>NC_091822.1:83187500-83516250 GCF_038994185.2 Dermacentor albipictus
CATATGCCAGAAAATAGGCATGAGAAACTCTTATGTGGTGGGACACTTTGGTGCTCGCGGAAATTGGAGAACTTGGCTAATTACGATCGGATAACACTTTGTAGTCCTTGAATGAGTAATTTGCAACCAATATTTCCATTAGTACACAATAAACAACGCCTCTACGTCGCGCACCCTGTTCCCTACTTTGAGCAATCTAATTGTGTGTTCCATTTAAAACATCGAGAGGACTGGTGAGACTTGCCACGCGTACGCATAAATTTCAAATCAAGCCTAAATAAGTATTCAGGATTCGCCTGCGAATCTTACACTTAACGTGCGAACTTTCGCCAAAAATTAACTCTAACCTGCCGTAATTACAACGAAAGGAGAACTAAGAGGTAAGTGTATTTATCGTAGGACATTGGAAACGTTGATTGTGAAAACTTGTAACAATCTTTCAGATAGGTTTGCAAAAATATTTCCCACTCTGAAACCCACCATGCACAAGCGAAACTCAGTTTCAGCGCGAGGTTTAGTTTACCCAGTAGAAAGAGGCCGTACACAATTCGTATAGGATCTCAAAAAGAAAGATGCAATATAAACCTACACAATGAAAACTTTTATGCAAACGCCTTGAGACGGGCCACCCAATCTATGTAAAATTGAAGACGTTGTAGATTTCGTAGTTGTATGAATCATTGTAGCTAACATTTTTAAGTACACCGGGGCATATTTAGAGGCTTATCTGGTAATGCCAAATACAATCAAAAAAGTATAATTGATAGACATTTCTTTAGTCCCTAATTTACAAATGCAAACAAACATTACCTCTAATGTTAACCATAGACGTACCCGCAAACCCATGCGAACTTAAACTTCATGTATTATATACTTCTCTCAGGACACTTGAACACATGCACACGGCCTTTCCGAGCACCTTCCGTCACACGAACAATTTCGCTACAGAAACAGAGTCAAACGCTTTGTTGCCTTCTAAAATGTAACTCCTTGCAGACACTCATAAGCAATGCCCCTGGTAAGGTGAAGTTTCGCTACTTCATGCATTCGCAAAGTATTCCATGAAACCAACCATAACCGCCACCTAACTTTACTTGGTAACATTTTAGTAATAGTCACATAGACCCAACACTTATTTTATGTAAGAAACGAAGCATACACTCACCATGTGTAACTTCCAAAACTATTTGTCGAAAGCTGGATCAACGCTGCCGCGCGAGCTTCTTTTATACAAGTTGTTCGGGAAAACAGGGAATGAAAGAATAGATAACAGAGAATTGCGTAGAATTATTTACCCAATAAGAGAGCGCCGTTTGGGTAACACTAAAAGGCAACCAACAAAAAGCAGGCTTCCTGTTCTACGATAGGCTGCACAACCTCAACAAATGCGTCGCACATAAGGTAAACGAATCAGGACACACCTTTGCTTTAGAATGACAGGAAGTGGAAAGCAGAAAAAATATGGTGCAAAATTTGAAGGTTTGTGCAATTGACCTGGGCACAGCTTCTTTTTTTACTTGTATAAAGGCAGGAAGTGCCCTAGAATCTTCTGTGACTACTCCACTAAATACGTTGCGTATATACAACGTCGGCTCAGCGGATTGTTCCGTGGACAACGAAAACTTTCCGAGGCTTTGTGTGCTAAAGTTCTTTCTGTGGGTGCTAATAAATTTTTTTCTGAATACTTTGTGAATTCACAATAAACGAACGTCGCTAATTCGGCATCCAAAACATTGTTCTGTATATCATATGCACGTACCATTGTTCCTGTTACTAGTGCTGGCACTAACGTCGCTGGCGTTATCGTTGCGAAGTTTCGCTACCAAGGCTTGCCTTGAATGCATGCATCGCCAACTTTCTGAAGGTCGCCTCCAACGTATTAGCTGCTCGTTGCCATTCAGAACAGTGCCAATTTTTTTGTTACCGTTCTACGAAGCATCGCCAGTCATCCTCTAATTGGTTCTACAATGACGATGCAGTGCTCTAGGACTTATTTTTAAACCGCACAAAAAAGGCATTGCCTTGTCACAAACAAGATGTAGTTGGTACATTTGAGGCGATGATAAAGTAAGTGAAGTAGACCGCTTTATTAATGTTATCCACACTTCATAGGAGCGGTGGAGCGCTTGTATTGCACTTACTGGAGAGTATATGAGAGAAGGATAAAAGTGCGGATGAATAATTTGGAGAAATAAAACTTGAGAGCATCAATCTCAGTCTTTATTGAAGAACCGTCACCGTTATTTCTCCTGCTTCTGCAGAACCCATAGTGACGAAGTGGCCAGCAGTACACTTTCGCACTTCGGCTCTGCAGAGTTCCTCATCTTAATTGTTTTTGTCGTGGAGCTCTGTGGTCGTCCAAACGTTTTAGTTGCTTATGATCCACAAAGACCATAGCGTGGACGTGCGATGACATAACACCAGAGGTAGAAGAAGCTTCCTTTCTTAGTGCTTTGGACATACAGGCTTGGTGTGTCTCAATCGCCTTAGGTCTTTCAGCAGCCAAGAGCTCTAACTTGGCGTACTTTCAGTCGCTTGCCTCGAGGCACTCCTTGCCACCATATTTCCCTAAGTGCAAATAACAAGATATTATAAGCGAATTATGAACCTCCCATTCCCTGTTCTTTCATCGCAAGGTAAGTGGCTCATGGCATCGGTATTACAAATCCCAGAATCCAGTGTGAATTTGATGCCGGATTAAGAGCCCAGTGTTTTGCGCTGGGCAGTGGGGCGCTGAGCAGGCGCGGAATACTGGGAGGCACTGGGTACTGGTGCGCAAGGCAGCTGTACAGCGTGAAATATGCGATGCTTGGTCCCCATATATATATATATATATATATATATATATATAACACAAGCAGCAGCAGACCGGATTTTAAAGTAATAAACAATAAAAAAATTCAGATGTTCACACAAGGCAGGATTCGGATGTCTAAGCTGCAGATCCCAAGCTCGGTGCTTTACCAGTATATCACGCCAGCACATGGCACGACGTAGACAAATTGCCATGTGAAGCTCCAGAACCAGTTTTACATGCACAGAGAAACCTGTCGAACAGACTGGGTAATGCGCTATCACCACGCTACTAAAACTTACGCCTATGTCAGAAAGAAAAAGTTCTCCATGTTCAATATTATGCTAGCAAATGCCATAATACCAATTTTCCTTTGCGATAGGTATTTTAACTTCGGAGAAAGCAATAAAGAACGGCCAACGCAGGACGCTTTATCGGTTGTTAATGCCGATTTTGAGAGCAATTTCTTGTTCTTCGGGGGAGGGATATACGCAACGTTTTCTTAGTTTTCAGATGCGTTTCAATCGACAAGTCTGTCTAGTCCCATATCTTCCTCCTAGGGGCGTAGGCTAGTGCTGGCAGCATTCATTAACAGCGCATAAACGCATGTTTGCAATTCGTTACATCTTCTCTCATCGCTCCTTTTGCTTACACTGTAGACACAAAAAAACATGCTTTACTGACGCGAAAGCTGAAATATGGTGTAATTTATCCTTGTTACCGTGTTGATTCCTGAGCGCAGGTAGGCCGATAGTGCATAGACGGACTCGGCGGGTACGCTAGATCGGTTGAAGTGACAGATCTCGGCGCGGGTACTTTGCGAATGCTAAAATCTATGTATCTGAGCCCCAGAACCGTTTATCTAATAATTCTTAGTGCACTAGGGAAAGTGGAAGCTCACAAATTGCGTCAGCTTTGTTATCGGTGCGGTAATCTCAAGCAGCGGTAGGCTTAGAGCGCAGGGTCCGTTCGAACGTGTCCGAACGACTTCTGCGTTTCGTTTCGACTCCATAACACAGCGACAACGGCGACAACTCGTAGTGCAAACTACTATATAACAAGGCGTCCTGTGCGTTTATGTGGTTTCGTTCAAGGATGTAGCTATCCACTCAGTCGAAAGGAAAACGTCATGAAACCGAACTGATCTTTAGCGTCAAATCGACTTTTATGACCCCTAAATGTAGCGTTATTTACGACAAGAGATTGGCATCTTGCAATGAAATTCTATGGAGCATTTAATATTTAGCAGAGCCTACACTTGTTGCTTACCGGAACCATTACAGCACAACCCCAACCATTCAGTGAAGCTTGCAGTGCGAGCCTGTGAACTGCAGCGAGAACCAGCGCGCGTACAGAACAAACCAGTGCATCCTAGCTTCATGGCAGCGAGACCAGGGTCTCGTTCAGTGTGACCCAGCTTTTATACAGCGTACTCACTGGTGTCCGAGTGATCCCAGCGAGCGCGAGCATCCCCAGTGCGATACTGTGTCAAAAAACGAGCTGGTTCTACGCTGGAACGCTCCGGAAGACGCAACGTTTTGCAATAGGGATTACAATGCCAGCGGGCCCCTCTTGCCGAAGGGAAGAAGCACCTGTTGACTGCATACGATTTCTCAACGAGCACTGTTGTATGTCAGCTGATAGTGTCTCACAAAAAATCACCCGTTTTACATGCCGGAACCACAATAAAATATCGAAACTTCTTAAACTTAACTAAATCATCCGGGCATCGCGTTTCCAAAAAACGAGAGAACATTTTGTTCTTTTCTTTAATTTGTTTCAAAAGTGCTCCTGCGGGCCCCTCTTGCCGAAGGGAAGAAGCACCTGTTGACTTCATACGATTTCTCAACGAGCACTGTTGTATGTCAGCTGATAGTGTCTCACAAAAAATCACCCGTTTTACATGCCGGAACCACAATAAGATTATCGGGGGTTGTTTAGTGTATACCTAATGTGTGCTAGACAGACAATTTTGCGTTCGCCCCTTTATGTCGCCGCAGTGGCCTTGATTTCAGGCTGCGAACGTGGGCTTTGCAGCCCAACACAATAGCCACTAATCCATCCCAAAGGGTGGGTTTCTCATTAAAGGCGCATCGGCGCAGTGCAAGAGAAGTATATTAGAGCTGGGCAGATGAATCGTCAATGGACTAAGATCAGATCAGTTATGATGACAATACCCAACCTGTCGAGGAAAGACTGGTGCTGGCAGCTGCTATACCAAGCCACAGTTAAGGATTCTGTACTTCTTTTGTCAAAGTAGAACGAACCCATTCTGGAGGATTGGCTAAGATTGGGCACACCAGCAGTGACGCCTACCATACAGCTAAATCAATGCAAATAAAGTAAACACAAAACTCACTAAAGAAATTCACCGCTCCATAAACAGATCTGTGTGCTTTAGAGTGGTACCTGTTAGCCAACAATATATATTTAAGTATTACGTAGCATGGTATCTATTTAGTTACGCAAGATAGAGGTGCGAATTGGTGAGGAGCAAAGAAAAATTATATTATTTCGTGCGCCAGCACTTTCATTCAGAGGGGACATATAAGCTTTCAATAGATGCTCACAAATGTATCTGCCGAGATCGCGACCGACCACACAGCACCCGGTAGGCAGGTAGCCCCGACAAAGCAGCGAAAGCAGGCGAAGTAAGCTTAGCTTTAGAACGAGTGCACCTGTGCTCTCATCACCCAGAAAATAGGCAGCGATAGCTTCTCACGACATGCTTTCCTTTCGTATTCAGTTCCGGTAAGGCTAAGGACAATTATGTCTTGCATTAAACAGAGCAACTCTCCAGGAACGATTGCCTAGTGCGTTAACGAATGATTACGTGTACGCGCATATTGCCTAAGTGAACGTTTACAGATTAGTGCTTGCTTGCGTCGTAAATTGCGGGAGATCGCGAAATGCACTTGTATGCATAAGCTTTAGGGACACCGGGGTCACTGAGCGTAAATAATGCTTGAGAAATGTATAAAGCAAAAACACTGGTTCATACCCAATAGGGTGTCGCACGTTTCAAGGAACGTATACAGTTTTTGTGTGGCAGCTCTACAGATTGCCCGATTTCTTTAGTGATATTCGAAATAGTGCTTTTCCTTGTCGGCTCTTCCACAGCAACTCATAGTTTAATAAATATACAAAAACAATTTGAGGAAGACAAAAAGAAAAAGAATTACATGCACATACACAGAACGGCAAACGCTTGGCTTCACCCCGCTTGAATAGATCAGCAATGTATTGGGCGCGACAAGCAAGGCGTACAGGCTTACATTTCCGCAACGAATGTAACAGTAACGTAAGTGTTACCACTTTACTTCATGAAAACTTGTAGTATGGTACCAGACATCGTAAAGATGATGAAGGAGGTGATGTCTGCAGTGATATCAAGACGACAAAAACGTCTCCAAGTTATCGTTGCCTAGAATAACTGGGAGCACTTGGCGAAGTGCGCACTTAGTGCACACGTATTTGACCAATTGAGCAAAACGAATGACCTGATTGGTTGGTCGAGCTCCACGTCGCGCGAAGGTGATAGTATCCCCGAAAGTGATCGTCCGAGAATACGCCCCTAGATGACTTTCTTACAGGAGCAAACATTGCTGCAACGATTTCAGGGCCTCCATCAAGGCTCATCAAATATAGTAATTAAGGACGTTTTTATGGGCATGCAGTGTAAGGTGTTGTTATCTATATATATGTTTGGTTGAGCCAATAACAAACTAAGCGACATTGCTTCCAGAACGCTTGTTTTGTGTATGATACCAGTAATCCAATTTGTGTTCTCTTGTTTGTACTTTCACTGAATATTTGTGAGTAATCTAACAACCTGCGTACTAAGGATGATGTCTGACAGTTGTAATTGCGATATTCCACAATTGATTGACTATAGCGCGAATAAATTGCGTTCTCACAGTGTCACTGCACTGCGTGTTAGACTCTGACTCCAACCAGATCGGATTCATGAGCGGGATAATCGGGCACCACATTGAACATATATATATATATATATATATATATATATATATATATATATATATATATATATATATATATATATATATATATATATATATATATTAGACAAGCAGCAGACATTACGTCCAGAAGACAAGAAATAGAGCCTCCTGTGTGAAAGACTACACTCCGCAGTTCGAACGACGGAGGCCGTGTTCAATGTTGTTTGCCTAGAACGATTCGTTAAATTGCTTTTTTTTAGGACAACAGAATCTAAGCGACTCAATAATGCCACTGCGGTATAAAGTTATTAGGGCAGTCTTGTTGGGACAAAGCGGTTAACTCTCTTCTTAAGAGCTAAAATATAAAGAATCCATGCCATTTGAGTGGCCCAATCAAGGTACACAGCTCTTAAGCAATAAAAATACGCACTATTCTGAATTCTATTCTTGAATGACTGGCTGAAGGTGTTATGTAAAGGAGCTATTGATCCGAACAAAGAAATGAGAAGGCTGAGCTACTACAAGAAGTTAGCAGGACAGATTACGGAATTCATATGTGAAAATACAAGGCTCACGTTTTCAGCAAACAGGCGGCGAAAATTTGCGAAGCACCCAGAGTCACCATTTTGGGAGGTGGAAGTCTTCTTGCACCGTAAGTAAGGTCCTCGAGAAAGTCCCGAAATACACTTTCTAGCCTCGTCTCAGCAGACAGCAGCTCTTAGCCCTAGCAAGAAACGTAGGTGATAGAGCCGAATAAAGTGAGCGTTAACTTGCCATGAGTGACACCGTTAACTTCGTGATACAGAATACCTATTATGGAAAGGTGTCACAACCTGTGCGCAACAAGATAGTGACGCGCCTGAAAGAGGCCAATCTACAAGCGGATAAAGAAGCAGTACTTGTGGTGCAGCCAAGAAACCTGATGGAAAGCGAGGCCAATGAAGTGATACAGAACTTCAAAATGAGCAAATTTGATTCAGAGGAACAAAAGAAAGCAACAGTAAAATTGTTGAGAGACACGCAGCTGAACTGCACTGTAAAGCAGTCAAAATGTTTCCGAAAAAGGTTATCTAGAAGTCTTCTTCAGGCGCAGGACCCACAAGCCTGATTATGGTTTGCACGTGATCGTCTCCGAGAATTTATCGTGGCCACTCCAAATAAGATGGTTCTTGCAAGAGCGCTTCAAGCGGTTAACAATCGTAGGCTCTTTCTTGGTGAGGTGCTTTGATGAAGTTATCTTCGACGTATATGATGGTCTTCGAGCAGTATCTACAGCATTCTCATTAGACGTCAAGGACCTATACTACCCTGTGACGCGTGAAGGTACTCTAAATGCTGCTCGCAAAAAAAAGGAATTAATGAAATGGTTGAACTAAAATTCTGAGGCTTGCTGTTGATGAACTGCGACAATTTTCTTATCTTGCTACAATTTCCCTTACATTCGACCGCCATTAGTCATAATGGCTCTTATTATATTCAAAGATCAGGAATCTGAATTGGTTTGTCCATAGCCCCCATATGGTGTGACATTTTTCATTGTCATTTCACAACCGCACTAACGCGAAGCTAATCGCAAAACCAGTTATTCGTGTTTTAGGTAAGTTGTGGGTTATCTAATATTCCCTGAGAAATCACCACATCTGTGTCTTGATGACGCTGTAGCAGATTGTCTCAAATTATTCGCTAACAATTCTCAGGGGCTCAGGTTTACATTTTAACTATCCAAAGATTCAGTTTCTTGACCTTAAGATATTCATTTCTGAACATGGGCAAGCGTGACGGAGATACAAGCCCAAATGAAAGAAAATCGCTCTATCTTCCAATTGCGCACACTCAAAATTGATGAAGAGAAACACCGCTACCACTTGCTTTAATGTTGCTTCGCGAAACACATGTGTTCACCAGATTGAGCATAGTGTGTCTGGCGAAATAGAGAGATTGAAACGTGGAATATTCCCAGTATCAGTTATTTCATCTGCCTGTGAGACAATACTTCTAAAATCAAAGCAGGCAAGGAAGTGACCAAACAATAATTGTGACAACAGACCTGTGCATGTAATCCCATGCTTCCATAAAGATTAAAATAATTGAAAAATGTTTGCAATCTGACACAATGTAAATATAGTTTTTTCAGCGCCAGGGAGTTGTGGGCCATGTGTAACCTTCATAAGGAGCAGCAACGCATGCATTGCCAAACTAATCACCAAACTACTTACGCCCTCTACACATCAGATATTATGTATGAGATATGCTTAAGTTGCGGATGTGTTTATGTTGAACAATCTGGCAAGTGCTTCAACGACAGGACTAGACAGTACCATAATGACTTTTGAAAAGCATGCGGAAGCCACTCGGCCAAACACACCATATAAAACGCTTGCACACTGAGGCTTGCTAACACAGCTTTCTTGAATAAACAAAAAACAAAAACAGAGCAGGACACAGTTCAAGCGTATTTTATAAGGAAAGCAGGGGATGTTTGTGTCAGCTATCCGACTTTGGCGTTGGGTGAGAAAGAAGAGACTTTTTTTTTTCGAAATATCTACACACATGAGCGAATTGACTAAATAAAATATTATGCATGAACAGGTGAATTTTTCAATCTTTTGTACGAAGACGTGTACATGATGTACCTGTTATGCATACTATAAAACGGATGATCGTTTGAAACAAACACTAGCTGGAAGTCCAGTGCCCGTCCTGTCGTTTGTAGAAAACAAAAAACCTGTGCGTGTTTGTGTCTTTTCCTTGACTGCTGACATTGCTACAAGCGCCTGCTTTACGAGGATAATTAATTAGTTCCTGCGTGCAGCCGTATTATACATCATCGGGCGTGAAACTGGTGCGCAATAAATATTACGAGCCAATAAAATTTTCTGGATGCCAGAGACCCCATTATGTCAAGCAGTCAGCGGAAAGCAGGGTGTTATTTTTGTTTGTTTTGCAGATACAGGGGCATTTAAGGTCACCCTTCAGTGGGAACAACACATATGTTACATTTTATAACGCGCATTGGAATATGTTTGCAATGGAGCGGAGCTTCGTCGTTAATGGGGATCCTTTTATGCCTACATTTCTAGAACCTGTAGCGCCAAATGTTTCTTCAGAAGAGGCAGCCTTTGAAGGTTATGAGTTTGCTAAGTTAGCTACAGAACAGGCTACAAAAGTTCTCTTGAATAAAAAAATAACTCTATGAAGTTTTAAAGAAACCCGTTGACTATCTGAATAAAACAGATGTGAATTACTTGCCTTTGCGAACAAGTCGTTTATGTTAAAACAGGATCACGGATATTGCGTTAGCTGAGCATTGGAGCTATGAACAATCGAATTTTCAGTAACGGAGTGTTCGCTCGGCGACCACTGTGAAAGGTAATTTGTGGTGAAGGACGTTCTAACAGTATTCCAGTTGTCTTGCTTGGTGTAGGGCGTGGCTTTAAATTTCACAAGGTCATAGGCATATAAGTAAGTGTCAAGGTGGTCACCATCACGCGCTACATTTTATACCACCGAAATAGGCCTGCACATCTTTGTTGTTGGGACTTGGGGACGCATTCTGTGCTGGAACCCTCCAGCTGTAGGGATGTGCTAATGAAGCGCTAAGAGTGAAAAACGAAATTTATTTATATATTCAAGGAAGTTGTCAGATTCCAGCCAGATCTACCTCAGTAACACTGCAGAGGTCCTTTCTAAGCAGTTGATTTCCCCTTCTTCCCTATACAAGGAAATGCGATTACCATGTTGCTGGAAATCATAGGGATCGCAATGTTCGCAGCAATCTGTCCATGTTCGGAATACATTACCGGACTTGGCCTCTGGTGCAATCTCATTGCCAGGGCCTAAAGTGGGTTTACATGTCCGGATGTTGATAATATTAGGCGGACAATATGGAAACAATCCCGCAGATTAACAACAAAGCATTAAGAACTTGGGAGCCCCTAAAATAGAGGAAAAAAAACGAAGAAGCTGCTGCTCCTTTTATATTTAAGCCTTCTGGCATTTATTGTTATTATCTGGTCATCTTACTGGTCGGAACGAGTCAAGACGTCGGACGACTCGAAAACATACCTGCCGTACCTTAGACCGAAGGATGCTGCGCCAGCCGTCGTCTCACAAGGTGCTAGAAAAACCTAAGTTGGCACCAACGAGCACTCCGCCATGACTTCTCAAGCGGAGACACTGGGTCAGTAATACCAGCTGGTTTTGTACAAGCCTGCCTGATTGCAAGCGACAAGACAGTGGGGAAGCTAAGGACGAGTCAACAATCATCGTGGACCATGACGAGGCGAACCTTTCAGACCTAGATGTGGACGAAACTGGCTTCCGAATCGTGCGCCATCGTAAAGACATGACGGTGAGCACTCCTGTGGTAATCCCTGCAGCGTCAGAAAGAGCTGATTTAAGGCAATTCAACCCTATTATCCTAAATACTCCGATTGAAACGATTCTCTATGGAGCCCCAGCGAAGAACCATTTCACAGCACAGGAAGCATTGCTCTTGGATGTAGAGAAAGAAGGACAAGCTAACGTCCTTCTAGAGACCATGCATATCAGTGGCCTGGCCATATCTGCCTGTGTTCCACACAGTTACATGAAAAACGCGCGCATTGCTAGAGGGTCCTAAAATGGTACTCGGAAGAAGAGATTCTCAGCTACCTTAGAACTCAGGCAGTATTTCATGCGATGAGAATCATCCATCGGGTCCACACCTCGTTATGTGAATGGGTGTTAAGGCGCACTGACTCAGTCTTTCTCACATTTGCTCCAAGTTCTGTGCTCCCGGAGAAGATTAACTCTGGTTTTATGAGACATGAGGTTGTCTACGTGGAGACACCACCTCGGTGTTGTAAGTGCGAACACTTCGGATATGTAGCTATGTACTGCCGTGGGGAACAGGGATACAATCGGAACAGGATACAATCATTGTGGGGAACCTCATGACTTTAATACTTGTGAATGTAAATAGACTTTTATTTGTGGAAACTGTGGCGACGATCTACCAGTCAGCTACGGCCGATATCCTGCAAGGAGAGCCGCTCGGGGAATGAATAAAATGTGTCTCTAGAGTCCAAAGCATGCAAGCGCACCATCGAACAAGAAGAATTCCAGCGTCTCACACCGTCAAAGCAAGTTATTGAGCCAACGCAACTGGTCAAGGCCGCTAGAGTACATGTTCCAAATGAATTTGAAAAGTGCACCTATGCAGCCACAGTGAACTGACCACAAGTACCAGTTGGAAGCACTCAGCAGGAAAAGTGCCAACATGTGATACACGCTTTGTTCACGGCACTACACTCACAAGTCGCGAACATCCCTGCGAGTTCAACGAAGGATATGCTGGAAGCAGTGCTGGCTCTTGAGTCATCAATACTCTGCTCTACTTTTGCATACCCTCAGTAGCATGTTGCGAATTTGTCGCCCACCTGGTTCATCCGCCGTTCGAAAGCTCCCTTTATAAGGCAATGGAACTTCACCGGCATTCTACAGCGCCTGTGCGAATTCAATATTTTCCTTCGAGACATGGCTATACCAATTCTAGCCCTCTCGGATGATGGTCTCCCAAATAGAAGGACAATCCCAGGGTAAATCAGACACGGCAATCTGAGTATGCCTTCATTGGCATATGGCAGTGCAATGATATACATCAGGCGCGAAATTCCTCACGTCACCTTACCTGTGCATGACCTTCGTTCAACCTTCTTGGAAGTCGTCGCTGTGCAAGTGTGCCTAGGAAACCGAAAACTCAGTGTGGCGTCGGTGTACGTAATTCCACGAAGGAAGGTATCCGTGGAGCTGTTTGTAAAGAACATTTGCGTTCGTTGCTCCTCGCCTCGCCATCTGTAACGATTTTAACACACATCATTCGCTTTGGCGAGAAAAGATTGTAGATTTGTGTGGCAAAGAACTTGTCGCTGCCGCTGATGCTGCTGCCTTATGTGTGGCAAACGACGGGAAACCAATTTTCTTCAGGCCACCTGAATCATGGAGCGCCATAGACCTCGTGTTACACTCTGCAGACATTTTGGTATCATCGACCACACCCCCAGACAGGATGTACAGCGACCATTTTGCAATTTTCATTAACATCATCGGATTTCAGACTGCTGGTCAACAATTATGCACTGCAACCCGCTGGCATACATACAGATAAGCATTGAATGAATCCTCTGGTGAGCTGTTCGGAGATATGTTGCGGAGCAAGAGAGTGGCTACTGCAGTGTTAGAACTGCCAGGCCATTTCCCTACTCCTGACTTGAAACAAAAGAATCTCTGCACTGCGCGTAGAAGAGCACAGCGGATACTAATGAGAAAAAAGGGAAATCCATTTGCGAAAACTGAATGTAACATGATAAACGCTGTCAGCCGTCGTAAGGCAAGAAGTTAAGATGAGTTCAATTGGCTGCTTTCTGTGAGAGCTCGTCGGCATTTACTCCCATGACGAGGATATGGGGAGTAATCAATAGCCTGTCCGGAAAGATTCGCCCACACAAGCCATTCCATGTACTTCCTTTAAAAGAAGGAAAGCATTTACCAACCCATTTAGAAGATTTTGCACATGTATACAAATCTAGCAGATCACCAGGAATGACGAATCCTTTGTCATCTCAATCATTCCATGCGATGGACCCGCCATTCACCTTTCGTGAGTTCGATTTGGCGCTTTTCTGATTAAAGAGACGCTGTGCAGTGGGTCCCGATTTGATCAGCAGTCAAGTGCTGACAAATCTACCATGCGAGTGAAGGCGAGCCCTTCCGGACATATTTAATCACGTCTGGAGCACAGGAGAGATCTCCGTAAAGCGGAAGACAGCATAGGTGGTGTCATTGCTCAAGTCTCGAAAGGATCCTGCGAACCTTGCCTCATATCGGCCAGTATCGCTAACATCATGCGTATGCAGTCGGTGGAAAGACTAATATCTACGAGGTAACTTGGTATCTTGAGCAAGGATATAGACGGCCGTCGTGTATGACCGGATTTCGCCCACGAATGAGGGCTCAGGACAGTGTCTTGGACCCCATTCGAGTAATCTTGACGATTTTACAGGTCCCTATCTTCCAAGTATTGGTGCTGGTTAAGGTGGTACCGTTGAAAGGTACCTCCAAACTCCATACTGACGACTCCGAACTCGAAATCCAAACTGTTGACTTGAAAATTGGTGCTTGGATGACAACGTCCCGCACGCAAGCATGAGGGTTTGTGGCCATAAATGCTTAAACATCCGTGCGTAGGCTATGACTCAAAGGTGGAGTCCTCCGCCGCTGTTTCTTGAAGCTGCCGATTTTTCTCAGGTTTTCATAAATTCTTATGATAGTCGATGTGTTTGGTCTACCGCCACACTTTCATGACTGATATATACATTTGCGGCCTTCTTGTTGTTGCTATTTGCAGATCCTAAAAGAAGGGTCGTGTTCAGATTCTATTCATTAGAGAAAGACATGGCGACTGGGGCGAAACAAACCGCACCTTGATACTTTTGCATTGACTGGTCAATTCGCTTTTTTGGTGATAGGTTTTGTGGCAAATAGCCAACAACATCCGTGCACTTTGTCTACAAGAGCTATCACAGCTTGTTTCCAACTAACAACAAACGCGACATGTTACTTCAGCCAGGGCACGACATATAAGCACTAGCTCGATCACAATGTTTTTCTTTATTTCCTTTATTTGGTTCTGGAAAACTCAGAGGTAGTCTGTTCGAGGACGATACCTTATGATCCGGGTGGGAGCGCAGTCACGCGGTATTCTGCACATTTCGCCGTGTTTATTTATCAGTCGGAAGACAATTAGTACGCAATTAGTACGCAGCTGAAAATAGCGCAGTTAGATGTCCCTTGGCTGTGCCTTCAAATGCGTCATTGGCACTTTGATAATCAGGATAGTACATATAGAGTTATATATTTAATTACGATTACATAATAATACATCAGTAACAAAAAATTACTGACAGCTACTGCACTGTAATGTAAACAATGTGCACGATGTTTTCATCGAGTAACGCATTCCTCTTTTTTGATCTTGGTGCACGATAGTTAATTGGGACGCCTGTATATATTTACACTTTCGCATGCAAGTGACTATGTTGCCATCCCTAATAGATGTGGCAAATTATTACAAATGTTTGCCTGCATGGGTAGTTAGTATTGCATACTGGAAAGAGAAACAATACCGAGACACACGGCATTCAAGTGCGTTTCACACGCCATTAATAAGACTCTGCCGAAGGAGTCACTGATGTCTGCAGGTTTTTTCTTTACTTGTGTTTCAGTTGTGTATAGATACTGCGATCATTTACAAGGTCTAATGATGGTGGGAACATACAAGTACATTCATACAAACATACAGTTCAAGGAATCATGCCGACGCTTGAATTCAACATGGCAAAAGGACAGAATGCGTGAAAAAAGGAGCAAATAAACTATGTGCGGTTGAGTCATGAATGCAGGTGCGCCTGAAAACGGGATAAAGAATTTATTGTAACGACTTCATCAGGGCTTCATGGTCAAAAATGCATCCAAAGCGATTTGAAGCATGGTGAACATGCAAAAACATATTCATTCGGTAGGCATGGGCTATCCATACTTTTCAAAATATGTTTTATTCGATTCCTCCATTTCTTTGAAAAATATAATAACAGTTGTCGCGTGTGTTTGTTTAAATATATTGTATATGTGCATGTTTTTATAGTGCAAATTTTAAACAAAATGTTGAAGCGACTAAATACGGATGAGGCAGCCGCCGCTAGTGCTTCTAATGCACGTGTCCTCCTATTGTGAGGATTTGCAGAGTTCGAGCGAAAGTGTGAATTAAAAGCCGTGCATGTTCGCGCCAGCAATGATGCAGTTAGCTAATACCCCCACTAAAATTTCAAGCGAAAAGGTCGATGAAAGTCAATAGAAATCTGAAATGATGTGGGTAACGAAGCTCTGGTAATGGTACTTTAGGTGTGTGTACCTGGGGAGGCGCGGGGGGGGGAGGCTTTGGCCTCGGCTCAGCCCCCTGGAAAACTCTGGAGGGGGCTCAAACCCCGGAGCCCCCCCCCCCCCCCCGTGATCAGCACCTATGCTGTTAGAGGTCAAGAATTAGCATATTACTTTGACATTTCTTTTTTATACTTTTAGATAGTATTTAATTACGACTACTTGTAGGCTAGTATACAAATTTAAGCCAACGGTTTATTTTCCTAAGACAATAGCACAAACTGCAAAACAAGGTAACTAGGCATACAAAGGCGCCACTGCTTTCTTGTCTTGCTTCTTAGCGTCAATCCGCAATTTTAGTATATTACCGTAGTCAATGAATTTATAATCAGAGTAAAATGTACAGCAAACGCGGACAGAATGAAGCATGGCTTGGGCTTCACCATGTTCAAGGAAGATATTAATAGAACTGGAATCGCTAAAGGCATATATAACTATAGATGATGGAGAAATCGGTTTTGATGAAGAAATATATTTGCAAGAGGAGATGGGCTAAATGCTAGACTTTTATGGATGTAGCAAAACCTGATTATTTTAAGAAGGCTAAGTGACTATTTGTTCCCTAGCCTAGATATACCAATAAGAGACGCCACCTAACCTACAGATGCAAGTAAGCGTCATGATCCTTATCATATTTCAGTGGTGTCCTTACTTTGTTTTGATGTTGTTACGATATTACTCAGCCAACTTGGATAATCACTGCGAATTTTGGTATTTATAAGGCAATGTTTTATTGAACGTGATTCATGCTCTAGAATTTTGGACATCGATGTTTGCGTTTTATACAACGTTATTAGCTCAAAAATCTATATTCCTGCTTTTGCTGTGGTCAACGCCTTTTTTTTATACCTCCTGTGCGGAAACTGCTCTTCGATTAATTTCGTTATTTAGGGAGAAGGTTGTTCCACCTTGTGCGTTCGTAGCTATACCATAGAGTAACATAGTGAATGACAAGAGTGGAGACTCCAGCCGTTTCGTGGCCGAGCTAGGAGATTCGCCGATTCTGCTAGGTGGCCGAGCACATAAAAAATGTGGTTGTGGCTGCGTCCGTGGCTATCAGCTTGACAGGTGGAATGACCAGGCACGTGCGAAGCGCATTAAGGCCCCGTCGTCGGCCTCGCGGCGTCGTTATAATATTGCGTACAATGCGCGCGAGCATCGTTGTGGGGTTTTCATGCCAGTGTATGATACTACTGCTTCATCGCCGTTTCATGGTAAGGCCACAAAAGGATGTTTCGTACGTTGGTAAAGACTTATTTCCTATTTTGTTATGTCAATGTTATTCGCATGAACGAGCCACGGCGGCGGGCATGGCGGCCTTGAAAACATAAACAGCTGCTGCCTGTTTTCAACCTAAAATTTCATTTTGCATGCTTTTGTTTTAATGTGCACAGCAAGAAGTGGCGATGCCAGCGATGCCTCCGCAGCAGGGACGTGACAGCTTCCGTGCTGCGAGGCACGTTCGAACCAATGACGAAGTTAGAAAATAAAACGAAATGGTTGGTTAAGAAATGCGGCCAATGAATACATGCCGTTGGGTGCCGAGATGTTTATGTTGAGTTATTCATTAAGGTTGCGTGCAGCGGCTACTGAAAAAGCATGGTGCGCCAGTTTTGCAAAAGAAATGTGGCTATTTCTAAAGCTATACTCATGCAATATTTGCAGTATGGCAATGATGTGCGCCCTCTCAACCACTGTAGCATGCTATGAGCGCACGAGCGCTGTTATCTGTTTTGCATTGTGTTGAAAATACGTGTTTTCATTTTTTTAGTTATCTATGGAGTCCTTACTGTAGAAAGTTTCTTGTTTCTTAGCATTTATATACGTGCTTCCTTGACCTTAGATCTGAAAAATATGCATTACACGAAGGAACGTAGCATCTACATTCAAAAGCTTTGAAGGCTCCAGCATTGCTGTCCTTCTGCCTGTCATTCTACGTATTACAGGAATCTCGACTATTCATTCCTCAAGATCCACTCTACAGCCAAAGGAGATCATGCATGTTCAAGGGAAAATTTCCAAGTATGTGAAGGCGATTGCAAGACTTCGAACAAAGCAGGTGAAGACACCCAACACAGTGGATGTGCTTAATTGACTGAGATGCCAATATATTGCAGCTGTTTAATGAAGGACTCACGGGATTACATATTCGAGATGAGGATGTTGGTGCATGACCAATTATTTTGTAGCCATTTTATTTTCGCGTGCAACCAGTGACATTAACTTGCTACCTTGACTCACGCTCATTCATAGAAGTACTATAAAAAGCATCATATTTATTCTTTTAAAGGAATCCAATTTTAAGTGAAATAGTTACTGGCTTGCCTGTACTGTTATTTTTTCATTCTCTGTGTAATTGCAACACGTCTTTTGCGTGTTGTTATGCTTGTGGACAGTTTATTGCTATCATGCTATTAATTTCCGAGTATAGAATTATGCAGGGACGACATGGCCACAATTAGTACATGACCGGGGTAGCTGGAGAAGTACGGGAGAGGCCTTTGCCCTGCAGTGGGCGGGACCAGACTGATGATGACGATGAAGATGGTACTTCATAACTTGAATTTCGCATTTTCTTACCGTTTTCGTGTGTCTGCTAGTTTTCCCACAATGTTGCTGCAATAAATTGTTGTCTGCTATTTTCGTGTTCTTGGCTGTCCAGCAACCTCATTAATATTGAAGGAACATGACACATTTATTTGCGATACTCTTTTTGGTATGAGTGAATAGAAATGCAGTATCATAAATGATAGATTCCTACTTCCTCATTAACACTTGCCATAATTGTTGCGGCTTGAAACATAACGAATGTGAATTTGAATCAAAGTAACATAAAGTAAAACACTTTTATGCCCTCATCGCCGCCACATATTAACCGCAGCACAAGCACCTGCATGAAATTTACGCAGTGATGTTGGTCACAAAAGAGAAATAATAAAAGAAACGAGAATGAAATCATGTCCTTCGAGATTCGGAGGCGTGCGGCGACCATCTTGGAGGGTGGGCATTTCGGCGATTCCGCTAGATGGGCTGAGAGCCTAAATCGGCGCAAGGGGCTTACGGGAGTGTCCCCTCTTTGCATCTACGAAGTTACTCCTTGGCTATACTTTGTGCGTTGCTTTCGCTGCACCACCTAAATGCTCTGTGATTCGGTGGAGGAAAAAAATTGAACAAAGTGAACACACTTGACGGAATTTCTTCCACCCATTGTGTTTTCTAGATATGTTTACACCTGCCACAAATGCTACTTCCATAAAAGCGCTGCAAATTTCACCTGTTTTGGGCCGTCTGATGTTATCATAAACAACACATAACTCCGTAATGGGGCTTTGTTGCAGTATGCTTTGTAAGAGTGTCTTGTTAATCTCCCCCTGAAACTTTGCAAATTTATACAAAACTTCACACGTAGGATAAGTTAGACACATTGATTAGGTGTTTTCAGTGATTAGGTTGAGGAACACCCATTTTTCTGGTACTATATACAAATCACTTTGGAATTTGTAGAGGTTTAACGAAGTTCCATTAAACTCAGAAATAATACTGCACTGAAGCCAAACTTCGCACAGAGAGCGAGAATGATTTGAGTGAAAATAGCTGAGTGTATAAAGAAGCTTTGCTGTGTAGTCAATTATCATAATTCATTTCCCATAAAGTGACCTGACCGCACAGCACCTCTGGCCCCTCCCCCACCCCTCACCCCTCATGGTGGTAGTGGTCGGTATCTCAAAATCCTGGATACGAATTTTCTAAATAAATGTCCTTTGACGATACGAAAAGCTATGCTTAAGAAAGTACGTACAAGTATTATTATGATGCTCGCAGAGCCACCTAACTTGCAGGGCGATTTCTACGAAACTGTATGGTTCATGGCCGTGCGCGCTATAAGAAAAGTATGCATTCCTACTGCCTTTCGCTGTCCCATTTAGGTAAGAAGTTGGACATGTGGGCCTCTAGATGAGCAGTAATATTGTTGACGTAAAATCGCAGCATGAGCTTCTGAAAACTGCTTCCACCATTCGCTAGGTTGTGCATTACGCTGATGCTGTTGCGTATTACGCTGACACTGGCTGCCCATAACTGGTGATCCGTACCACGTTTTTCAACAGCTGTTCATTGGGTAGAAAACTATCGCCACCCCTTCTAGTCAGTTAAGACGATCGAGCAGCGCAACTGCGTTAGTTACATCGAGTGTTGCACCATGCAAGTCAAACTTTGCAAGCGGTCTCTATTGTGAGTGTTTTCGTTCACCCTTCTTTCCTTTTCGCTTTTGCGTGCTTCGCGTGCTGAGGATGCGTTATGAGTGATTTTCTTTGGAGTTCCGCCGGTCTTTTTTTTTGCGCGTGAAGGTTTTCTGTGTGTTTTGCTGTTCTAAGTGTCGCTTACACAGCCTCGACCCATCACTAAAACTTACATTACCAGCGAACCTTCCACGACGTGACGCAACACTGCTGTGTCGGCTGTGGGTAGGAGTAGCATTCACCAACTCCTACAGCTACCGCATTGGAATGGCGGATTCACCAATGTGCGCTAAGTGCAAGTGTGAAGAGACCATCAGTCACCTTCTGTGCCACTGTTCTCGCTTCGATAATCAACGTGAGACTCTCCAGTGTGCATTAAATAGACTGGATGACAGGCCATTCACGGAAGCGAAGATCTTGGGAGCCTGGCCTCACAGCTCATTGGCCCAGAAAGCAGTTAGAGCGCTTTTTGCTACCTGAAGGCAACGGACTTGAGTGCCCGACTATAGACATCCTACACTTAAGTTCTCTCTCTTCCTCTTTCACTCCCCATTCCCCTCCCCACGCGTAGGGTAGCAAACTGGACTCGGTCTGGTTAACCTCCCCGCCTTTCCGTCTTCCCTTCTCTCTCTCTCTCTCTCTTGCTGTTCTTTGTTTTTTTCGCATACAAGCTCCTCCGCCACGTGGTCTTCCCATGGGTGTAGCTGAATGAAATGTGCGAAACCACTAATCCAAAGCTCCTTATATCGGTCGCAAGGCCCACCACTTGGAGATGCGGGCATGCAATCGTTTCGACGATTGCTTCAATTGGTTTGACAATGGACTTTTTTGTGTTTCTTAATGACGTTACACACAAGCTCAGCTCCAACGGTGAGAACGACGTCAATTACGGTACGCTAGCAGTTCGCCGTTGTCGCATGCGTTTCATGTCTCGAGTTGGCTGGGTGGCGCGCTTAGCAGCATCCGCCTTGCATTGCCAAATACGGTTGTTCAAAAATAAATCGTCTCAAAATTAAATCCAGCCCCCGACGCGGCGGAGAGACTCGGCCTCTCTGTCCCGACGCGGGAGCGGCCCGCTGCGCGCTAGTGCGCGCCCTGAAGGACCCTAATAAAGTTTTTCATCCATCCATCCATCACGTATGACAATGAATTGCTCATAACCCCTTAAGAAATGGCTCATACCTCCGTAAACGCGGCCTCCCTATTACGACTAAAGAAGTGAAATGGAATTCTACGCTGAAACGACGAACGGCAATGGAGCCAGCTGTGGAAGAAAGCGACGGCGACGACGAACGCGGGAGCTGTGGCACCAGCGCATTCGCCCTGTAACACCGAGGGGCGAATGCGCTATGCCAGCTATGCAAGTAGACGACGACGCTCGAGCCATTACTGATGATGATGGTTTTAGCTTACTCCGACAACGAAGGCACAGGGTTCGCATAAACAGCTTCGCTGTAAGAAGCATGAGGACATCCATTTCATGCGTGTTTGGAGTAGTACATCTGTGGTGCTTCCTCTGCACTTCGGCTACAGTGGGCTATTCAAACAAACAAAGTCATAGTGAAAGCCAAGCCAATTTATTTCGAAACCGTTCCGTTCAGTGACTTCAAACCACCACCCAAAAGTTGGCCAAATACTGCTGGCTTTGCGTGAAAGCGGCTGCGTGTCCGAGGGCGTCGCTAGCCATCGCACCGACCGGATTGGCCACCGCAGCGAGCCGATTCGCCGGACATTGCAGCGCTGTCCAGGCGGGCCTCGGCAGCTCCTTGTTCGCTGCGGCCTTCGCCGCCACCGCACCGTCCTGATTCGGAGCGGCCCTCGCCGCCACAGGCTGAAGTGCCTGGTCAAGGAAGAAAGATATAAATTTCTTTGTTGCGATGTTAAATTTATTAGGAAAACAATTAAGTCGTTGGAGTCCGTAACGAAGAAAAAGGTGAAAAATAAGTAGGCGTTTTTTCTGCATTCATCCCACGTGCATGCCCCGTTTTCACTCGCCACTGTGGCGCCCCGGCCAGGGCATTCTCCTGCTGAGCGCGATGATGTGGCTTCAATTCTCGGCATCCGTGGCCATGGTATAGTGTGGGTGAAGTGGAACAATGCACATGCACTGAGAGTTTGCAACCTGGTTAAGAATACTGCAGTGCTCGAGTATGGCTTGTGTCATACCACCAGATCTGCTTTTGCACGTTAGATACTAGGAATCAACCGCATGTCAAATTCACTGACGGATTAAGCACTTCCAAGGATCCATAAAGAAAAGCGAATATTTCATACATATCATAAAAACGCAAGAAACCTGCAAATTTCGGGAACATTTTACGTGGAATCGAGTACATGGAACAAAAGCGGTAAGTATAGTTGGTAAAATGGTTTATTAATTTCTTTGCTATAGCAGAACTGCAAGAGTATGCCGTTCTAAAGACAGGTAGTCATAAAAAAGAAAAGCATGTCTTCACTGAAATATAGGTGCTGTAGTAGGACGATGTGTGCTCTGGGTAGCGACTGCCAGGTGAACACAACCCCTAGGGTCATTATGATCGGAGATGATTAGCAAAGGTGACCAGGTGCAGCGTGACCAGAAGCCTAGTCATTGGCCACAATTGAGGTAATGATGTCGTAAAGACTATTTTTGATGTGGTGACATGTTTTAGGAGGAACATGTTTCAGATTGCGCAGGGAGCAGTATTCAGGGCTAAACGATGCAAAAATACTACCCTTTACAAAGTTAGCTCATCAGTTCAACTTACAATAGAGGCGGCAACTGTGAAAGACAATGATTTATCACTATGCTACATATACGCACCTGCTACAAGAATAGCGTAAACAGCTAGTACGGTGAGGATTGCCTTGGCGTTCATTTTAGCTTGATCTGGTAGATGATACCTGTGAAAAAATGAGTTTTCATCTATGTGAAAATTCATTTATCGCTTGTTTTATTGCATTTCTCCCCTTCAACAATGAACATTGCAGTCGTATTTATTAATGCAAAATCACAGCCAAATTTATTCCAACAGAACAATTTAATTCGAGAAGTTGCACAAATAACGTCTAACGCCCGTTCTTAAACCACTTATTTTAAGCGTGCCAACAGCAAGTTTTTGCTCGGTGTCACATTTCATTGTTGTACGATGTCATTGAAACGTGTGCTTAGATAAGGCTTATTTCACAATTTCCAGTGGTGCTGCAAGTATTTTACTACTGAATAGGGACAGGCTGCCACAGTCCAATCTTTCTGTTCAATTGTGAAGCATTCTATGCGGTCAATTAAACGCCCGTTAAAAATTTGGAGAGCTTGAATAAGCTTTTTACTATATATCTACCATAATGTAATGTTATAGTCACGTGGCAGGTTATAGCCATGAGACATTTTTATGCGGTGGGACATTTTGGTGCTCGTGGAAAATGGGGAACGCGGCTAAATACGATTGGATAACACTTTGTAGTTCTTGAACGATTAATTTGCAACAAATATTTCCATTTGGACACAGTAAACATCGCCTCTACCTCGCGCGCACCATGTTTCCTACTTTGACCAATCATAAACTATTTGTCACATTTAGCACATCGAAAGCACTCGTGAGATTTACCACACACAGGCATAAACTAGAAACCAAGGCTAAATAAGTATTCTGGAGTAGCCTGCAGATCTCACATTTAACCGAACAACTTCAAACGTTCGCCTAACATCTACTGTAACTTGCCCTCATTGCAATTAAAGAAAGGAGAACTAGGAGCTAAGTGTTTTATTCGTAGGAGACTGGAAATATTGCTTGTGAAAAATTGTAACAATCTTACAAATAGGGTTGTAAAAAAAATTCCCACAAACGCTCTAAATACCCACCATGGACATACAAATTCAGTGTCAGCGCCAAGTTTAGTTTACTCAGTCAAAAGAGACCGTACACACTTCGTATAGGACCTCAAAAAGAATCATTCAGAATAAAACTACACAATGAAAACTTTTATGTAGACGTCTTATGACGTGCCGCCCACTCTGTGGAAAATTGAAGACGTTGTAGATGTCGTAGCAGTATGAATGATTGTTTAGTTTTTCTATTACCCAGGGGCATATTTAAAGGCGTATCTGATTACCCCCGATACAATCAGAAAAAGAGTGTTCATCAACACTTCTTCAGACGCTAATTTGCAAATGCAAATAAACATTATCCATAATGTCAACCCTGGACGCCCTCCCAAACCAAAGCGAACTTAAACTTCATGTATCATACACTTCTCTCAGGACACTTTAAAACATGCATACAGCCTTTTCGAGAACCTTCCGTCACACGAACAATTTCGCTACACAAACAGAGTCAAAAGCTTTGTTGCCTTCTAAAATGTAACTCCTCGCGGGCACTCATAACTAATGCCCCTGGTAACGTGAGGTTTAGCTACTTCATGCATTCACAAAGTACTTCATGAAACCAAGCATATAACCACCACCTGACTTTGCTTGGTAATATTTTAGTATTAGTCACACAAACCCAACACTTCTATTATGTAAGAAACGAAGCAGACACTCACCGTTTGTAACTTCCAAAACTCGTTGTCGAAACATGGATCAACGCTGCTGCGCCAACTTCTTTTATACCAGTTGTTCGGGAAAACGGGGAATGAAATAATAGGCAACGGAGAATTGAGCACAAATAATTAACCAATGAGCGAGCGCCGTTTGCGTAACATAAAAAGGCAACGAACAAAAATAAGGCTACCTGTTCTACGATTGGCTGCACGACCTCAACAAATGCGTCGAACATCAGGCAAACGAATCAGGATACACCTTTTCTTTAGTGGGAGAGGAAGTGGAAAGGAGAAAAAATTCTGCGGCAAAATTTCAAGGTTTGTGCAATTGAACTCGGCACAGTTTCTTTTTTTACTTGTATAAGGGCAGGAAGTGTCCTAGAATCTTCTGTGACTACTCCACTAAATACGTTGCGTGTATACAACGCCCGCTCAGCGGATTGCTCCATGGACAACGAAAACATATCCGAGGCTTTGTGTGCTAAATTTCTTTCGGTGGGCGCTAATAAATTTGTTTCTGAATACTTTGTGAATTCGTAATAAGTGAAAGTCGCTAATTAGGTATCCACAACATGGTTCAGTACATAATATGCACGTACCATTGCTCTGTTACTAGTGCTGGTGCTAACGCCGGTGGCACTATTGTTGCGAAAATTCGCTATTGAGGCTGATCTCGAATACATACTTTGCCAACATTCTTAAGATCGCCTCCAATGTATTAGCCACTGGTTACATTTCAGAACATTGCCAATAGTTTTACCTTTCCACGAAGCATTGCTAACCACCCTTTACTTCATTCTGCAATGACGATGCAGGGCTCTAGAACCTATTTGTATACTGCGAGAAAAAGAAGGCATTGCATTGTAGCGAGCAAGGTGTAGTTGGGACATCTGAGGTGATAGTGAAGGAAGTGAGAAAAGATGGCTTTAATGATGTTATCCGTACTCGTAGGAAGAGTCAAGTGATTGTATTGCCCTTACTTGAGAGTATACGAGAGACGGTTGAAAGTGCCGATGAATAATTTGCATCAATAAAACTTTAGAGCATCAATCTCAGTCTTTATTCAAGAACCCTCGCAGTTATTTTTCATCCTTCTGCAGTGGTCAGCAGGACTGAGGCATCCCTACAGAGTTACTCATGTTAATTTTTTTTTGTCGTGGAGCTCTGTTGTCGACCAAACGTTTTAGTTGCCGGTGATCTGCAAAGACCATAGCGTGGACGTGCGATGACATAGCACCACAGGTAGAAAAAAGGTTCTTTTCTTAAGTCATTGGCCATGCAGGCTTGGTGTGTCTCAGTCGCCTTAGGTCTTTCTGCACTCGACAGCCTTAACTTGGCGGGCCTCTCAGTTTCACTAAGTGCCCACAGAAGATATTTATAAGCCCATGATGAGCCTACCATTCCCTGTTCCTTCATCGCAAGGTAAGCAGCGCATGGCATTGCTATTGCAAATCCCAGTATCCAATGTGAAGTGTGATGCTGGATTATGAGCCCAGTGTCACGCGCAGGATGCTGGGGCGCCGGTCAGGCGTGGAATATTGGGATGCGCTGGACACTGGTCCGAAAAGTAGTTCTACAACATGAAAATTGCGATGTCTCGTAACCGTATATATTTTTTTAATACAAAATGCAGCAGAGAGCATTTTAGTGCAAAAAATATTTAAAGTATGTTTGGGCAAGTCATGATTCAGTTATCTGAGCTGCATATCTCAAGCTGGGTATTTTACCAGTACACCAGGCCAGCACATGGCACGACGTGGATAATTTGCCATGTCAACCTCCAGAAGCAGTTTTATATGCATAGAGAGAAGTCTCGCACAGACATAGTTGATGCGCTGTCGCCCCTCAACTAAAACTTACGCCTCTATCAGAAAGAAAAGGTTGTCCGTGTTCAACAGTATGCTTGCAAGTGCCACAGCACCAATTTTCTTTTGCGATTGGTATATTAATATAAAAAAAATCCTAAATTAACCGCCGACTCAGGACGATCTATAGGATGTTACTGGCGATTTTGATAACCACTTCTTGCTCTTCGCGCAAGGGATATATGCAATGTTTTCTTAGTTTAACGAAGCATTTCAATCGACAAGTCTGTCTAGTCCCATATCTTCTTCCGAGGAGCGTAGGCTTATGCAGGCAGCCTTAGTCTACAGCACATATACGCACGTTTATAACGCGTCACATCGTCGCTCATCGCTTCTTGCGTTGACGCTGTACACACGAAAAAATTCTTTACTGATGCGAAAGCTGAAATATGGGGTAATTATTCTTGTTAGATATGTTGATTTCTGAGCCCAGGCGGACCGACAGTGTGTAGACAGACTCGGTGCATACGCTTGGCCTAACCTTCGTTTGAAGGGAACGATCTCGGCGCTGGTACCTAGCGAATACTAAAATGTATGTATCTGAGCCCCAAGGCCTTTTATCTAATATATCGTTGTAAACTAGGAAATGTGGAAGTGCACAAATGGCCTCAGCTTTGTTATGGTTGCGATGATATCAAGCTACAGTAGGCTTAGAATCAGGGCTCCGTTCAAACGCGTCTGAACGACTTCTGCTTTTTGTGTCAACTCCATAACACTACGACAATGGCCATGACTCGCAGTAGAAACTACTAAATGATGGTGCGTTCTCTGCGTTTGCTCTGTTTTGTTCAAGAATGTACCTATCCACCCAATGGAAAGGAAAAAGGAAAAAAAAAACGAAAGTGATCTTCAGGGTCGAATATTTATGCATGCATAGAGAGTGCCGCTGAGGCGCCTTAACTCCAAGCTGCGACAGGAAATAGACTCTTATGTCCACACAATTTAGGTCAAGAGACTAGTATCTTGCGATGAAATCATATAAAGCATTTATTATTCAGCAGCGCCTTGCGTACTGGAACCAGTGTGGCACGAGCGCTACCACTGCAGTTTCGAGTCTGAGCCAGCGAACTGCAGCGAGAACCAGCACGTGTACAGAACAAACCAGTGCGCTACAGAGTCATGGCATTGAGACCAGCGTCTCGCGCAGTGTGACCCAGCTCTTCTGCAGCGTTCTCACTGGCGTCCCAGTGATTCCAGTGTGCCCGAGCATCCCAAGTATGATGCAGTGGCAAAAAACCAGCTGGTTTCACGCTGGAAGGCAATGGAAGACGCTACCTTTTGCAAGAGGGATTACCTTGTCAGCGGGCCCCTCTTGCCGAAGGGAAGAAGCACCTGTTGACTTCATACAGTTTCTCAACGAGAACTATTGTGTGTCAGCTGAGAGTGCCTTACAAAAAATTCGTCGGTTTTACATGTCAGAACCACGATCTGATTACCGGGGAAGTCGTAACAAGGGACCTCATTTTTCTGCACCTGGGGTTCTTTGCCGCGCACCTAATATGAGTTAGACGTTTTCTCATATGCCCCATTATGCGGCCGCAGCGGCCTTGCTTTCAGCCTGCGAACGTGCGCTTTGCAGCCCAACGCAATAGCCACTAATCCACCCCAACCGGCGGACTTCTCACTAAAGGCGCTTCGGCGCAGTGCAAGAGATGTACGTTAGAGCTCGGCGGATCAATCGTCAATGGTATAAGATAAGTTATGATGACCATACCGAAGCACATTAAGCAAACGCTAGTAGCCTCTTCCATTACTGTGCTTGTCTCCACCCTCGGTTTGCGATACAGGAACCAGCGATCTTTCAAACATGGCCTCAAGATGTGTCTGTCAGAATAAATATCAGATTAGCTCGCGCATGTCACACTATTCAATTAATTAGGAATGCCCGCAAAGTCATGACATACAGTAACAGAAATGGGGAAGCAATAATCATCTATATTTTATGCTACGTAGGTGTTGTGACCTAATGTGAGAAAAAAATTATACACAACTATTTTGTTCCCCTTAAGCACGGACACTTAACGGATAATATGGTCACGATGCAGGGCTCTAAACGTACCTCGGCCGAATCTTTGAATTTATGCCCTATATTAATGAAATCTATGGCACATCGTTCATCATATTCTTGAGAAGAAAGGGGGTTAACCGAGGGGCCCGATTTTTATTAGTCACAAAATAAGAAACCAACAAACACTGACACCAAGGACAACATAAGGGAAATTACTTGTGCTTAATAAACGAAATAAAGAACCGATAAATGCATGGAAATTAAAGTGGATGAAAAAGCAACCGAACCCACAATCTTCGCATTTCGTGAAATGCGAAGGTTGTCAGTTCGGTTCCCACATGCGGCAAGTTGTTTTTTCATCCACTTCAATTTACAGTAATTCATCATTTCTTTTTTTCGTTTATTAGGCACAAGTATTTTCCCCTATATGTCCTTGGTGTCAGTGTTTGTTGGCTTCTTATTATATGGCTCATAAAAACCGGGTGCCTCGGTTAACCCCCTTTCTTTCTTGACTGATTGAGCAAGGCAGAATGACCTGTTGGACGGAGTGAGCTCCACGTCACGCGAAGGTAGTAGTATCACCGAAAGTGATTGTCCGACGATATGCCCCCAGATTTATTTCTTTGAGGAACAAATTTTGCTGCAATTCTACAGCGCCTCCAACTATGCTCCTGAAACATACTAATGATGAACGTTTCGATGGGCATGGAATGTCAAGTGTTGTTGTACCTTCTTTTGCTTGAGAAAATACCATCCTAAACGACATTGATTCCAAAACGCTTGCTTTGCTTCTGATATCAGCGCACGTAACATATGTTTACGTAGATTTGGTCAAGCATGAATGCGCTCTTGTTAGTCCTTTCAACCCGCCGTGGTTGCTCAGTGGCTATGGTGTTAGGCTGCTGAGCACGAGGTCGCGGGATCGAATCCCGGCCACGGCGGCCGCATTTCGATGGGGGCGAAATGCGAAAACACCCGTGTACTTAGATTTAGGTGCACGTTAAAGAACCCCAGGTGGTCAAAATTTCCGGAGTCCTCCACTACGGCGTGCCTCATAATCAGAAAGTGGTTTTGGCACGTAAAACCCCATAATTTAATTTTTTTAAATTTAGTCCTTTCATTTATATTTGCGAGTAATCTAACCATCTACGTACTAATTAGGATTAGTGACTATTGTAATTGCGGTATTCTGCAATGGACAGACTATTGCGCGAAGAAATTATATGGCACAGTGTCACTGACATTGTGTGTTAGACACTGACATCCACCTGGTCTGATTGATGGGCGTGATAAACCTGCACCAAAATGCACAAGTACACACTAGGCGAGCAGTGGACATTATGTCCACAACACAAAAAGTAGAGCCCCCCATGTCAAAGACTATTTTCCGCAGTTCGGACGACGGACGCCGTGCTCAACGATGTTTGCATAAAACTGTTCTTCGTGAATTGGTTGTGTTGTGTGACAGCAGAATCAAGGCGACTCATCAATACAACTGCGGTTTAGCGGTATTAGGAAGACTTGTTGAGGAAAAATTGGTTGTGTATTTTCTCCAGAGCTCCAATACAAAGAATCAATGCCATCAGAGTGGTTTAATCAAGCTACAGAGCTATAAAGCAATAAAAATATGGACTGTTCCGAATCGGATTCTAGAATAACTCATCGATCTAATACTCCTTGGCAAATCATCAGATCTGTGTCTTAATGACGCTATAGTAGATTGTCTCAAATTGTTAACTAACGATTCCCAGGGGCTCAAGTTTACACTTGAACGGCGCAAAGATGTGATTCAGTTTCTTGACCTTAAAAGTTTTTTGCTTCATATGAAGATGCTTGATGGAGATGTAACCATGGAAGTTGTTCTGCCTTCCGGTAGCGCACACTCATATTGATAAAAAGAAACACAGCTACCACTTGCCTTAATGGTGCTTTGGGAAAGTCATGTGTCCACCAGATTGAGCATAGTGTGTCTAGCGAAGTAGACAGTTTAAAGCGCGCAAGATTCCTAGTGTCTGGTATTTCATCAATCTCTCAGAAACTACTTGAAAAATTAAAACAGAGAAGGCAGCGCCCAACTAATGATTGCGACAACCGATCTGTGAATGTAATCCCATACTTGCATAAAAATTCACATAATTATACAAACGTCGCAAAGTGGCACAATGTCAATATAGTTTTTCAGCGCCTACAAGTTGTCGGCAGTGTGTAACCTTCAAGAAAGGTACGCATGCAATGCCATACTAATCGACGAACTACTCAAGCTACAGGCACATCAAATATTGCGTGTAAGAAATGCGTAAGTTGTGGGTAGGTTTATATTGCACAAAGTGTCCTGTGCCTCAATGACAGGGCTAAACAACTCCATGATGACGTTGTAAAAGCATACGGTAGCCACTTGCCCGAAGGGCCCGACGTCGCACCAAGGATGGTTTACTCACGCTTGTTGCTTTTGCAGATCACTATTGCCGCGGCAGTCTTTGCTACCTTTCTCGAATGGGGAGAATGACCGCCTATCGACAAGCTTACGCAAAGAATTCTTCAAGCATACCGCATGCCGATTCTGAATGAAAGCCACTGGCTCAACTGGCAACACGGATCTATTTCCAGGGCGACTGACCAGACTGGCGGGGGATATAAAGGCCTTTATGAAGGCTTCCTGCCTTTCAGTTTGGACACGACATCGCACGGAGGACGGCTTACTCACGCTTGTTCCTATTGCAGGTCAATTATTTGAACAATGCGACTTGTGTTGAGAGTAGTAATTAGTTTTGCTAATGGTGTCATGCCCACCATGTCTGACTGATTTGCTGCAACAGACGATTCCCTTTTTGTCGTGCATCTTTTACTTATGATTTCGGGTGACGTCGAATCTAATCCGGCTCCCATGAAGCCGATGCGTTTGCCTAGACTTTGAATACCGTACACAAACTTGAAAAGGACATTTCCGCTCTTTTAACACAGCTAAAAAGCAATACTGAAAAGCAGGTGGCTGCTTAAAATGAAATCAAGTAACTATAGATTCACCGGTCAGTGTGGAAGCCAGGACTTTTGCTCTCAGCGTCGTCTCAAAACAAATGACGGCCATTACATCCAAATTTAACGACACGGAAAGCAGATTGCGGCGTTCGAAACTCATATTTTTTCGGCCTAGACGCTGGTCTCAAGGAGGATTGGGCATCAACCAAGCAGCGCATAATCAAAATTTACTCAGAAAAGCTCGGCGTTACAATAACAAGTCAACAATTTGAGCACGGGCTTCGACTTGGTAGATTTATTGCCGGAAAACGAAGGCCTGTCATCGACAAGCTAACTTTCTCCCAAGATAAAGAGCGCATCTTGTTATGTGGACCGAGGCTCAAGGGGGAAGCTTTTTCAGTCCGAGATTTTTCGCAGACAACTCGGAGGTCAGAAAGAAGCCAATTTAATTTGCGAAAACACAGAATAAATCCTTTAAGATTTCGGTTAACAAAGTAAGAATCGGCTCTGCAACATACGTCTATGATGGCATCGCTGACGCTGTCGCTGGGTTTAATAGATCGCGACGTCAAGGCGCACGCGCTAGTTCTCATGTAACAGTAAATCCAGTTCGTAACGTTTCTTCTTTGTCAGTGTCATTTGCTAATACACGTAGCCTGATGTGAAAGCGGGCTCTCGTTTCAACTTATCTCAATGATGCTGACCCGGATGTTAGCTCTTTTACCGAGGCTTTGCTGTATCCCGCAGTAGCTGACAATGAAATTACCGCCTTAACAAATATCTGCAACACATAGAGGTGTGATCGCATTTGCAAAAGAGGGGGTGGTGTCTTGTTAGGCATAAAAAAGGCGTTACATCATTACTCGTAATAATAGTTCTGTCATTGAAATTGTCTGGGTTGCCTGCACGGTATTTTCTATCAGGATACTGATCGGCTGCTTTTACCGTCCCCTAAATTCAAACAACTATTTTATAGATGAGTTGCGCATTAGCATAGAGAAGGCGTCTGAGCTCTTCCCCGCTCGTATAACCTATCTGTTTGGGGCTTCAACTTTCCGAAAATTCACTGGGACAAACTTTCATCACCATGCAACATGTCGACTGCATTCTTTAACTTGACCCTTCACTACAACGCCTCCAAAACTGTGTCGCAGCCAACCCCTCGCTTCAAATACTAGACCTTATGCTTTCAAACAATCCTGAAACATTGAAGGATTGATCCTGAAGGGACACAGACCGGCGCTGTTGTCTGTGTCCCTTCACTCGTCCCGTCGTTTAGCGCTGATTTATTGCTGAAACATTAGTTTGCATAGAACATTTAGACGGTTTTGTTTATCCTAATTTGCTAGAACTCACCTTAAGTGCACCTTCTCCTGTTTCGAATATGTCGCCGAAACTAATTCGCGATTACAATAAAGGAAAATACATTGTCATCACCACTGAACTAAATCATTTTAGGAGCATCAGATGCTACCGTCATTTTTCGACCGATCAGTTGAAGAAAATAGGTTAATGATCAAGGAAAGGATGTCCTCGGTAATTGACATACATTCCTCGCACTAAATCAGGAATAATATACCGAATCCCTGGTTCACAAAAACTCTTAGGTGCATGACGAATAAAAAAAGCGGATGTACAAATGCGCCAGGCGTTTAAGAACGCCTTCATCGTGGGGTGAATACAAAGCCTACCTTAAGTCACATTGCATTGCCCTGCGCACAGCAAAGGATAAGGGCTAGACAATGAAATCGTCTTTACCTCAGTAAAGAAGCCTTCATTGCAGTGAGGCTACCTTATGTCACTCTGAAAGCTTCCTTACTGAGGGGCCCTCGGTGAAGGCTTCCTTGGTGCTTCCTCAGCATAAGGTAGCTCCAAAGCTACCTTCATGCGTCCTTACTCCGCTCCTGGCCCTGAACGAGCGCTTCACCTCACTGCTTAACCACGTGGCATTCGCTTGCGCATGTGCACTGTCGCTCACCTGCGGAGAAGCGCGAGCACGGTACGTCTTGCCAGGCATGTTCGTTTCAGTCACGCGTGTGGCATGGCAGCGTTGCTAGGCGTTGCTAGGCGTTGCTATGCGTTGCACGACGCCCGCGTGCCAGCGTTGCTGGAGAACATCAAGTTTTGCACTGTAATGCGCTGCTTCTTTAGGTTTAGTAAACAAAACTAGAAAAAAGCGTCCACGCTTCTCTATATTAGCTCATCAACTCAAAGATTGTGCGACGATACAACATTTTTTAATAGAATAATGATGTTCGCGGAAAGATTTGCAGAAATAATCTCGAACCCAGGCACGCGGCAAGCGCTCCTTATAGGTGAGGACGGGTGAAGGGAGCTTTCAGAGTATGCTTGCTTCCTCCATCGGTCATTCGCTGTAAGGAGGCCTCACGTAAGGTTAGGATGCGCTCGAAGGAAAGGAACGTTTCATTGTTTGGGCCTAAGCACTTTTTAATGACCTTCCATCGTTTGGAAAACAGCTTTGGAAAAGAAGAAGCCCTAGTGAAAAGAGCAACCGCATTCTATGACGCGATGATAACGCAGTCGCTCTTTCTGAGAGTGAGTGTGCAACGGTTTTCAATTCATATTTCACATCTGTGTCCACAAGTCAGGATAGCTCAAATGTACCCTTCGTACCTGATTTGGACTATGATTACATGACACCAATAAACATCACTGTCGAAGGCATTGCTTCGCTAACAACCTGAAAGCGTCGTTCTTCTTGCGGCATTGACGGAATAAATTCTAAGATATCAAAAATACCACGACTCTTTGAGGCGTCATCCTAGCTCATATATTCGGGCAGTCCTTAATGTCTGGTGCGCTTCCTTCCGACTGAAAGATAGCAAACGTCCTACCGATTTACAAATATGGAAGTAAAAACTGGAGTGAGAATTAAGGGTCCATTACGCATACCTGCATTTGCAGCAAAATGCACGAACACGTCATCGCTTCGCATATTTATAGGCATCTCGAATCTAACAGTTTTTTTTTCCGCAATCAACATGGTTTCCAAAAAGGATTTTCGTGCTAGACACAGCTACTTCAATTTACAACATATATCCACTTTAACATGAATCACTACTTAGACTGACTGCTTATTTCTTGACTATTCTAAAGGTTTTTATGGCGTTTCACATTGCTGCCTCATATCAAAATTATCTGTGTTAAAATTACACTCTTCTACTTTGTAATGGATATATAACTTACTACCTAATCCAGAGCAATTTACCTTTGTTAATGACTTCAATTCCCCCAAATTTAACTTTACTTCTGGTGTGCCACAAGGACGCGTCTTGTCGGCCTCTGCTATTTCTAATCGATATAAATGATCATACGAATATTCACCGATGATTGCATATTCTACCGTCCATTAACCAACAGTCATGATCACATAGCGCTGCAACGAGACCTAGAGATAGCAAAACAGTGGTGTACTTCATGGCTCATGACACTAAACTTATCAAAACGTAAAACAATGTCATTCACCCGTAAATATGCAAATTTGGCCTTTATCTACCACATTAACAATAGTGTTATATCCCCAAGTGCAGAATATATATATCTTGGAGTGCATCAGACACCTAACCTATCATGGTCTGAGCACATTGTGTGTATGTGCCAATGCATCGAAAGCATTCGATTTTCTGCGCCGGAAATTGCGCTGTGTTCCACCTGCCCGGCGTAAAATGGCTTAGCTTAGTTAATGTTCCTGCGGCCCCACAGCCAAGTACGCGTCTCCCCATTTGGTCTCCACACCAGCAATACTTAATTGAAGAGCCGGAAATTATGCAGAATGGGGCAAATCATCATTAATCAGAATTACAGCGGCCAGTCTGGCATAACGCAGATGAAAGCCGATCTATTGCAGTCGTTTACTACTCGCCGTGATATTGCACTGCTGTCATCATTCCATAAAATCATTCACTCTCAGGGATTATCCCTATCATGCTTTATACACCGCGTCTGCGCATCGCGTAGATTGCACAATTATTTCAGCTATGCCCGCTTATATGGAGCGACACAAGCATTCAACTTTTCACGGCTGCCTCGCGCTATCCGTCTCTGGAACAGCCTTCCGGATAGCATTGCTTCGCTCAGAAATCATCATGCGTTTTGCAGTAATTCGCTCATACATTTTTTCCCATACTGTGCGTATTGTTGAGTTGGTACACGGGTACTTATAAATCTCATCAGGTTTACGCTTTCAAAAGGTTGGCAAGCGTTATGCCATGTGTTTGTTTCTTGCTTTTTTTAACGTTACGCAGTGTACAACGTCTGAACGCAAAGTATCTTGTTGCTTTTATGTAATACTTGTTGCTGTACTAGCGCTTCTTGTACCATGCTTATCTGTTCATTACTATTTCTCTTTTTTTGACATCTTGCTGTACTTATGTAAATTTATTCATTTGGTGCGAATATTTGAATCCCTTTATGCATCGATATCTGTTTACCGATTGCATCTTGTGATAAACTGTTGTGTTACATATGCACCCCTAAAGCTATGTGTCTTCGCATGCCTGTGAGGGATTTCTAAATAAATAAAAATAAATAAACAAATACTCCGAAAAGTGCGCATGCAAACGCATCCTTGCTAACGGAAGCATGAGTGTGCTTGTGGAAACCGAAAATAAGAACAGAACACGACATAGTTGAAGCATATTTTCTAAGAAAAGCCCGTGATATATGTGTCAGCTATCCGCCTTTGATGTTGCATGATAAAGAAGTGACTTTCGAGCTGTCTACACATATGAATGAAATGACTATACAATATTACGCATAAGCTGATGGACGTTTACAATCTTTTGTATGAAGGTGTGTACGTGCGGTACCTGTTTTGCAGAGCATAAAGTAGTTGATATTTTGAAAGAAAAGTTTAATCATGAAATTTTAACCTTAAGGGTATAATTTCGGGTAATCACGTTTTTCTTTGCGCTGTTTATCGACCTCCGGTTACTAGCGATGCCTTCCTGAATAAATTGTACGAAAATCTTCTAAAACTATCCGGTAGAAACATGATGTTACTGGAAACTTTAATCTGCTCTCGATTAGCTGGAACAATTTACAGTATGGCTATTCCACTAGCAGTGACATTCTAGTGGATATTATGTACTCTCTTAATATTGAGCAAATATTAAAACATTGCACTCGCGGAAGTTCAATTCTGGATCTGTTATTTGTTGCCGATATGTTTAGCGGCGGAATTGTTCTCGTGGAACCTGAAACTTCGGACCACAACTTAGTATCTTTTCACCAGACTACAAGAGTTGTTGAAGATAGGAAAATGTTTGCTTCGACTGTAGTTATATATTATAACAAGGTTAACGACACAGCCAGAATTGATTATATGGACACGCATCTCGATTCTCTCAATCGTGATGTTGAGCGTTTTTGGCAAATCTTTCTCTCAACTACACAATATTGCGTTGGTCATTTCATTCCTGCAAACAAACAAAAATTAGAAACGTCGCAGAAATCCTTGGATCAGTAGAGGTAGACGAAACGGCCAAGAAAACGCCTAAAGAAGAGCACAAAAGTTCTACTTGTGAGTTCATTGAATTAAAATATGATTTCGTAAAAAAGGCATGCAAGAAACAACTTCTTCAAAACACATTGGCGCAATTTATTACGTCTGACCCCCAAAAATTTTGGCACCACATAAGTGAAACTAAAAAAGATATACATACCATACAACTAAATGACCGAATTATATATGAACCAAAGAATATCGCAGAAATTTCTACTTTGCATCTTCAAACTGTATTTGGTAAGCTAGATGAATACAATTAATTATCAAGGATCTCAGGCCATGGCGCAGAAAGCACTAGTAATTACGCGTGAAGTTGTCACTGCTATGCGTCTTAATCTGAATATTCAAAATTAAGCAGGCTCTGACGGCATTGGAAACGCATTTTGTAGAGGCTACGCTGAGCAGATTTCTGAATTTTCGCCCTTAATGTTTAACCTGTCAGTAACTGGAAGTGTCATCCTTGCACGTGTTACACCCATCCACGGCGCATTGCAGGTGTTACACCCATCCACAAAAAAGGTGACCGGATTTATGCCAATAATTACCGCTCAGCCTGGGTCCTATGCATTTTTTACAAGCTGTTGGAACATGCTGCTGAATGTTACATTCAAGAATTTCTTGCCGAGCGCAAATGGCTGCCATCACATCAGCATGGCTTCAGAAAAGTTATGCCTAAAGTCACTCAGCTGGCTTCAACTGTGCATGAGATTTTGGGTGTAGTTAACATCGCCTGGAGAGGTTGATATTCTGTTCCGAGACTTTTCGAAAGCCTTCTATAAAGTGTCTAGATTTAGGTGCACGTTAAAGAACCCCAGGTGGTCCAAATTGCCGGAGTCCTCCAATACGGCGTGCCTCATAATCAGAAAGTTGTTTTGCCACGTATTATTTCATAATTTAAAAAAAATTATGGAGTGTCTCATCATAAGCTATTGGATAAATTAGAATGCCTCGGCCAGCCTTCCCTCATTGTCCGATGGATCAGTGCGTATCTTTCCATTAGAAGCTTATTTGTAGAAATAAAGAAAATACATATCTTCTGTGCTGCCTGTTACCTTCGGATTACCACAGGGAAAAGTTTTAGGCCCCTTGTTTCTTATTTACGCCAATGATTTAGTTGAGGTAGTTCCAGGTGCAGTATCTATGCGGTTGTTTGCTGATGATTGTGTCGTACTCAAAGGTATATCGTCTGCCAATGATCACGTCTTTCTACAAAACAGTACCTATGCAATTAGTGATCGGTGCAATCGTTGGAGAATGGTTTTAAGCTCAGAAAAACAGTACCACTCCAAGTTCAATTCAATTCAATTCAATTCTTTATTTGCAGACATAGAACACACAGGTACACAAGTTACTAGACGAAAGCTACTTAGCGCGTTTACATATTCACTTCATAACAATACCATTTCAGAAATTGACAACTTTAAATATCTTGGCGTTACGCTAACAAACATGTTCACGTGGTGGGAACATATATGGCATATCTGTGTAGCCTGCCTCAGAAACCAATGGTTCTTCAAAAGAAAACTTAAAAAAATGCACCAATTAGTACAATACTTCAGCGTGCAATGCTTGCATAACGTCAACACTGGAGTATGCTTCCGTCATATGGGAACGGTATTACAAAAAAGGCATTGTGCAACTTGGCGAAATTCAAAGGAAAGCAGTTAGCTTTCATTTTGGAAAGTACAAACGCATAGATTACCCTTCAGATTTAATGAAACTCAATGATATACGGACGTTGGAAGCCAGTAGAAAAATTAGTCGCCTATGATTTCTTCACATCTGCATTTCCGGAAAAAATAAACTCGCTCTCCCCAAATCTGCTGGGCGTCTTAGTAGGAGGACAACGCGGTACATCATAAACATTCTTTAGCACCAATCTTCGCTCTAACAAACGCATTACAATATAGTTTCTTCGCGCGCACAGTCGCAGAATGGAATTCCTTCCCGCGTAGCATATTCACAACTGATGACTTTGTTAGTGAAATGCTGTGCCATGTTTTGAATTCCTATATTCACTAGCTATCTTACGCATCTGGTGAATTTGTTAAGCATTCCTACTTCAAGTGCATTGTGCTTTTATCATTTAGTGACAAAATTCCTTAAACAAATTTCATGGCACGTTTTATTTTTTGTTTGTATCATGTATATGCTTCCTGTGTTCATCCCTTGCGTTGTTTGATGATGTACTTTTGTACTGTACATAAAACCACATCTGCTCGCGCCAAATCATTGTCTGGTAGTATTTCAACTATATAAAAATAAAAATAAATAAATAAAAACAACGCTGGCTAGAAGTTCAGCGCCTGTTCTGTTGCATGTACAAAACAAAAACTGTCCGTATTTGTTTGTTTTCTTTGACTGCTGGCATTGCTAGAAGCGACTACTCTACGAGGATAATTAATTATTTCCTGCGTACAGCCCTATCATACATCGTGGAGCGTGAAACTGGTGCGCAATAAATACTACGAGGCAATAAACGTTTCCGGCTGCCAGTGACTCCATTATATCAAACACTCAGCGGAAAGTGGGGGTTTATTTTTGTCACCTTCGTACAGGCGGGATGCACTTAAGGACACTAACAGCCGTGTCAACAACGCAGCTGTTATAGCTTTAATGTACATTGGAATATGTCCACAATACAGCGTATCTTCACTGCTAATGGCGATTCTTCTATGCCGACATTGCCAGAACCTGTAGCGCCAAATGCTTCGTCAGGAAGGGCAGCTCTTAAAGGCTATGAACTTACTAAGTTAGCTGGAGAATAGGCTGCGAAAGTCCACTTGAATAAAAGAACCACCCCACGAAGTTTCAAATAAACCCATTGAATATCCGAATAAAACCGGTTAGATTTACTTACCTTCGCGCACAAGTCGTTTATGTTAAAACAGAATCAGGCATATCACATGAGCGCAGTGTTGGGGCTATGGACATTCAAATTTTGAGGAACGAAGTGATCGCTTTGTGGCCACTGTGAAGGATAATTTGTGGTGAAGGATGTTCTAAGAAAATTCCACTTCTCTAGCACCTTTAAATAGTGGCTATACATTTCACAAGGTCATTAGCTTATAACACTATGTGTCAAGGTGTTCGCCATCATGCGCCCTACATTTTATACCACAGAAACAGGCCTGCACGTCTGTATTGTTGGAAACTTGGGTAGCATTCAGGCCTGGAACCCTCCAGGTATAGGCATAAGCCAGTGTAGGATTAGGGTTGAAAGAAGAGGTTTATTTATATATTCATGGAAGGTGTCAGATTCTAGTCCGATCTACGTCACTAACACTGATGGGGTGGTTTGTTAGTAGTTCTTCTCCCCTTGTTCGCTATACAAGAGAATTCGATTACCTGTTCTTGCCAATCAGAGGGCACGTACTGTTCGCAGCAATCCACCCATGGTCGAACGCTTTACCGGACTCGGCCTCTAGTCCAGCCTGATGATAAGAACCCGCCTGATGTCCAACCTTCAAATCCCCCTACCATGCATGATGAGGCAACTGGGAAGCAAGGATCCACACTGTTTCCACGCAAGTCGTCGACATCAGTTCATTGGTGCAAGTAGTGGCCTCTCCGTGACGGTCCCTTGTCATGGTCAAGAGAGTGGCTTTGACGGCCGTGATTCCAAAAAATGCGACGGTTGTTGGCACCTGTAGTGCAACGTCTTTCTCTTCCCGTGAATAAAGGGAGTCGGGCTTCGTGGCCGTCTAGGCGGGCACCGGTAAAGGGGTCACCTCATGGGAATGATTCAAAGAATTCGTATTGCCGTTTTGAGACGCAAAAGTATACTTTGTGTCCTAGCAAAAAATAGCCAAGCTATTCAATGGCAAAAAAAAACAATATACGGTGAAAGATACCACTCTGAAACCTGCGGCGTTAGATCCTTACTTCTCTGTCATGCAAACAAAAGTAGCTTTTTTATCTATATCTTGCACGGTGCTTTTCGGATATGGTCTTGTCCTAGGACAGCATGATTAATGTTAGCTGCTACTTATATATAACCTTCCCTGCAGCAGGAGAACCATGCAGATGAGTCAATTGTATTTGTAAGCATGGTAGCGGAGTTCCTAACGAGACAACGCGGCCTGCCCTGGCAGCTTGTGGAGGCACATAAGCGCCATGTACATTCAGCAGGGCCAAATACTCAGGAAAAAAAACTACGTTCACCGTTCGAGGTCTGTTGCTGCCAGCAGTCTACTTCGCCAGACCACATCACATCGCATAAAAAGAGCGCATAAAACAAAAAATCAAGCGCAGGTGAGTCAGAAGATTCACCACAACTTCAGAATCCAAAATAATTACATCCATCTCTATTAATAGTCCACATTCTATAAAGGCAGCTATTACAGCATTGAGGCTGACTAGTGAGTGATGGTGAGCGCTTTATGGTGTCGTAACGCAATAAGTCCCTGTCGATATATTGGGCGCTGTGCTCAAGTAGACGTATAAGACCAACTACAGCGCTTTGTGGTGTCGTTACTCTTGTCGGTAGCTGTCGATTGGTTATGCACTGCGTTCAACTAGACATGTAAGACCAAGTAGCCTCCTATTTCGCCCTGATTCCTAAGAGTTTTGCATGAATTCAGAGCAGTTGGTTCATCCAGATTTTGAACTAAGCACCTCATGAATAGCAGCGTGTGGGTGTAGGTCAGTTCGAGATTCATTATTTTGGGATGTTATCGCAAGCGTAACATGATACTTCAAGAAACAAACCACTTCGTGTTGTCCCTTTCTTCATGTCTCGTATTTTGTTTGCGGTAACTTCCCAAAATCACTAACCAGATTCATGTGTCACTAGTACGAACACACATGTGTTATTTCGCTATTAAGCTAAAATCAACATTACAGTGAAATTATTCACAACGTTCACACCCTAAATTTTTATAATACACCAAGCATGCCCCCTGTAGTATTTCTCTTGAACTGAAGACATATCTATAACAGATCCTTTACTACAAAGGCGGTAAAAATAAATTGGCTGATCGAATCTTATAAAGTATTACTATTGTAGTGGCGTGTCTATAGCTTTCAAGGCCGGTGAAGAGGCAGAGTGTCGGCTTGCATGTAGCGCAAGAATGGAATATATACGCTATCGAGCTCCACCTAAGCGGCCATGGTTATTGACCGCGGTGTCGGCCCTTCCTGAGATCCCGCGCCATCATGGCTCGCCAGCCTAAATAAAGCGTGGCTCAGGTGACTATCTCATGGCACCGCGTCCCACAAATTGGTGGGACCCACCATCACTATTGATGGCTACGCATGAAAGTGATTTTACGACATTACAGTGATAAATACGTTAATAGAATCTCGCCATGTCACAGCTCGCATCCGACGTGCAAATCGAGAAAGTCTGCACGGTTTCGTAATCATAATTTTTCGTGAATGGAAGTAAGCGTACTCTGACTTCACACTTTATTATTCTAATGACATTGTCTGTATTTTTTCAGATGTTGCCATTGCTGATATATTGTATGCATCATTTTCATCAACTAGCGTTTTACTCCGTGAGATGTACACGCGCTTCATTCGCAGGACCATACTCGATGTCGCTGCTCATTGGTATGGAACCGCATTTCACCAGCCCCTCTGAGACAATGTAAATTGACGTTGCATTAGTTCCATAAATGTCAACGTATCGCTTTAGGCACTGTGCGTTTGATGCCATAAAAAGTTAATTTATGTACAGGAAGCACAATGCAGGTACTTTAGTAGCGTTTTGATACGCTCTAGCTGAGAGTTACGGTGCTATAACGTAAAGCTATTCCAAACATTTCTATTCCAATTCTGCAATCAGCCCTCTGCGATTGGTCAAAAACTTGTTTGGGCCACCCCCACTTCGTCTTTGACTCACGCGACGTCATGCAAACCACGATAGTTTTCCATCTGATATGACGTGTACACTCTGATTATGCATGATTGGACTGAACAAAAGAAAAATAGTTATTCTGATTCGACGTATTTCGCCATTAGCCCTCGGCTATTGGTTAAAAGCTTTCGGGCTGCAGCCACTTCACCTGCCTCTCACGCGACGACACAAAACCACGAAAACTCGCCATGTCAAAGTGACGCGATCGCGTTAAAGATGCATTATTATGCCGAAGAAAAGAGAACCTTTCTCTGAACAGCCGCAGGCTGCCCTATTCCAAAAGCAATAAAATATGGCTGCTGGTTATCGCTCATGCACTGGCTACTCGCACCTACCGGAGAGCATGGGTTTATTTGAGTACAATAAAACATTTTGTGTGGCCGCGTAACATTTGCGAGCACTTTCGGCACGTTTACAACCTCGCTCAGCCAACTTTTCTTTGCTCAGGATCCTTTTTAGCGGTATTCTTAGCCTTCCGTTTCATGCCGCTGTGATTTCCGACCAGCCAACCCAAGCTAAGTAAGGGAAAACGGAGGAATCGCTGACGCCGGCACCATGCTGATCATCCCGTTATCAATTTTGAACCCACTGGATCGGTCCCATCGAGTCCCTCTCTACTTGAGCGTATTTCTCGCCTCTTATCAGCCAATTAGATCAGACAAGCCGCTCAGCATAGGCATTGTTATTAGTATTTAAAGCAAACAAAAGTGACCTCTTATAAACGAGGAGAGCGTTTTATTGGTCTGTTTAGGGAACCTTGCAGATAAACGCCTGATGCTAGCGTCGGCGGTTTCTCAAATTTGACGTCAGGAGATTCGAATATAAATATGTTGGTATAGTTTTACGTTATAGGGCCTTTAGTTCTGGGTAAATAAACAATTCAATTACTAAATAAATAATTAGGGTACTTTATACGTTATTGCTGAAACAACATTACATATGTTTTCTACAAAGGTGCAAAATGCACACAGAAGAGTAAAAATAAGCAATTATTTTATTTCCGATGCTTCCAAATGAAATGTTTGTACCTAATGAGTTAAATAAGTAAGTGATATGCATAGAGGCGACAATAAGATTGATTGACCCATGCAATAATTATAACAGTGTACAGGGGGTCACATGCACCAACCAAACAAATGCTCATCTGTAGCACGTATTTACAATTAAGCAAGACCGCAAATGCGCTCTGGCAATAAAAACACAAGTGCAAGTTAACGCCTAAATAGCCCTGGTTTTTACAATACGCGGGTTTAACTACTCATTTTGTAGTGGTGATCCTATTGGCTTTGGTATCTGCCACTATGCTTGATTGGCTGTGTAATTAATAAAGGGTCAATTCTTAACCATGGGAGCCAATTGCAGTATGAAAGAGATGCAGAAACGTTTGTATTACATTTAAATATTTTCACGTTAAGGAATTCCGGTTTTCAAATAAAGAGTCATGCATTCGACCATTCGTGAAGCATAGCTTCTGAATGCCTAACGACGTCGGTGTTGAAAAATGCCCTTGTCACTTTATTAAGGTGGTCTACCCTGCATGAGCGCTATTAGGTGCTAGCACAATAAAGCTCGACGGTTCAGTGATTAAAAATTTTCGCTCAAAATTCGGAGGCTGTACAGTTACAGCCATAGTGCGCGCGTATATGGCGCTGGAGAATGAAAGCGTGCTCACTAATCCGGCTGGATAAGTGGCCATGTGATTATTCCCCTTTTTATACAACGTTGGCGCTCTTTCGTGATTATTCTTTTATCTGTGTAGAAGCGAAACTGTTTTTATGGCAGTTGGTGTTTTTTCTATACTTTAGTGGGAAGAGAAATTATCAGTGAAGAAATAAGGTGAACATTTTAGAGCGTTAGGTATCTCCTGTGTCAACCATTGTTTAAACATTCCTAAATGTTGAACAAGCTTTTGAAGTTGTGGGAGCTTGGTAATTTCATCAAAGCTTGAAGAAGTTTTGCGGCTCAGAAACTTCAGCCACAAATTTATGTACTTTGAATTTCATTTGCCTAGAGAGAAAATTACTCAGTACTTTGTTGTTGCCAAACATTGCAAAGGAAAGTCACATACTAGGAATAGGAGGCAATAGGAATAGCAGGGGCGCAAGAACTGAGCATTGCGGTACACCAGACAAAATGTTAAAGTAATCCGACATAGTGTAGTTCACAGCTACGCATTGCCTTCTATTTTTGAGGAAGGGTTTTATCCATAAAACTTTTCTTGTGTATACAAATGTCAGCTTAGTAGTAAGGACAAGATGGGGAACAACATCGAAGGCGTTTGAAACATCTAAGAAAATAGCGTCTATGTGTCTTTTTATATTTATTACGACAGCTATATCATGGGTTTTGTCAGCTTACAGAGTAATAGTAGATAATCCTGAACAGAAACGATGCTGTTAGCTGTGTGATTGGTTATTATTTTCTAAATTCTATATTATGACTTTATAAATCACATGTTCAAACCATTTACTGCAACCACTTGTTAATGAGGCCGGTCTATACTTATTTTCGTCGAGTTTAGAGCCAGATTTCTGCACAGGTTCGCCATTCGCCATTCGTCACGTATTACTGAAGTTTCCAAAGATCGCCTGTAAATTACGTATAGGTATTTTGACATCCAAACTGCGCGTTTTTGCAAAAATGCTTTTGTTATAAGGTAGCCCACACAAGGCTTTTTTACATCCAGTTCCTGCAAGAGTCAGTAAACCTCTTCTTGCTCGATATCTATTTCAAATATTCGATTGTCGAACTGATAACGTGGAGAGTTGTGGTAGCTGTGGTAATACAGATAAAAAAAATAGATTGGCTACCATTCCGCTCTGCGATGATGGAATGGCAGCGAAAGCACTTTGCTTTTCATTTTAGAGCTTTGACTGTCTTTAGCTTTTGCTAGCATTCCATCTTCATAGAGAGGAATGGTTGTCGTTTGTTCGAAGTGTCTGATGACGGCAGTTGATGTGTTTGAATGGATGATTTAATAAATGTAGTGGTTGATGTTTGATTGAGACTTTTTATTTTGTCAAGGCAGTCACGATTGATTGATGATCACTGTGACATAGACCCAGTGCTTCGACTGCCAGCCCAGAGAGGTTCTTGGCTAGGTTAAAATCACTGCACCTCCGTTGATGCGTGGTAGGTATCATGGAGAACCTGCAATACAATGCAGGCCAAACTAACCCAACATGTATTGCATGTACCATTTCTTCTCCGGCTTAGAAATATACACGTTGAAGTTTCTGCTGATAATCACAGGCTTGGTATCATCTTTTCCAACCCATTGGAAATACGTGGTTATAAACTCTTGGATTTGGACTTGAAGTAGCGGGCGATATGCGCACCGTCCAGATCACGATTCCTTCTTTTGTTTGTAGAGCACAAACATCCTCAGAGTCGGTGACGATTCTGTTCATCCCATGATCGAACGGTTGCCCTTGAATGTCGTTCTTTGCGTACATCGCAAAACTTGCAACGCCCGACTCCGCCCGGTGATCCCACACTGGTATGTCCTGTTGAGCTTGCACCGTTCCTGCAAACAAGGATCTGCCCACATGATAATTTTTTTGCTGCCGGCGCCGAAAGAACTACGGAAATTTAGTCATATACAGCTTTCACTGTAAAATTAATTAAATTTGCCTCCTATGACGTCAGGCTGAGCCATAGTTTCGCTCGAAACAGTAATCTGTGATACGGTGTGCCTTTCGCTCGACAGGTAGAGCCGGAAAATTTGTGGTTTATTTGTCATGTAAGAAGGCTGCGTAACGGTGAAAAGACGTTCCTTGGCTGTTTGGATGGAATCATGTAGCATGCGTACGAGATGTTGTAGTTCACAAGTTGTTTTATTTTAGCGCTTCCTTTTATTTTCCGGTCAAAGTGTATTTCGCGCGGTACCCAGGGATATTGTCTGTGTACCAGTTTCTTGCTGGAGAAAAGGTAGTTTTCTTCACAAAAATCTACAATTTGCTCAAAACGTTGCCATAATTCATTGGCGTCATGAAGTAACCGCCACCTATACTCGTGAAATATAGTAATTAAGGACGTTTCTACGGGCATGCAGTGTCAAGTGTTGTTATATTTTTTGTCTGCTTGAAAAATACCATCCTAAATGACACTGCTTCCCAAACGCTTGGTTTGTTTATGACACCATTGAGCCTAAGGTATGTTTACAAAGATTAGGTGAAGCATAAATGCTTTCTTGTTACTACTTTCATTGAATATTCGTGAATAATCTAACAATGTATGCACTAAGCATGATTTGTGACTATTGTGATTGCGGTATTCCGGAATGGATTTGCTTTGGCGTGAATAACTCATGTTGGCACAGTGTCACTGTGACTGCGTATTAGGCACTGACATCAACCAGATCGGATTCATGGGCGGGATAAACGAGCACGACAATGCACACATACATATTAGGCAAGCAGCCGACTTTGCGTCCAAAGGACCAAAAATAGAGCCTCCTGTGTGAAAGATTATTTTCCGCAGTTCGGAAGACGGAGGCCATGTTGAGCGTTATATGCTTAGAACAAGTCTTCGCGAAATGGGTGTGCTGTGGGACAGCAGAATAAAGGCTACTCATCAATGGAACAGTGGTATCAAGCTATAACGGCAGACTTCTTGGAACAAACTGGTTCAGCCTTTTCTTTCTGAAATGTAAAGAAACCATGCCATGTCAGTGGCTTAATCAAGCTATGCAGACCTCAAGCAGTAAAAATACGCATTGTTCCGTATTCGATTCTACCATGCTTGGCTGAAACTGTTAATTAAAGGCGAAATTGACCCGAACAAAGACATGAGAAAGCTGAGCTACTAGAAGTTAGCACGACAGATTACGGAATTCATATGCCAGCGTACGAGCGTCACATTTACCGAACAGCCGGCAAAACGTTCCGAAGGAAACACAGTCACCATTTTGGTAAATGCAAGGCTTTTCGTACCGTGTGCAAGGTCTTCGAGGAAGGGCCGAATATACTTTCCAGCATCGCCTCAGAGGACAGCAGCTCTTAGCACTAGGAATAAAGGTAGGCGATAGAAGAGAAGAAAGTGAGAGAACGTGTCAGTAGTGAAGCTGTCGACTAGGTGCTTAAGAAAGCCTATGACGAAACGACGTCCCGACCTGCGCCCAAGAACACAGTGACATGCCTGAAGGACAAGAAATGGTCAAACTAGAGGTGGATAAAAAAGGAGTGTTTGCGGCACTGCAGAAAACATGATGGAAAGAAATGCTAATGAAGCGATATAGAAGAACTTCAATGAGACCAACTTTAATACGGAGTAACAAAAGAAAGGAACATTAAGATTCTAGAAGGATATGCAATTGCACTCTCAAATAAATTGGGCGAAATCTTTCCAAAAATTACTACTTAGAAGTCTTCTCCATGTGCAAGACGCACAAGCATTATAATCCTTCGCATGTGATCTTATCAGAGAAGGCATGGTTGCAACTCCAAATAAGACCCTTCTTGGAAGAGCGCTGGAAGCGGTTACCAATCGAAGGCACTTTCTTGGCGAAGTGCTTTGACGACGTTATCTTAGAAGTACAAGGTGGTCTGGAAACTGTATCTAGAGCTTTTTCATTAAACGTCGAGGACTTATGCTATTCTCTGACCCGTAAAAGTTCTAGAAGTGCTGTTCGTGAAAAAAGGAATTGATGAAATGGGCGAGCTAAATTTCCCGCGCTTGATTTGCATGAACTGCGACAATTTACTAACCTTGTTGAAATTTTAGTTGCATTCGACCGCTATTAGCGGCAATAGATCTTATTACATTCAAGGTTGAGGTATCTGAATTGGTTTATCAATGACCTCCTACTGTGTGACATTTTTAGCGTCCTTTGACAACCGAGTTAATGCAGGACTAACCGCAAAACCAATAGTTTGTATTTTAGATGACGATTATCTAAAATGACGATTAAATTTTATGACGATTATCTAACAGTCCTTGACATATCACCAAATCTCTGTCACGATTGCACTGTAGCATGTTGTCTGAAATATGTCACTCACAATTCCCAGAGGCTCAGGTTTGCATTTCAACGGCCCAAAAATAACTATTCACTTTCTGGGCCTTCAGATTTTCTTTTCCTAACTTGAACATGCGGGCTGAAGATACGACGCAAAATCAAAGGAAAGCGTTCTGCCTTACAAAAGCGCACGCTCGAAATTCATAAAAAGTAGCACAGCTACCACTTGCCTTAATGGTGCATTGCGAAAGTCATGTCTCCACCAGATTGAACACAGTGTGTCTAACGAAGCAGACAAATTGAAACATGCAAGATTCCCAGTGTCTGTTATTTCCTCTGTCTCTGAAGCATTACTTTAAAAATAAAAGAGAGAAGGGAGTACTCAAGCAATGATTGTGACAACACACGCGTACGTGTGCATCCAATCCCATAGTTCCATAAAGATTCAGTTAACTGGAAAAATGTTACCAACTGACCCAATGTCTATATAATTTTTCAGCGCCTGCAAATTGTCGGCAGTGTGCAACCCTAAAAAAGTCAGCAACCCTTGCAATGCCACACTAATCACCAAACAACTGACGCCTCATGCACATGAAATATTGTGTATGACATGCTTATGTTTTGGATGCGTTTATGTAGAAAAAACTGCCCAGTTCTTCAACACAGGGCTAGACAACAAAATAATGACCTTAGAAAAGCATAGGGTAGTCACTTGGCCGCACACTCCAAAAAGTGCGCTTGCACAGCCATGCCTGCTAACGCAAGCGTGTGTGCGCTGGTGGAAACAAAAAACAAGAACAGAACACGATACAGTTGAGGGGTATTTCATGAGGAAAGCAGGTGACATGTGTGTCAACAATCCGTCTTTGGCGTTGCACGAGAAAGAAGTGACTTTTCGTTCGGGTTACCTATACACATGAACCAACTGATTGTACAATATTATGAATGACCTGATAGACATTCGCAATCTATTGTATGGTGATGTGTACATGAGGTATCTGTTTTCAGAGCATAAAATGGATGATCCTTTGAAACAAGCGCTAGGTGGAAGTTAAACGCCCATTCTCTCGTATGCACAAAACAAAACATGTGCGTATTTGTTTGTTTTCTTTACCTGCTGATATTGCTAGAAGCGACTGCTCTACGAGGATAAATAATTATTTCCTGCGTACAGCCGTTTTATCGTCGATCGTGAAACTGGCACGCAATAAATATTATGAGGCAATACAATGTTCTGTCTGCCACAAATCCAAATATATCAAGCAGCCTGCGGAAGCTAGGTCGTTATTTTGGTAGGCTTCGTAGAGTCAGGGTGCACTTAAGGTCACTCTTGAGTGTCAAAACACACGGCTTACCCTTTATAGCTCACAGTGGATTATTTTTTTTAATAGAGCGAAGCTTCACTGTTAATGGGGATCCCTTTATGCCGACATTTCCAGAGCCTGTGCCGCCACTTGCTTGGTCAAAAGAGGCAGCTATTGAATGTTGAAGCTATTGAATATGGCATAGGCACTAGGAATAGCAGGGGAGAGTTATTAGTAGCGTTTGTGGAATTGTATAATTTGCCGATAAGGAATCCCTTCTTCCGATAGCGGGATAACAGAAAGGGAACTTGGAGGAACCCGAACGGCGAGACTAGAAATGAAACAGACTTCATACTGTGCGCTAACCCTGATACCGTACAAGATGTGGAGGTGCTCAGCAAGGTGCGCTGCAGTGACCATAGGATGGTAAGAAATCGAATTAGCCTAGACCTGAGTAGGGAACGGAAGAAACTGATACATAGGAAGCCGATCAATGAGTTAGCGGTAAGAGGGAAAATAGAGGAATTCCAGATCAAGCTACAGAACAGGTATTCGGCTTTAATTCAGGAAGAGGACCTTATTGTTGAAGCAATGAATGACAATCTTGTGGCTACCATTAAGGAGTGTGCAATAGAAGTCGGTGGTAACTCCGGTAGACAGGATAATAGTAAGCTATCGTAGGAGACGGAAGATCTGATCAAGAAACGCCAATGTATGAAGATAAGGAAGTATAATATGGATAGAAGTGAACATGCTCTCAGGAACGGAGGAAGCCTAAAAGCAGTCAAGAAGAAACTAGGAATTGGCAAGAATCAGATGTATGCGTTAAGAGACAAAGCCGGAAATATCATTACTAATATGGATGAGATAGTTCAACTGGCTGAGGAGGTCTATAGAGATTTATGCAGTACCAGTGGCGCCCACGACGCTAATGGAAGAGAGAATAGTCTAGAGGAATTCGAAGTCCCACAGGTAACGCCGGAAGAAGTAAAGAAAGCCTTGGGAGCCATGCAAAGGGTGAAGGCAGCTAGGGAGGATAAGGTAACAGCAGAGTTGTTGAAGGATGGTGGCCAGATTGTTCTAGAAAAACTGGCCACCCTGTATACGCAATGCCGCATGATCTCGAGCGTACCGGAATCTTGGAAGAATGCTAACATAATCCTAATCCATAAGAAAGGGGACGCCAAAGGCTTGAAAAATTATAGACCGATCAGCTTAACTGTCAGTTGCCTACAAACTATTTACTTAGGTAATCGCAAATAGAATCAGGAACACCTTAAACTTCTGTCAAGCAAGGGACCAGGCAGGATTCCGTAAAGGCTACTCAACAATAGACCATATTCACACAATTAATCAGGCAATAGAGAAATGTGCGGAATATAACCAACGATTATATATAGCTTTCATTGATTACGAGAAAGTGTTTGATTCTTTCGAAACCTCAGCAGTCATGGAGGCATTACGGAACCAGGGTGTAGACGATCGAGGCGTATGTAAAAATACTGAAATACAGTAAAAGCTCGTTAATTCGAACCGCAAGGGGAAGCTGCTTCAGTTCGAATTAACGAAAGTTCGAACAAACGAAAGTGAAGGAGAGCAACAGTACACTGCGAGTTGGAAGCAGTAGGGCATGTCAGAAATTTGGCATGTCAGAAAGTGATGGCGTGTGCCGCGGACACACGCCATCTTCAAGTCGAAGGTCTGGGTCCGACTGTGCCACACCACCGATGTCCACCAAAACTAACGTTAGCCGAGGCTTAACACCATCACAATGAATCGCGACGGCCGATACCTCCTAAGCTGAAAACAGAGGGGCACAACCGATGAAGACTACCGAGACAAAGACCCTGAACATGTGAAGGTGGCGAAGGCCCTGATTCGTTGGTTCTTGATTGCAAGCGCAGCTGCGACGTACTTGGTTCGCTGTGTTTTCGTGCTTGCCGTGCCATCTCCGCACAACATTAGCAGCTGTACAAGATTTGCAAAGCCTCCGAGATTCGCAACGGGCAAGAAGTCTCGGAGGCTACGTAGAACGGAGTGGCGGCAGCCGCCGCTGCCTTCTGGCTGACCCCGCGTCGATTAGATTTTTTTCCGATTTTGCCTTCTCTCGCCGTTCTCTCCGTTTCGGAGGCAATACAGCCTTGTGGGTAGGCAGTAGGCGCGTTTCTCTGGCCGTGTGCCAGGCGAGCGTAGTTCGAATTATCCGTGAGGGAACCTTCTCGCGTTCGAATTAACGGACTTTTTTATACATAGACTTCTGTGGAGCTTGGCCGGACCAAATCGTACAGTTCGAATTATCCATAAATTCGAATTATTGAAGTTCGAATTAACGAGCTTTCACTGTATATCTATAGCGGCTTCGCAGCCACTGTAGTCCTCCATAAAGAAAGCAACAAAATCCCAATAAAGAAAGGCGTCGGGCAGGGACATACGATACCTATAATGCTATTCACAGCGTGTTTGCAGGAGGTATTCAGAGACGCGTATTGGGAAGAATTGGGGATAAAAGTTACTGGAGAATGCCTTAGTAACTTGCGATTCACTGATGATATTGCCTTGCTTAGTAACTCAGGGGACCAATTGAAATGCATGCTCACTGACCTGGAGAGGCAAAGCAGAAGAGTGGGTCTAAAAATTAATGTGCAGAAAACTAAAGTAAATACTTTCGAAAGAGAACAGCAATTTACAATAGATGGCGAGGCACTGGAAGCTGTAAGGGAATACATCTACTTAGGGCAGGTAGTTATGGCGGATCCGGATCATGAGACGCAAATAATCAGACGAATAAGAATGGGCTGAGGTGCGTTTGGCAGGCATTCTCAGATCATGAAGAGCAGGTTGCTTTTATCTCTCAAGAGAAAATTGTATAATAGGTTTGTCTTACCAGTACTCACCTACTTGGCAGAAACCTGGACGCTTACGAAAAGGGTTCTACTTAAATTGAGGACGACGCAACGAGCTATGGAAAGAAGAATGATTGTTGTAACGTTAAGGGATAAGAAAAGAACAGATTGGGTGAGGGAACAAAGGCGAGGTAATGACATCTCAGTTGAAATCAAGAATATGAAATGGGCAAGGGAAGGACATGTAATGAAGAGGGAAGTTAACCGATGGTCATTAAGGGTTACGGACTGGATTCCTAGGGAAGGAAAGCGTAGCAGGGGGCGGTAGAAAGTAAGGTGGGCGGATACGACATGGCCACAATTAGTACATGACTGGGCCTGTTGGAGAAGTACGGCAGAGGACTTTGCCCTGCAGTGGGCGTAACCAGGCTGGTGATGATGATGGTTGAATATCCGAATAGAACAGGTTAGAGTTGCTTGTCGTCGCGCACAAGTAGTTTATGTTAAACCAGAATCAAACATATCACATGAGCTCAGGCTTGGGGCTGGGAACAATCGCATTTCGAGGAAGGAAGTGTTTGGTCTTCGACCACTGTGAAAGATAATTTGCGTTGAAGGACGTTCTAACAGGATTCCAGTTGTCTTGCCACCTCTATGTAGTCGCTTTAAATTGGACAAGGCCATTGACTTCTAACAACATGTATCAAGGTGGTTATCATCATGCCCTACATTTTATACCTTAGAAACGGGTCTGTACATCTGTATTGCTCGGACGTGGGATAGCATTCTGGCCAGGAGCCCTGCACTTATGAAGATGAAGTGTGGCATTAGGGGTGAAAGAAGAGGTTTATTTATATATGCAAGGAAGTAGTCAAATTCCAGTGAGACCTACGTCAGTACCAGGATCCTTGTAAGCAGTTATTTTCCCCTTGTTCCCTATACAAGGGAATTCGATTACGTTGTTCTTGCCGATCAGAGGGAACGCACTGTTCATAGCAAGCCACCCATGGAAGCAACACTTTGCCGGACTCGGCCTGTGGTCGAACCTTAGAACCCGCCTGATGTCCTTCAAACCCTGAACCCCCCCCCCCCCCCCTGCAATGCATGATGAGACAATGGGGAAGAAGGGGTCTACACTATTCCTACTCAAGTCGTCGACATTGGTTCCTGGGCCCACTTAGTGGCCTCTGCGTGACGGTCCCCTGTCATGGCAAAGAGACTGGTTTTCGTGGCCTGTAACCTATTAAAAATACGACAGCTCTTGGCACCTCGAAAGGAACGTCTTTCTCAGCCCGCCTATAACTGGTGTCAGGTCCCACGGCAGACTAGATCGGCGCCTGTAAAGGGGTTGCTTCGTGAGAAGTATCCAAAAAAGGTGCATTGTGATTTTGAGATGCTACACTATGCTTTGTTTCCTAGCTAACATTAGCGAAGTTTTTCCATGGAAAAGAAAGATCAAAATAAACGGTACTAGATCCCATTAAAAAACCTGCGGCGTTGGATTGTTACATCTCTGAAGACGAAACACATTAGCTTTTTTATGTATGTGTTTTTCAGATATGTTTTGTCGTTGGACAGCATGGTTCGTGCTAGCTGCGACTTCTATATGACCTTCAATGCAGCAGAAAAAGCATACTAATTAGTCAGTTGTATATGTACGCATTGTAGCGGAGCTCCTACAAAGCCTCGTAGCTTGTTCACCTATGTCTTGCACCGTGTATTACAGATTTGTTTTTTCGTTGGACAGCATGGTTAATGCTAGCTACTAATCATATATAACCTTCCATGCAGCAGGACAAGCATACATATTAGTCAATTGTATGTGCGCGCGTGGTAGCGGTGCTCCTACAGAGCCCAGTAGCTTCTTCATCTATATCTTGCACCGTGTTTTTCAGATATGTTTTTGTCGTTGGACAGCATGAATAATGCTAGCTCCGACTTCTATATAACATTCCATTCAGCAGGACAAGCATACAGATTGGTCAATCGTATATGTAGGCATGGTAGCGGAGGTCCTACAGAGCCGAGTGACTTTTTTATCTATATTGATACGGAACAGCCGCCAAAGTGTGGCTGCACTAAGTAGAAAGAAGACGACGTGCCCCCACTTGATATAGCGTCCACATTTTGCACCCCATTAGCTCCCCTGTAAATAAATTGTAAATAGCATTGGGCATTGGCTACACGTAACAATAATTTGGTGGAGGCGGACGGTCCCAGTACCTGTCATAGAGCTCCGCAGCGATCGCGACGGCGTCAGTCCAACTTCGGCTCCTGCTGGCGGCACTTCATCTATGCAAGCATCTCCGCCTGCAGCCCCGACCTACGTCGCCATTTCCCCCCCTCGGGATCCTGGTGTTTTCACCGGATTCGGCAGTCGTATTGTTGACGAATGGCTCCGCTTATATAAACGATCGTGGCAGCATCAGTCACAGGTGGGATCCGACTATCATGCTTGTGAACGTTCTTTTCTACCTCGATGAAGCCAAACTGGCATGGTTCTAGACTATCGAAGAGGAGATCTCGAGCTGGGATCTCTTTTAAGAGAAGCACCGCGACCTTTATGGCAATCCGTTCGGTTGCCAAGTCAATGCTAAGAAAGATACACGTGTACAGACGTCAACCGAGTCCTACGTGTCTTACATTCTTGACAGCTTGGCCCTTTGTGCCAAGGCTGACCCAAACATGCCTGAGGATTATAACCTTAATCAAGTTCTCAAAGGTATTGCTGACGACGCCGACGTCACAAGCATCGATACAATTTTCAAGGAGTGCCGCCGTCTCGAGCATTCTAAAAGCCGCTGGGTATCCCACCACATCACGCGACTTCCCAGCGCAACTGCTACGTCATTTTGTGACGACGTCTTCCACCAGCCGTAGCGATGTGACAACTTGACCCCATCATTCGTCGTGAGGTCGAAGCAGCACAGCCGGCGCCCCCTTCATTCCCGTCACATGATCATTCTCCAGTGACAATCTCCTTGCTCTAGGCTATTTGTCCGCCAAGACTTGTCCAACGTCGGCTTTCAATCCATTCGCTCCGTACGCTAGAAAAATCCTTCTCCACGCACGTCCCCACCCCGCCCTTCTTACTGCTCTTATGGACAGCACAACCCCTCCGAATGGGAGCCGTGGACGACAAGCCGATCTGTTTTAACTGCCGACGCATTGGACATGTCGCTCGCCACCACCGCCACCGTTGAACTTCTCCGCCGCGCTATTCTCCTGATTACCACCCTCGTCCCTATAGCGCGTCCTTTTCCTTCGCTCCTTCTATGCCTGCCCTATCGTCGGACCCTGTGACACCTTTGACACGACCCCCTTCCGCTCGCCTTCTCCCACCCGCCATCGATCCTGTTCGCCCCCGTCACGCCGTGCTCCTTCAATGACTTACTCGCCGCACCCCCGACCGGAAAACTAGACAGCTTCTAGTTTCTGGATGTGAAGCTGCAATGATGACATTGGCACAAAATCCTCGCTAACCCTTACCCAGGAACAACACTCTTTTGGACGTTCTCGTCGACAATGTTCCTGTGTGCACATTGATTGACACCGGGGCGCACGTGTTTATTATGAGTGCTGGTCGTCGCCGTCGGCTCAAGAAAGTTCTGACGCCTGCCCCGAACCGAGTTGACAAGTCGCTGACGTCGGCACTGTCGCGATTGTTGACATGTGCTCTGCCCGATTCACCATTACTTAGATACACAACGTCGTCCTCTTCAGCGTCATCGAGCATTGCCCTGGAGAACTCATTCTCGCTCTGGTTTTCCTTGCCAATCATCCTGCCCTCATTGACTGTTCGGCCGACTCACTTCGCCTTGACTTGCTTCTTCTTGCCGACCTTGTGGACGCGCCTCCAAGCCATTTGAGTTGCATAGATTTTATTCACCTACCGCCTCACTCTGTGACACACGTCAACTTGTCCTTGCCAGCTGTACCTGACGGCAATTACGTGGTCGCACCAATTCCGGCCGTTATGCATACACATAGTGTTACCGTGCCGCACACTGCGCTGAAAAAACTAGCAACCGCACCTGCGTTCCCCTCGTCAATATTGCGCTAACCGTGCAAGTTCTGCCTCAGGGGATCTCATTGGCTATAATTAGCGCTTTGCAGGATGATGAGGTCAAGCCATTCACAGTGAATGATCGTTACAGCTCAGCCCACACCGTGACGTCATCGAGCGATACTCACGTCGGCATTGAGAAGATGGTTTCCTCTGACCTTACACCTGCTGAGGCTGAAGCCCTTTGCCGCGTTCTTGAAGGCTATCGCGACTTTTTTTTACTTTAACAATTGACGCTCAGGTCAAACATCTGTTGTGGCCCATCTCATGAATACTGGTGATGCGAGGCCTATTCACCGACGTCGATATTATGTTTCTGCGTCGGAACGAGCTGTTATCCAACAGGAAGTAAAAGAGATGCTTGAAAAGGACCTTATCGAGCCTTCCTGTAGTGCCTGGGCTCTTCCCGTTTTACTCGTCAAAAAGGATGCAACGTGGCGCTTTTGTGCAGATTATCGCCACCTGAACAAAATCACGAAAAATGATGTGTACCCTTTGCCACGTATTGATGATGCTTTAGCCTGGCTGTATGGTGCCAACTATTTTTCTTCTATCGACTTACGGTACGGCTACTGGCACATATCCGTCGACGACATGGACCGAAAGAAGACTGCATTTGTTACCCCGGACGGCCTTTATCAGTTCAAGGCGATGCCTTTCGTTCTCTGTAACGCGCCCGCCACCTTCGAACGAATGATGGACTGTTTGCTTCAGGGGTTCAAGTGGTCCACCTGTTTGTGCTATCTGGATGACGTCATCGTTTATTCGCCCACATTCGACACGCATATAGACCATCTTTCAGCGATTCTTGACGTGTTCCGCCGCGCCGGTCTCCTGTTGGACTCATTAAAATGTCACTTCGCTCGCCGCCAAATCGCCGTTCTTGGACACCTCGTGGACGCCAGAGGCGTGCGACCCGATCCGGACAAAATTCGCGCCGTTGCGAATTTTCCTGCTCGAATTCTACCAAAAACGTCCGTAGTTTCGTAGGGCTTTGCTCTTATATCCGACGCTTTGTAAGAATTTTGCGACCATCGCACGTCCCCTTACCTACCTCTTCAAGAAGGACGCCCCTTTTTCTTGTGGTCCTGACCATGCCACATCTTTTCGCAGCTGACTACTCTCCTTACCCCTCCTCCAATTTTGGCCCACTTTGATCCGCCTTCCTCAACGGAAGTTCGAACTGATGCCAGTGGTCACGGCATAGGAGCAGTGTTAGCATCAACGCCAGCATGGGCATGACCGCGTTATAGCCTATGCCAGCCGACATCTATCACCCGCCGAGCGCAATTATTCAATCACAGAGCACACGTGCCTCGCTCTTGTGTGGGCTGTTGCGAAGTTTCGTCCATACTTGTACGGACGCCCCTTCTCTTTCATCACTGATCACCACGCTCTCTGCTGGCTATCCTCGCTCAAGGACCCCACGGGACGACTCGCTCGCTGGGCCTTACGCCTGCAAGAGTACACCTTCTCCGTGGTATATAAGACGGGACGCTTGCACCGGGATCCCTATTGTGTGTGCCGCTACCTCGTCGACGAACCGGCTGATGCGAACGCCATCGCTTGCGTTTTCTCTGTGTTCCAGTTGCTTCAAATCGGCAACGAACAACGCCGCGATCCTTCATTACGAGCCCTCATCGACCGTCTGGAGTCAACTCCTGGCGACGCCTCTCTCCGGATGTTTCTCCTTAAGGAGGCGGTATTATACCGCCGCAATTTTGATTCACACGGCCTTGACCTTCTGCTCGTCACTCCATCACACCTGCGTTCCACTGTCCTCCACCAACTTCATGACGCTCCCTTGGCTGGACAATTGGGCATCTCACGCACATACGACCATGTACGCCGTCGATTATTTTGGCCGGGTCTCACCCGCTCCGTGTAGCGCTACGTTGCTGCTTGTGAGCCCTGTCAGTGCCGGAAGAAGTCCTCCACACTTCCAGCTGGATGTCTCCAGCCGATCGACGTCCTACGCAAACCCTTTTTCCGTATTGGTCCAGACCTCCTTGGGCCAATCCCGCTCTCAGGCTCCGGAAATAAACGGGTCGCCGTCGCTACTGATTATACTAGGCGGTACGCAATCACCAGAACCCTCCCGACAAGTTGGGCTACTGACGTTGCTGACTTTCTTCTCTATGAAATCATTTAAGTGCACGGTGCTCCGCGCCAATTACTCACTGACTATGACCGCAGCTTTCTCTCGGCAGTCGCTGAGGGCATTCTCCGCTCCTGCTCGATAAACCACAAGTTCAGCACGTCCTACCACCCACAGACCAATGGCCTCACGGAGCGCCTCACCGGACTATCACCGACATGCTTTCGAAGTACCTTGCGACCAAGCACCACGACTGGGATCTTCACTTACTATATGTGACGTTCGCGTATAATTCATCGCGTCCCGACACCATCGGCTATTCACCATTATATCTCCTATATGGCCGAGAACACGCATTGCCCTCGGACACTTTGCTGCGCCAGGCCACATGTGTACGGGAATGTCCACAATTCCTTTCTCAAGATATATTCTACAGCCAAAGGACATCATGCATGTTCAAGGGAAAATTTCCAAGTATCAACAAACGACTAAAAGGCTTGGAAGATAGCAGGGGAACACCCCCAACACAGTCGATGTTCTTAATTGGCTGAGTAGCCAATATCCTGCAGCTGTTTAATGAGGGACTCACTGGCTTACACGTTCGATATGAGGATGTTGCTGCGTGCCTAATTGTTTTGTAGCCCTTTTTTTGGCGCACAACCACTCACATAAGTTTGCTACCTTAACACAAGATCATTCACGGAAGTGCTAAAAAAATTGCCACATTTATTTCTTTAAAACAATTCCATTTTGAGTGACATAGTTGCAAGCTTGTCTGTGCAGTTCTCTTTGTCATTCTCTGGGTAGTTGCGACGCGTCTTGCGTGTGTCGTTATGTTTGTGTAATTTTTATTCCTATCACGTCACTCATTTGCTAGTATTCTTCATTACCTGGATTTCACAGTCTCTTCCCGTTTTCATGTGTCTGCCCCTTTTCTCAGAATCTTGCTGCATAAATTGTTGTCTGCTATTTTCGTGTTCTTGACTGTCGAGCAAGCTCAGTGATATTGAAGAACGTAGCACATTTATTTAAGTTACTCATTTTGATGTGAGTTATTAGAACTGCAATATCACAAAGGTACAGTCCTACTTCCTCATCTAGAGTTGTAATGAATGCTGCGCTAAGTTACAGGTTGAAACATAACGAATGTGAATTTAAACAAAACTTACGTAAAGTAAAGCATTTTCGTGCGTTCGTCACATCCACATATAAAAAGGCGCCAGACGCACCTGCATGAAATTTATGCAGCGATATTGGTCACGAAAACGAAATAATAAAAGAAAGGAAAGTGAAATCAGGGCCTCAGAGATTTGGCGGCATGTGGTGACCATCTTGGAGGCTGGTGCGTTTCGCCGATTCCGCTAGGTGCACTGAGAGCCAATGTCGGCAGCAGGCTCATACTGGAGTGTCCACTCTTTACGTTTACTATATCCCCGTATAACGATAACTTGTGCGTTGCTTTCGCTGCACCAACTAAATGCTCTGCGGTTCGATGGATGAAAAAACGTGAAGAAAGTGAACTCGCTCAAAAGAACTAGTTCAGCCCATTGTGTTTTCGAGATATGTTTTCATCTGTGACAAGTGCAACTTTCTATAAAAGCGCTCCAAATTTCGTCTGTTCTGGGCCGCCGGATGTTATTATAAAAGGCACATAACCGCGTAATGGGGCTTTATTGCTGTATGCTTTATGAGTCTTTTTATTCTTAGAAGCTTCGCTCACTTTTTAAAAACGTCCCACGTAGGAAAAGGTAGGCATTGTGATTAGGTCTCTTCATAGATTGGACTTTTGAAGACGCATTTGTCTGGTATCATTTCCTAACCACTCTAGAATTTGTACTGGTTCAATAATGTCACCATTCAATTCAGAAATGTTACTGCACTGAAAGCCAAACTTGGAACTGAGCGAGAATGACAAAAGAATTGTTTGAGTGAAAAGGACTGAGTGTATGAAAATGCGTTGTTGTGTAGTCAATAAATAATTTTTTTTCGTATGACGTGACACGACCATCCAACACCCGCCCCCAACAGACGGCGATAGTGGCCCGTGTCTCAAAATCCTTGCTATGTTTTTGCTTAATCAAAATGTCCTTTGAAGATACAAAAACTAAGCTTCAGAAAGCCCACATATAAGCAATATTTCAATCCTAGCTGAACCACTTTACTTGGAGGGCGATTTCTACGAAACTGTATGGTTCATGGCCATGCATGCTATAAGAAAAGAATGCGGTCCTACTTTCTCTCGCTGCCTATTTAGGTGAGAAGTTGGGCAATGCTGCCTTTGGATGTGCAGTAACCTTCTTTGCGTTAAATCGCAGCATGAGCATCTGAAAACAGTTTCCACCAATCGCTAGGCGGTGTATTACGACCATTCGGTTGGCAAGCGAAGTTCCAATACTCGTTGCCCATATCTTGTGAACTGTACTGTATATTCCAACAGCTGTTCCTTGGAAAAAAAAAATCACCACCTCTTCCAGTCAGTTAATACGATCGAGCAGCGCAGCTGTGTCAGTTATAGCGAGTGTTCCATAATGAAAGTGAAACATTGAAAGCAGTCTATATCGTAAAAGTTTCGTTTCACTATTATTTCGTTTTTGCTTTGCGTGCTTCGCGTGGTGAGCATCCCTTAGGACTGCTTTAATTTTAGCTTCTCGCAGGTTTTTATTTTGTGCGTGAGTGCTTGCTCTATGTTCTGCCGTGTTCTTTTTCTCGCGTGCAGGCTCCTCCGCCACGTGGTGAACCTGGGATGGAATGTGCGAAACCACTAATGCAAAGCTACGTATATCGGACGCAAGGCCCACCACTGGAGATGCGGGCTCTGCAATTGTTGTGACGATTGCTTGGATCGGTTTGACAATGGCCCTCTTTGTGTTTATTAATCAGGTTACACACACGTTCGGCGGCGATGGTGAGAACGACTTCATTTGCACTAAGCCAGCAGCCCGACGTTGTCGCTTGCGTTTGATGTCTCGAGCTAGCCCGGCGGCGTGGTTAGAAGCATCCGCCTTGAATTGCCACTTGCGCTTCTTCAAGAATAAATTGCCTCAAAATTAAATCCTTCTATGACGTATGGCAATGAATTGCTTATAACCCCTTAAGTAATGGCTCATACCGCCGTAAATGCGGCCTCTCTATTACAACGAGGGAAGAGAAATGGAGTTCCACGCGGGAATGACGAGCGGCAATGGAGCCACTGTGCAAGAATACATCGGCGCTCGAGCCATAGCTGACGATGATAGCTTTAGCTTTCTCCGACTGCGACAGCACAGGGTCCGCATCAATGGCTTCACGGTAAAAAGCATAGGGAGAGGCGTTTCGTGCATATTTTAAATAGCACATCTTTGGACCTTCCTCGGCACTTCGGCAATAAAGTGCTATTTAAACAAACAAAGCCACAATGCAAGCGAAGCCAATTTATTTCGAAACGGTTCCTTTCAGAGTCTTGAAACCACCAAATAAACCACCACCAAATACTGTTGACTTTGCGTGGATGTGGCTGGGTATCCGAGGGCGCCGCTAGCCATCACAGCGACCGGATTGGCCACCGCAGCGAGCCGACTCGCCGGACATTGCAGCGCTGTCCAGGCGGGCCTCGGCAGCTGCTTGTTCGCTGCGGCCTTCGCTGCCACCGCATCTTCCTGATTCCGAGCGGCGCTCGCCGCCGCAGGCTGAAGTGCCTGGTCAAGGAAGACAGATATAAATTTCTGTGTTGTGACGTAAAGTGCATTAGGAAAACAATTAAGTCGTTTGAGTCCGTAACGAACAAAAATGTGAGATTAAGTCGAAGTTTTTCTGCATTCGCGCCATGTGCACGCCCATTGTTCACTCGCCACTGCGGCTCAGCAGCCAGGGCATTCTCCTACTGAGCGCCATGATGCGGCTTCGATTTTCGGACTCCGTGCCCATGGTATAGTGTGGGTGAAGTGGAACAATGCACATGCACTGAGAGTTTGCAACTGGGTTAAGAACACTGCAATGCTCGAATATGGCTTATTTCATACCACCAGGACTGCTTTTACACGTTAGGTACTATCAATCAACCGCACGTAGTGTTCACTGAAAGATTAAGCAGTTCCAAGGATCTATTAAAAACGTCAATATTTCATATATGTCGTAAATATGCAAGTAACCTGCAAGTTCCAGTCATTATCTTACGTCGAATCCAGCATATGGAATAAAAAGGGTTAAAAATAGTTGCGCCAAATGTTTTCTAATTTCATGTGCATTAGCAACACTGCTAGAGTATGCCGTTCTGATGACAGGTATTCATAAAGAAGAAAAACGTGCCATCTCTAAAATAATGGAGCAGAAACCTAACGACGTGTGCTCTGTGTAGCGACTGCCAGGTGAACGCGACCTTTGGGTCATTACGATCGGAGATGATTAGCGAAGATGGCCTGATGTAGCGTGACCAGAAGCCTAGTCATTGGTCACAATTGATGTTATGATGCCGTAAAGACTATTTTTGATGTGGTGACATGTTTTAGAATGAAAATGTTTCAGAATGCGCAGGGAGCAGTATTCAGGGCTAAATGATGCAAAAATACTACCCTTTACAAAGTTAGATTATCAGTTGAACTTACAATAGAGGCGGGCACTGTGAAAGAAAATGGTGTATCACTATGCTACATATACGAACCTGCTACAAGAAGAGCGCAAAGAGCCAGTACTGCGAGGACTGCCTTGGCGTTCATTTTAGCTTGATCTGGTAGATGATACCTGGGAAAAAACAAGTTAGTTTTTTCATCTATGTCAAAATTCATTTATCCCTTGTTTTATTGCATTTCTCTCCTTCAACAGTGAACATAGCAATCATATTTACCAATGCAAAATCACAGCCAAATTTGTTCCAACAGAACAGTATAATTCGAATAGTTGTACAAGTAACGTCCAACACCCGTTCTTAAACCGCTTATTTTAAGCGTGTCAACTGCATGTTTCAGCTTGGTGCCACATTTGATTCTTGTACGATACCATTGAAACATGTGCTTATATAAGGCTTATTTAACAATTTCGAGTGGTGTTGCAAGTAATTTACTACTGAATAGGAACAGGTTGCCACAGTCCAATGTTTCAGTTCGATGGTTAAGCATTCTACGCGGTCATTTATACGCCCGCTAACAATATGCAGAGCTTGAATAAGCTTTTTACTATTTATCTACCATAATTTAAGGTTACAGTCACATGGCTGTTAATAGGCATGAGACATTTTTATGCCGTGGGACATTATGGTGCTCGCGGAAAATGGGGAACGAGGCTAAATACGATTGGATAACACTTTGTAGTTCTTGAACGAGTCATCATCATCATCATCAGCCTAGTTACGCCCACTGCAGGGCAAAGGCCTCTCCCATACTTCTCCAACTACCCCGGTCATGTACTAATTGTGGCCATGTTGTCCCTGCAAACGTCTTAATGTCATCCGCCCACCTAACTTTCTGCCGCCCCCTGCTACGCTTCCCTACCCTTGGAATCCAGTTCGTAACCCTTAGTGACCATCGGTTATCTTCCATCCTCATCACATGTCCGGCCCATGCCCATTTCTTTTTCTTGATTTGAACTAAGATGTCGTTTGCCCACGTTTGTCGCCTCACCCAATCTGCTCTTTTCTTATCCCTTAACGTTACACCCATCATTCTTCGTTCCATAGCTCGTTGCGTCGTCCTCAATTTCAGCAGAACCCTTTTCGTAAGCCTCCAGGTTTCTGCCGCATATGTGAGTACTGGTAACACACAGCTGTTATACACTTTCCTTTTGAGGGATAGTGGCAACCTGCTGTTCATGATTTGAGAATGCCTGCCAAACGCACCCCAACCCATTTTTATTCTTCTGGCCATTTCAGTCTCATGATCCGGATCCGTGGTCACTACCTGCCCTAAGTAGATGTATTCCCTTACCACTTCCAGTGCTTCGCTACCTATCGTAAACTGCTGTTCTCTTCCGAGACTGTGAAACAATACTTGTGTTTTCTGCAGATTAATTTTCAGACCCACCCTTCTGCTTTGCCTCTCCAGGTCAGTGAGCATGCATTGCAATTGGTCTCCTGAGTTACTAAGCAAGGCAATATCATGAGCGAATCGCAAGTTGCTAAGGTATTCTCCATCAACTTTTATGCCCAATTCTTCCCACTCCAGGCCACTGAATACCTCCTGTAAACATGCTGTGAATTGCATTGGAGAAATCGTATCTCCCTGTCTGACTCCTTCCTTTAGAGGGATTTTGTTGCTTTCTTTGTGGAGCACTACGGTGGCTGTGGAGCCGCTATAGATATCTTCCAGTATTTTTACATATGGCTCATCTACACCCTGATTCCGTAATGCCTCCATGACATTACGGAATCAGGGTGTAGATGAGCCTTATGCAAAATACTGGAAGATATCTATAGCGGCTCCCCGGCCACCGTAGTCCTCCACAAAGAAAGCAACAAAATCCCTATAAAGAAAGGCGTCAGACAGGTAATATGCAACAAATATTTCTACTAGCCCACAATAAACACTGCCTGTAGATCGCGCATACCTGTTCCCTACTTTGACCAATCATAAACTATCATTTTGTCACATTGCGCACATCGAAAACACTCGTGAGATTTACCACACATACGCACAAACAAGAAGCCAAGGCTAAATAACTATTCTGGAGTAGCCTGCGATTCTCACATTTAACCGAACAACTTCAACCTTTCGCCAAACATCAACTGTAAACTGCCCTCATTTCAATTAACAAAATAAAACTAAGAGCTAAGTGTACTTATCGTAGGAGACTCGAAATAATGCTTGTGAAAACTTGTAACAATCTTACAAATAGGTTTGTAAATCAATTTCCCACAAACACTCTAAAAAACCCACCATGGACATACAAATTCAGTGTCAGCGCCAAGTTTAATTTACCCAGTAGAAAGAGACCGTACACACTTCGTCTAAAACCTCAAAATGAAAGATCCAAAATAAACCTACCCAATGAAAACTTTTATGCAGACGTCTCGTGACGTGCCGGTCACTCTATGTAAAATTGAAGACGTTGTAGATGTCATAGCAGTGTGAATTATTGTTTGTTTTTTCTATTACCCAGGGGAATATTTAAAGGCCTATCTGATAACCCCCGATACAATCGGAAAAAGAGTGCTCTTCAACACTTTTTTTAGTCGCTAATTTACCAATGCAAATAAACATTATTCCTAAAGTCAACCATTGACGTCCTCCCAAACCCAAGCGAACCTAAACTTCATGTATCATGCACTTCTCTTAGGACACTTAAAAACATGCATACAGCCTTTTCGAGCCCCTTCCGTTGCAGGAACGATTTCGCTTTGTTGCCTTCTAAAATGTAACTCCTCGCGGGCACTCATAAGCGATGCTCCTGGTAATGTGAAGTTTTGCTACTTCATGCAATCACAAACTATTTTAAGAAACCAAGCATATAACCGCCACCTGAATTTGCTTGGTAACATTTTATTATATAGTGACACGAACCCAACACTTATTTTATGTAAGAAACGAAGCAGGCACTCACCGTGCGCAACTTCCAAAACTCGTCTTCGAAACCTGGATCAACGCTGCTGCGCGAGCTTCTTTTATACCAGTTGTTCAGGAAAACGGGGACTGAAAGAATAGACAACGGAGAATTGAGCACAAATAATTACCCAATGAGCGAGGGCCGTTTGAGCAACATAGAAAGGCAACAAAAAAAACCAGGCTATTGTTCTACCATTGGCTACACAACCTCAACAAATGCGTCGAACGTCAGCCAAACGAATCAGGATACACCTTTTCTTTAGAGGGAGAGGAAGTGGAAAGGAGAAAAAATTCTGCGACAAAATTTCAAGGTTTGTGCAATTGAACTCGGCACAGTTTCTTTTTTTACTTGTATAAGGGCAGGAAGTGCCCTAGAATCTTCTGTGACTACTCCACTAAATACGTTGCGTGTATACAACGCCCGCTCAGCGGATTGCTCCGTGGACAAGGAAAACATTCCGAGGCTTTGTGTGCTAAATTTCTTTCGGTGGGCGCTAATAAATTTGTTTCTGAATACTTTGTGAATTCGTAATAAGTGAAAGTCGCTAATTAGGTATCCACAACATGGTTCTGTACGTAATATGCACGTACCATTGTTCTGTTAGTAGTGCTGGCACTGAAGCCAGTGGCACTATTGTTGCGAAATTTCGCTCCTGAGGCTAGTCTTGAATAGATGCTTTGCCAACATTCTTAAGATCGCCTCCAATGTATTAGCTGCTGGTTCCATTTCAGAAGAGAGCCAATAGTTTTACCTTTACACGAAGCATTGCTAACCACCCTTTAATTCGTTCTACAATGGCGATGCAGGGCTCTAGAACCTATTTGTATACTGCGTGAAAAAGAAGGCATTCCATTATCGCGAACAAGGTGTACTTGGGACATCTGAAGTAATATTGAAGGAAGTGAGAAAAGATAGCTTTAATGATGTTATCCGTACTCGTAGGAAGAGTCAAGTGATTGTATTGCGCTTACTTTAGAGTATGCGAGAGACGGATGAAAGTGCCGATGAATAATTTGCAGCAATAAAACTTTAGAGCATCAGTCTCAGTCTTTATTGAAGAACCCTCGCAGTTATTTTTCATCCTTCTGCAGTGTTTAGCAGGACAGAGCCATCCCTACAGAGTTACTCGTGTTATTTTTTTTTGTCGTGGAGCTCCGTTGCCGTCCAAACTTTTCAGTTGCCTGTGATACACAAAGACCATAGCGTGGACCTACGATGACATAGCACCAGAGGTAGAAAAAAGGTTCATTTCTTAAGTGTTTGGCCACGCAGGCTTGGTGTGTCTCAGTCGCCTTAGGTCTTTCTGCATTGAAGAGCCCTAACTTGGTGGGCCTCTCAGTTTCACTAAGGGCCCACAACAAGATAATTAAAAGCCCATGGTGCGCCTCCCATTCCCTGTTCCTTCATCGCAAGGTAAGCGGCACGTGGCATTGCTATTGCATATCCCAGTATCCAGTGCGAAGTGTGACGCCGGATTATCAGCCCAGTGTCTCGCGCTAGGCAATGAGGCGCTGGGCAGGCGTGGAATACGGGGACGCGCTGGGTACTGGTGCGAAAGGCAGCTCTACAGCGTGAAATATGCGATGCCTGGTAAGCGTATATAATTGTTTAATACAAAATGCAGCAGAAAGCATTTTAATGCAAGAAAAAAGTATTGAAAATATGTTTGGGCAAGTCAAGATTCGGTTATCAGACCTGCATATCCCAAGCTGGGTATTTTACGAGTTCACCAGGCCAGGACATGGCACGACGTGGATAATGTGCCGTGTCAAGCTCCAGAAGCAGTTTTACATGCACAGAAAGACGTCTCGCACAGATACTGTTGATGCGCTGTCGCCCCTCAACTAAAGCTTACGCCTCTATCAGAAAGAACAGGTTATCCGAGTTCAATAGTATGCTTGCAAGTGCCCCAACACCAATTTTCTTTTGCGATTGGTATATTACCTTCAAAAAATTCCTAATTGAACCACCGACCCACGACGCTCTATTGGATATTACTGGCGATTTTGATAGCCATTTCTTGTTCTTCGCGCAAGGGATATGTGCAATGTTTTCTTAGTTCAACGAAGCGTTTCAACCGACAAGTCCATCTAGTCCCATATCTTCTTCCGAGGAGCGTAGGCTTGTGCAGGCAACCTTAGTCTACAGCATATATACGCACGTTTATAACGCGTCACATCGTCGCTCATCACTTCTTGTGTTGAGACTCTACACACGAAAAACTTGTTTACTGATGCGAACGCTGAATTACGGGGTAATTATTCTTATTACATACGTTGATACCTGAGCCCAGGTGGGGTGACAGTGTGTAGATGGACTTCGCAGATACGCTTGGCCAAACCTTCGGTTGAAGGGTACGATCTCGGCGCTGGTACCTGGCGAATGCTAAAATGTATGCATCTGAGCCGCAGAGTCTTTAATATGTTATATCTTCACTGATTCGAGATCGGCGGTCATGGCTTTCGCTTCAGGATCCATCGCTGAGGAGGCTCACAAGATTCTCAAGAACAAGATCATCTCTCCGCACACAATCACGTGGTTTCCGGCTCACCTCGAACCCCAGCTTGACTCGTTTCCCAATCCTAATGACATTGCCCACTCCCAAGCGCGCGCACTAACCCACCGCGCGGGAGCAGGATCGAGCTCAGACTTCGGGGTCCTCGAGTTTCGGGACACTCTCACTACTTTCAGCGAAATTACTACGCACTATCACCTGGGTAGGAGGACTTATCCTTCCCCTCACAGCAAACTGGCTAGACCTCTGGCGTCCGCTTTACGCATGGTTCAAACTAAGTGCTATCCAAACCTGGCCCTTTTCCACACGATCACTCCAGAGGTTTTTAGCTCTACTTGCCCCGACTGTGGGGCTGTTAGCAATCTCGCACACATGCTCTGGCGATGCCCCTCGTTACAGGGACCCAATCGCATCACAGAAGAAGAATGGAGCTCTGCCATCCAGAGCTCAGACCTTTCACGTCAAACCTGGGCTGTCCAGAGAGCCCACGATGCGGCGGTTAGGCTCGGCCTACCCGTCCCCACGTGGGAGCGGCCCGCAGCTCTGCCCTAGGGCAAAGCTTCTCAGGACCTTGTAATTAAAGTTCTTTGTCTGTCTGTCTGTCTGTCTGTCTATATCTTAGTAAACTAGAGAAAGTGGAAGTGCAGAAATGGCCTCAGCTTTGTTCATCATCATCATCATCATCATCATCATCATCATCATCAGCCTAGTTACGCCCACTGCAGGGCAAAGGCCTCTCCCATACTTCTCCAACTACCCCGGTCATTTACTAATTGTGGCCATGATGTCCCTGCAAACGTCTTAATGTCATCCGCCCACCTAACTTTCTGCCGCCCCCTGCTACGCTTCCCTTCCCTTGGAATCCAGTCCGTAACCCTTAGTGACCATCGGTTATCTTCACTCCTCATTACATGTCCGGCCCATGCCCATTTCTTTTTCTTGATTTCAACTAAGATGTCGTTTACCCGCCTTTGTTGCTTCACCCAATCTGCACTTTTCTTATCCCTTAACGTTACACCCATCATTCTTCTTTCCATCGGTGCGATAATATTGCTACGGCACAATATGTGGATCACGGATCAAGCTGCGGTAGGCTTAGAGATCGGGCTGCGTTGGAACGCGTCTAAACTACTTCTGCGTTTCGTGTCGACTCCACAACACTGCGACAACGGTGACGACACGCAGTACAAACTACTAAATGATGATGCGTCCTCCTCGTTTGCTCTATTTCGTTCAAGAATGTACCTACCACTCGATTGAAATTTAAGAAGGAAAAGAAAACGAAAGTGATCTTCAGTGTCAAATATATATGCCTGCATAAAGAGTGCCGCTGAGGCACCGTTATTCCAAGCGGCGACACGAAACAGACTTTTATGTCCAGATAATTTAGGTCAAGAGAATAGTATCCGGTGATGAAATCGTATAAAGCATTTATTATTCATCAACGCCTCTACGCCTGGCGTACTGGAACCAGTGCGGCATGAACGCACCCAATGCAGTTTAGCGTCTGAGCCAGCGAACTGCAGCGAGAACCAGCATGTGTACAGAACAAACCAGTGCGCTACAGGGTCGCGGAATTCAGGCCAGCGTCTCGTGAAGTGTGAGCCAGCTCTTATCCAGCGTTCCCACTGGCGTCCCATTGAATCCAGTGAGCCCGAGCATCCCAAGTGCGATGCAGTGTCGAAAATGGCTGTGGCTTAGCTAAGGTTAAGCCAAGGATGCGAAGCATACTAGCCTTTATTTTAGTTGTTGAACCACTGTTTAGCCTGGTGAACTGCTGTTGCTTGGCTATATTTGGTTCGGCTAGACGAAGAAACAACTCATGCGTTACTCTGCTGATTCCTTTATTTTCAAACCAATAAATACGCTCTACCGCTACCAATACCGTTATACCGCTGGTATAGCGGTATTGGTAACCTGGTATAGCGGGAGGAGCGGGAGTTAGGCCGCAGTACCATCTGTGCGACCGCAGGCGAGCGCACGAGCTGAGACCCGGCTATGTTGCTACGCGGCCGCAAGCGAGCGCACGAGTTGAGCCTCCGCTTTTGCAGCTGTTATGACGTCATATGGTAGCTACGCGGCCACGCACGGCGCAGAAAGGAAGAGCGTGGTTGTGCGGCTGGTATGCTTCGCATAAAAACGAGCTGGTTTCACGCTGGAAGGCACTGGAAGACGATACCTTTTGCAAGAGGAATTGCAATGCCAGCGGGTCCTCCTTGCCGAAGGGAAGAAGCACCTCTTGACTTCATACAATTTCTCAACGAGAACTATTGTGTGTCAGCTGATAGGGCTTCACAAAAAAATTGTCGGTTTTACATGTCAGAACCACGATCTGATTACCTGGCAAGCCGTTACAAGGGACCATATTTTTCTGCGCCTGAAGTTCCTTACCGTGTACCTAATATGCGTTAGGCAGACATTTTCGGATTGGCCTCATTACGCGGCAGTAGTGGCCTTGATTCCAGCCTGCGAACGTGCGCTTTGCAGCCCAACGCAATAGCCCCTAATCCATCCCAACCGGTGGTTTTGACACTAAAGACGCTTCGGCGCAGTGCAAGAGATGTGCATTAGAGCTCGGCAGATGAATAGTCAATGCTCTAAGATACGTTATGATGACAATACCTAAGCATTTTAAGCGAAGGCTAGCACAGTCTTCCATTATTGTGCTTGGCCCCACCTTCGGTTTGCGATACAGGAACCAGCGATCTTTCAAACATGGCCTTCCGTTGTGTCTGTCAGAATAAATATCACATTACCTCGCGTATGTCACACTATTCAATTAATAAGGAATGCCCGCAAAGTCATGACATACAGTAACAGAAATTAATCATCTAGATTGTATACTACCTCGGTATTGTGACCTAATGTGAGCAAAAAATTATGCACAACTATTTTGTTCCCCCTAAAGCACTGGCACTTAACGAATGATACGGGCACAATTTACGGCTTTAAACGTACCTCGAGCGAATCTTTGAATTTATGCCCTATATTAGTGAAATATATGGCATATCGTTGATCATGTTCTTGAGAAGAAAGGGGGTTAACCGAGGGGCCCGATTTTTATTAGTCGTATAGTAAGAAGCCAACAAACACTGACACCAAGGGCAACATAGGGGAAATTACTTGTGCTTAATAAACGAAATAAAGAACCGATAAATTAATGGAAATTAAAGTGGATGAAAAAGCAACCGAACCCACAATCTTCGCATTTCGCGAAATGCGAAGGTTGTGGGTTCGGTTTCCACCTGCGGCAAGTTGTTTTTTAATCCACTTTAATTTCCGCTAATTCATCGTTTCTTTATTTCGTTTATTAAGCACAAGTAATTTCCCCTATGTTGTCCTTGGTGTCAGTGTTTGTTGGCTTCTTATTATATGACTAATAAAAATCGGGCCCCTCGGTTAAACCCCTTTCTTCCCGTTTATTACATAACGAGGGTCTCGAATTATGCTACATTGATGCCTTCAGGAAGCATGTGTGGGTTTATTGACCAGTTGCCTTCACCCAAAAAAGATCACGTTCTCGGAACGCCTGCAGCAAAAAGGATGTTCCAAGTCCACCGCCAAGGTCTGTGAGTGGTGGCGCTGGCTAACACTCCCAGGGTTCTACTAGGACACATAAATACCCAAGAAAGTGGATGGGAAACAGCGCCGTTGTCGCTCAATTGGTAGAGCATCGCACGCGAAATGCGAAGGTTGTGGGTTCGGTTCCCACCTGCGGCAAGTTGTTTCTTCATCCACCTAATTTCCATTGATTTATCGTTTCTTTGTTTCGTTTATTATGCACAAATATTTCCCCCTATGTTGTCCTTGGTGTTTGTTGGCTACTTATTATATCATATTCCTGAGTTACTCAATATGATTGTGAAGCTCCAAGATTTACTGACATTCATTGTTGTGTTTATGCATTACATGGCCCGCAAAATACATCAAAATGGAAACTTCAAGTCAGTTGAATACAGGGCTATACCTATGCGCAACCACGTCACAAGGACGAAGACGATGCCTGATACTTGTCGAGGGAAGCCGTGATGACAACTGTAATACCAAGCTAAATTTAAGGATTATGCACACACACTAGAACGTACTCATTCTGGAGGATTACCAAAGAACTGGGACACCGCCAGTGACACTTAGCAAAGAAACGGCTAAATCAATGCAAGGAAAGTAAATAAAAAACTCGCCAAAAGTAATCCACCGTTCCATAAACAGGTCTGTGTGCTTTAGGTGATCCTGTGAGCCGACATTATATATTTTTTTATTATGATGCAAGGTATTTCTTTAGTTACGCAGGACAGAGGTGCGGATATGTGATCACTAAACAAAAACTATATCATTTAGCGCGCTAGCACTTTCATTCGGAAGGGAGATATCACCGTTCGATAGATATCCACAAATGCATCTGCCGACCTAGCGACTGACCAGCATCCAGCTGCCAGGTAGCCACGACAAATCAACGAAAGCAGGCAAAGTAAGCTTAGCTTTAGAACGAGTGCACATGTGCTCTCATCACCCAGAAAATAGTCAGCTATAGCCTCTCAGTGCATCTTTTCTGTTTATGTTCTGTGGCCGTCAGGCTAAACACAATTATGCCATGCATTAAATAGAGCAACTCACCAGGAACGATTGACTGGTGCAGTGCCGACTGATTACGTGTGTGCGCATATTACCTAAGTGAACTTTTAGCGGTCAGTTTTTGCTCGCGCCGTAAATTGTGTAAGATAGTGAAATCCACTTGTATGCATAGGCTCTAGGAACACCTTGGTCACTGAGAGTTAATAATGCTTGGGAAAGTATAAAGCAAGAATATTCAGGGATATTCAATAAATCTTCGCGCGTCACTTTTCTGTGCTGCAGCTTTGCGGATTGGCTGATTTGTTTAGGGATATTGGAAGGGGCACGTTTTCTAATCGTCGTTCCCACAGCAACTCATTATCTAATAAACATACAGAAATAACTTGAGGAAAGCAGCAAAGAAACTATTAGGCATGCACATACGCACAACGGCTAACAGTTACCTTCACTCCTCTTGAATAGATGAGCAATGTATGTGGCGCGACAAGAAAAGTGCTACAGGCTTGTATTTCCTCAACGACTGTAAGAGTAACGAAATTGTTTCGACTGTACTTCATGAAGACCTATAGTGTGATAGCAGAAATCGTGAAGATGACGACTAAGGCTATGTCCGCACCGATATCAAGACGACATAAATGTCCCCAAGGTATGGTTGTCTAAAATACCTGGGATCCCCCAGTGAAGCCACAATGTTATGTTCACCGTATTGCAGAGCAAACAACAAAATAAAGAATACATTGTTAATAATCGAGCTAATGTTACCGCCACCATCAAATTGTTGTTTAGGAGTTTAAAATGCGATCAGGTTACGTATTCTCGGCTGGTCGCTTTAAGTGATATCACTTTCAGTGTGCAAGCATTCAATGATTGAGCAAGACAGAATGAGCGGTTGGACTGGGTGAGCTCCACGTCACGCGAAGGGGTTAGTATCACCGTAAGTGATCGTCCGAGGATACGTCCCCAGATTTATTTCTTTGAGGAGCGAATTTTACTGCAATTTTACAGCTCCTCCAACTATGCTCCTGAAACATAGTAATGAAGAACGTTTCGATGGGCATGCAATGTCAAGTGTTGTTACATTCTAAACGCTTGCTTTCTTTCTGATATCAGTGAACCTAATATATGTTTACATAGATTTGGTCAAGCATAAATGCGCTGTTGTTAGTACTTTGATTTATATTTGCGAGTAATCTAACCATCTACGTAATAATTAGGATTTGCGATTATTGTGATTGCGGTAATCTGCAATGGAGAGACGATAGCGCGAAGAAATTATATGGCACAGTGTCACTGCACTGCGTGTTATCAACACTGACATCAACCTGGTATAATTGATGGGCGGCATAAACCTGCAATACATTGCACAAATACGTACTAGGCGAGCAGTGGACATTATGTCCAGGACAAAAAAAAATAGAGCTTCCCCTGTAAAAGACTATTGTCCGCAGTTCGGACGACGTACGCCGTGCTCAACGATGTTTGCTTAGAACTGTTCTACGTGAATAGGTTGTGTTGTGTACAGCAGAATCAAGGCGACTAATCAATACAACTGCGGTTTAACGGTATTAGGGAGACTTCTTGAGGATAAACTGGTTGTGTATTTTCTCCAGAGCTGCAATAGAAAGAATAAATGCCATCAGAGTGGTTTAATGAGGCTACACAGCTCTAAAGCAATAAAAATATGGACTGTTCCAAATCGCATTCTAGAATAACTGGCTGAAAAGGTTAATTACACATGGTATTGACCTGAAAAATTACATGAGAAAGCTGAGTTACCTCAAAAACATAGCAGGAAAGATTACGGAATTCTTATGCCAACGCAAGAGGCTCACGTTTCCAACAAACAGGTGGCGAAAAGTTGCAACGAAAACACAGTCACCATTTTCGGAGATGCAAGTCTTGTTGCACCATAAGCAAGGTCCTCGAGAAAGGTCCGAAATACACTATCGAGCCTCGCTTCAGCTGACAACATCTCTTAGCCCTGGCGAGAAACATTGGCGATAGAGCAGAAGAAAGTGAGGTGGAATGTGTAATTAGTTAAACTGTAGAGTGCGTGATAAAGAAAGCCTATCGTGGTCGCGACCTGCACGTACAACAATTGTGACATGTCTGCAGGATAAAAAAATAATGTCGTTTTGCAAGCGGATAGAGAAGGAGTATTTGTGGTGCTACCAGAAAACCTGATAGAAAGAAATGCTAGTGAAGCGATAGAGAAGAATTTCAAAGTGACCAACTTTGATCTGGAGGGATAAAGGAAAGCAGCAGTAAAATTAGTGAAAGACATGCAACTGGACTCCCTAATGAAGTGGGCTAGATCTTTCCGAAAATACCTTCCGAGAAGTCTTTTTCATGTGCAAGACCCACAAGCCTGATTATCATTTGCATGTGATCGTCTCAGAGAAGGCATCGTGGCAACTACAAATCAGACGTTTCTTGCAAGAGCGCTTCAAACGGTTGCCAATCGGAAGACCTTTCTTTGTGATGTGCTCTGATGACGTTATCTTACAGGTACAAGATGGCCTGGGAGCCGTATCTACAGCAGTCTCATTAGAGGAAGAGGAGTTACACTATTGTGCGACGTGTGAAGGTACTCTAAGTGCTGTTCGTAAAGAAAAAGAATTCATGAAATGGGTGAACTAAAATTTCAGGGCTTGCTGTGCATGAACTGCGACGATTTTCTAACCTTGTCAGAATTTTACTTGCATTCGACCACCATTAGTCACAAGGGGACTTGTTAAATTGAAAGATCTAGAATCGGAATTAGCTGTTCGGTAGCCCCCATAATGTGTGACATTTTTAGCGTCCTTTGACAAGCGCATTAATGCGCAACTAACCCCAAACCAATTATTCGTGTTTTAGGTAACTCATCGGTTATCTAATAGTCCTTGGAAAATCATCAGATCTGTATCTTGATGACGCTATAGCAGATTGTCTCAAATTGTTTACTAACGATTTCCAGGGGCTCAAGTTTACACTTGAACGGCGCAAAGACAAATTGAACGGCACAAAGACAGTTAGACAGATTCAAACGCGCAAGATTCCCAGTGTCTGGCATTTCATCCGTCTCTCAGCAACTACTTGAAAACTTAAAACAGAGAAGGCAGCGCCCAACTAAAGATTGCGACAACGGATCGGTGAATGTAATCCCATACTTGCATAAAAATTCAGATAATTAGAAAACCGTCGCAAAGTGGCACAACGTCAATATAGTTTTTCAGCGCCTACGAATTGTCGGCAGTGTGTAACCTTGAAAAAATCAACGCATGCAATGCCATACTAATTGACGAACGGCTCACGCCACAAGCACATCAAATATTGTGTGTAAGGAATGCGTAAGGTATGGGTAGGTTTATATTGCACAAACTCGCCAGTGCCTCAATGACAGGGCTAAGCAGCACCATAGTGACGTTGGAAAACCATATGGTACCCACTTGCCCGAAGGGCCCGACGTCGCACCAAGGATGGTTTACTCACGCTTGTTGCTCTTACGGATCACTACTGCCGCGGCAGTCTTTGCTGCCTTTCTCGAATGGGGAGAACAACCGCCTATCAACATGTTTACGCAAAAAATTCTTCAAGCATCCCGGATGCCGATTCTGGATGAAAGCCGCTAGCTCAACTGGCAACACGGATCTATTTCCAAGGCGACTGAGCTGACTAGCGGAGGATATAGATGCCTTTATGAAGGCTTCCCGCCTTTCAGTTTGGACATGACATCGCACGGAGAACGGCTTACTCACGCTTGTTGCTCTTGCAGGTCATTTATTTCAACAGTGCAACTTGTGTTAAGAATAGTAATTAGTTTTGCTACTGGTGTCATGTCCACCATGTCTGACTGATTTGCTACTACAGACGAAACGCTTCTTATCTGCCATGTGTTGCCTTTTATATGATCTTTTACTTATGATTTCGGGTGAAGTCGAATCTAATCCGGCTCCCGCGAACAAGGTCGAAGCCGATGCGTTTGCCTAGACTTTGAGTACCATACACAAACTTTAAAAGGACCTTTCCACTCTATTAACACAGCTTAAAAGCAATGCTGAAAATTAGGCGTCTGCTTATAATGAAATCAAGCAACTATAGCCTCACCGGTCAGTGTGGAAGCCAGGACTGATGCTCTCAGCGTCGTGTCAAAAAAATGACGGCCTTTACATCCAAGTTTAACACCACGGAAACCAGATGGTGGCGTTCAAATCTCGTATTTTTTCGGCCTAGGCGGTGATCCCAAGGAGGATTGGGCATCGACCGAGCAGCGCATAATCAAATTTCGCTGAGAAAAACTGGGCGTTACAATACCAGGTCAACAACGTGAGCGCGGGCACCGACTTGGTAGATTTGTTGCGGGAAAACGAAGGCCTGTCATCGCCAAGCTAACTTTCTCTAAAGATAAAGAGCCCATTTTGTTATGTGGACCGAGGCTCGAGGGAAACGCTTTCTCATTGCGAGAAATGTTTTCGCAGGCAACTTGGCAGGTGAGAAAGAAGCCAATTGAATTTGCGAAAACACCGAATAAATCCTTCAAGCTTTCGGTCGAAAAACTAAGAATCGGCTCTGTAACATACGTCTATGATGGCATCGCTAATGCTGTTGTCGGGTTAAATAGATTGCGACGTCAAGGCGCACACGCTAGTTCTCATGTAACAGTAAATCCAGTTCGTAACGTTTCTTCTTTGTCAGTGCTATTTGCTAACACACGTAGTCTGATGTCGAAGCAAGATCTCGTTTCAACTTATCTCGATGATGCTGACCCCAATGTTAGCTCTTTTACCGAGACTTGGCTGTGTCGCGCAGTATCTGACAATAAAAGTATTGTCTTAACAAGTATCTGCAACACATAGAGGTGTGATCGCATTTGTAAAAGAGGAGGTGGTGACTGGTAAGGCATAAAAAATGCGTTACATCATTACTCATAATACTAGTTCTGTAATTGAAGTTCTCTGTGTTGTCTGCACGGTATTTGCTATCAGGATACTGATCGGCTGCTGTTACCGCCCACCAGATTCAAAAAGCTATTTTATAGATTAGTTGCGCATTAGCTGGACAAGGCATCTGAGTTCTTCCCCGCTCATATAACCTATCTATTTGGGACTTCAACTTTCCCATAATTCACTGAGACAAGCTTTCATCACCATGCAACATGTCGACTGCATTCTTTAATTTGACCCTTGACTACAACCCCTCCAAAACTATATCGCAGCCAACCCGTCGCTCTAAATACTAGACCTTATACTTTCAAACAATCCTGAAACATTAGGTCACATGGAACATTTACATGGTTTTTGTGATCATAATTTGCTAGAACTAACTTAAAATATACTTTGCCTTGTTTCTAATATGTTGCCGAAACTAATTCGCGATTGTAATAAAGGAAATTACATTGTCATCACCACTGAACTAAAAACATTTTAGGAGAATCAGATGCTACCGTCATTTTTCGACGGATCAGTTGAAGAAAATTGGTTAACGTTCAAGGAAAGGATGTCCTCGGCAATTGACGTACATTCCTCGCACTAGAATCCTGAGTAATATACCGAATCCTTGGTCCACAAAAACATTTAAGCGCATCAAGAATAAAAAAAAGCATATGTACAATTGCGTCAGGCGCTTAAGAACACCTTCATTGTGGGTTAATACAAAGTCTCCCTTAAGTCATATTGCATTGCCCTACGCACAGCAAAGAATTGGTACTTTTTTAAAGACCTTCCACCGTTACTCAAAAACAATCTATCGAAATGTTGGAAAACCATAATCCCTAGTGAAGAAAGCAACCACATTCTATGACGCGATGATAACGCAATCGCTCTTTGTGAGAGTGAGTGTGCAACGGTTTTTATTTCCTTTTTCACATCTCTGTCCAGAAGTCCAGATAGCTCAAATGTACCCTTCGTACCTGATTTATGTTATGATTAGATGACACCAATAAACATCACTGTCGAGGACATTGCTTCGCCAACAACCTGAAAGCGTCGTTCTTCTTGTGGCATTGATGGAATAAACTCTAAGATATCAAGAAATACCACTAGTATTTCGAGCGTCGTCCTAGTTCATATATTCCGGCAGTCCTTAATGTCTGGCATGCTTCCTTCCGACTGAAAGATAGCAAAAGTTGTACCGATTTAAAAATGTGGAAGTAAAAACTGGAGTGATAATAAGGGCCTACCACTCATACGTGCTTTGCAGCAAAATGCTCGAAAACGTCATCGCGTCGTATATTTACAACCATGTCGAATCTAACAATTTGTTTTTCCGCAATCAACACGGGTTCAAAAAAGGGTTTTCGTGCTAGACACAGCTACTCCAATTTATAACAGATATCCACTTTCACATGAATAACTACTTAGAGTGACTGCTTATTTCTTTGCTTTTCCAAAGCGTTTTATGGTGTTGCACATTGCCGCCTCATATCGAAATTGTCTGCGTTAAAATTAGACTCCTACACATTGTAATGGCTACGTAACTTAGTATCCAATCGAGAGCAATTTACCATTGTTAATGACTTCAATTTCTCCAAATGTAACGTTACTTCTGGTGTGCCACAAAGATGCGTCCTTTGGGCTCTGTTGTTTCTAATCGATATAAATGATCTGCCTAGCAACATATGGTCTTGCATAGGAATATTCGCCGATGATTTTTTAATCTACCGTCAAGTAACCAATAGTTATGATCATATAGAGCTCCCACGAGACCTAGAGATAGTAAACCAGTGGTGTACCGTATGGCTCATGACACTAAACTTATCAAAACGTAAAACAATGTTATTCACCCACAACTATGTTAATTTGCAGTTTATCTGCCACATCAACAATAGTGTTATATCCCCGAGTGCACAATATCTTGAAGTGCATCAGACACCTAACCTATGATGGTCTGAGCACATTTTGTGTATCTTCCAATGCATCCAAATCATTAGGCTTTTTTGCGCCGAAACTTGCGCAGTGTTCCACGTGCCCTGCGTAAAATGGCTTAGTTTACGTTCCTCGGGCCCCATACCCAAGTACGTGTCTCCCCATTTGGTCTCCACACCAGCAATATTTAGGCGAATAATCGGAAATTATGCAGAATGGGGCAAATCATCATTAATCATAATTACAGTGGCCAGTCTGGCATAACGCTGATTAAAGCCGAACTATCATTGCAGTCGTTGACTACTCGTTGTGATATTACACTGCTGTCATCATTCCATAAAATCATTCGCTCTTAGGGATTATCCCTATCATGCTTTATACACCGCGTCTCCGCATCACGCAGATTGCACAATAATTTCAGCTATGCCCGCTTATATGGAGCGACACAAGCATTCAACTTTTCACCGCTGCCTCGCGCTATCCGTCTCTGGAACAGCCTTCCGCATAGCATTGCTTCGCTAAGAACTCAGGATGCCTGTTGCAGCAATTTGGTTAAACATTTTTTCCCACACTGTGCGTAGGGCTGAGCTAGTACACGGGTACTCATCAATTCCATTAGGTTCACGTTTTCAATAGGTTGCCAAGCGTTATGCCATGTGTTTGTTTTCTGCTTTTATTAGCATTACAGAGTGTATAACGTCTGAACGCAAAGTATCTTGCTGGTTTTATGTAATACGTACTTGTTGCTGTTGTAGCTCTTTTTATACCATGCTTATCTGTTCACTACTATTTCTCTTTTTTCATTTTTGATATCTTTCTGTACTCATGTAAATATCATCATTTTTCGCCACGACTTGAATCCCTTTATGCATCGATATCTTTTTACCGATTCTATCTTGTATTAAACTATTACATATGCACCCGTAATGCTATGCGTCTTCGCATGCCTGTGAGGTATTTCTCAATATATAAAGAAATAAACATATACTCCGAAAAGTGCGCTTGCAAACGCATCCTTGCTAACGCAAGCATGAGTGTGCTTCTGGAAACCGAAAAGAAAAACAGAATACGACAATATTGAAGCGTATCTTCTAAGGAAATCTGGTGATAAGTGTGTCAGCTATCCGCCTTTGGTGTTACATGAGAAAGTGACTTTTCTTTCGAGTCATCTACACGTGTAAATGAATTGACTATATATATACAATATTATACATTAGCTGATGGACTTTTACAATCTTCTGTATGATGGTGTGTACATGCGGTACCTGTTTTGCAGAGCATAAAGTAAATGATCGTTTGAAACAAAAGTTTCATCATGAAGGTTTAACCTTAAGGGTGTCATTTTGGGTAGTCACGTTTTTCTTTGCGCTGTTCATTGACCTCCGTATGCTAGCGATGCATTTCTGAATAAATTGTGCGATCATCTTCTAAAACTATCCGTGAGAAACATGATTGTTACTGGAAACTTTAATGTGCCCTCGATTAGCTGGAACAATTTACAGTATGGCTAATCCACTACCAGTGACATTCTAGTGGATATTGTGTAGTCCCTTATAATTGGGCAAATAATAAAACACTGCCCTCGCGGAAATTCAATTCTGTATCTGTTATTTATTACCGAAATGTTTAGCAATAGAACTGTTCTCGTGGAACCTGAAATTTCGGACCATACCTTAGTATCTTTTAACTAGACTGAAGGAGTTGTTGAAAATAGGAAAATGTTTGCTTCGACTGGTAGGTATAGGTTATAACAAGGCTGAAGACACAGCCATAACTGATTATTTGGACACGCACCTCGATTCTGTCAGTCGTGATGACGAGAGTGTTTGGCAGATCTCTCGCTCAACTAAAGAATATTGCGTTGGTCGTTTCATTCCTGCAATAAAAAATTACAAACGTCGCAGAAATTCTTGGTTCAGTAGAGCTAGACGAAATGGCCTAGAAGACGGCTCAAAAAACAGCTCAAAGCTTCTACGCGTGAGTTCATTGAATTAAAATATGATTTAATAAAAAAGACATGCAAGAAACAACTTCTTCAAAACACTTTGGCGCAATTTATTACGTCTGACCCCAAAAACTTTGGCGCCACATAAGTGAAACTAGAAAAGATATACATAACATATAACTAAATGACCGAATTATATATGAATCAAAGAAAATCGCAGAAATTTCTACTTGGTATCTTCAAACTGTATTTGGTAAGCTAGGTGATCACAACTAATTATCAAAGATCTCAGGCCACGGCGCAGAAAGCACTAGTAATTACGCGTGAAGTTGTCACTGCTATGCGTCTTAATCTGAATATTCAAAATTAAGCAGGCTCTGGCGGCATTGGAAACGCATTTCGTAGAGGCTACGCTGAGAAGATTTCTGGATTTTCGGCCTTCATGTTTAACTTGTGCGTAACTACAAGTGTCATCCTAATGGAATGGCGCATTGCACGTGTTACAGCCGTCCACAAAAAAAAGGTGCCCGGCTTTCTCCAAGTAGTTACCACTCAGCCTCGGTCATATGCACTTGTTAGAAGCTGTCGGAACATGCTGTTGAATGTTACATTCAAGAGTTTCTTGCCGAGCTCCAAGTGCTGTCATCACATCACAGTGTACAGTCACTCAGCTGGTTTCAACTGTGCATAAGATCTTGGGTTTACTTGACATCGCCAGGACAGGTTGCTATTCTGTTGCTAGACTTTTCGAAGGCCTTCTATAAAGTGTCTAGATTTAGGTGCACGTTAAAGAAGCCCAGGTGGTCCAAATTTCCGTAGTCCTCCGCTACGGCGTGCCTTATAATCAGGAAGTGGTTTTGTCACGTAAAACCCTACATTTAAAAGAAATTATAAATTGTCACATGGCAAGCCATTGTATAAATTAGAATGCCTCGGCCTGCCTTCCCTCATTGCCCGATGGATCAGTGCATATCTTTCCAATAGAAGCTAATTTGTAGAAATACACATCTTCTGTGCTGCCTGTTACCTTCTGATTACCCAAGGGAAGTGTTTTAGGCCCCCTGTTTCTTATTTAGGTATATTATTTAGTTGAGGTAGTCCGCGGTATAGTATCTATGCGGTTCTTTGCTGGCGATTGTGTCGTATTCAAAGATATATCCTCTGCCAATGATCACATCTTGCTACAAAACAGTATCTGTGCAATTGGAGATTGGTGCAATTGTTGGAGAATGGTTTTAAGCTCGGAAAAAACAGCATTACTCCATGTTACAAGAAAAACGCTAGTTACCGGGTTTACATATTCACTTCTTAACAATCCCATTTCGGAAATCGACAAGTTTAAATATCTTGGCGTTACGCTAACAAATAAGTTAACGTGGCCAGAATATATATGGGATATCTGTGTAGCCTGCCTCAAAAACGTATGGTTCCTCAAAAGAAAACTTGAAAATGCACCAATCAGCACGAAACTCCTATCTTACTATGCATGCATAACGTCAACACTGGAGTATGCTTCCGTCACATGGGAACGGTATTACAAAAAAGGCATTGCGTAACTTGGCAAAATTCAAAGGAAAGCAGTTAGATTTAATTTTGGAAAGTTGAAGCGCATAGATTCCCCTTCAGATTTAATGAAACTCAAGGATATACAGACGTTGGAAGCCCGTAGAAAAATTTGTCGCCTATCATTTCTTCACATCTGCATTTCCGGGAAAATTAAACTAGCTCTCCTCAAATCTGCTTGGCGTCTTAGCAGGAGGACAACGCGATACATCAAAAACATTCTTTAGCACCAATCTTCGCTCGAACAAACGCATTACGATATAGTTTCCTCGCGCGCACAGTCGCGGAATGGAATTACTTCTCGCGTAGCATATTCACAACTGATGACTTTGTTAGTGAAATGCAGTGCCATGTTTTGAATTCCTAGATTGTCTAGCTATCTTACGCGTCTGGTGAATTTGTTAAGCATTCCTACTACATGTGCATTGTGCTTTTCTCATTTAATGATAAAATTGATTTAACAAATTTCATGGCACGTTTTCTTTTTTTGTTTGTATCATGTATTTGCTTCCTGCATTCATCCCTTGTGTTGTTTGATGATGTACTTTTGTATCGTACATGAAACCCCTCCTGCTAGAGCCAAATCATTGTCTCGCAGTATTTCAAATGTATGAAAATAAAAACAAATAAATAAAAAACAACGCTAGCTAGAACTTCAGCGCCCGTTCTGTTGCATGTACAAAACAAAAACCTGTGCGTATTTGTTCATGTTCTTTGACTGCTGACCTTGCTAGAAGCGACTACTCTACGAGGATAATTAATTATTTCCTGCGTACAGCTCTATTATACATCGTCAAGCGTGAAACTGGTGAGCAATAAATACTAGGAGGCAATAAAATTTTCCCGCTGCCAGAGACTCCGTTATATCAAACAGTCAGTGGAAAGTGGTGCGTTATTTGTGTCACCTTCGTACAGTCGGGACGCACTTAAGGTGACTAACAGCCGTGTCGGCAACGCAGCTGTTATATTTTATAGAGCACATTGGAATATGTCCAAAATACAGTGAATCTTCACTGCTAATGGCGATTCTTCTATGCCGACATTGCCAGAACCTGTAGTGCCAAATGCTTCGTCAGGAAGGGCAGCTCTTAAAGGCTATGAACTTACTAAGTTAGCTGGAGAGTAGGCTGCGAAAGTACACTTGAATAAAAGAACCACCCCATGGAGTTTCAAACAAACCCATTGAATATCCGAATAAAACCGGTTAGAGTTGCTTACCTTCGCGCACAAGTCGTTTATGTTAAAACAGAATAAGGCATATCACATGAGCTCAGTGTTGGGGCTACGAACAATCAAATTTCGAGGAATGAAGTGTTCGCTTTGCGGCCACTGTGAAGGATGATTTGTGGTGAAGGACGTTCTAACAGAATTCCACTTCTCAGGCCACCTCTTGATAGTGGCTATACATTTCACAAGGTCGTTGGCTTGTAACACTATGTGTCAAGGTGTGCGCCATCATGCGCCCTACATTTTATACCACAGAAACAGACCTGCACGTCTGTATTGTTGGAAAGTTGGGCAGCACTCAGGCCTGGAACCCTCCAGGTATAGGGATGAGCCAGTGTCGCATTAGGGCTGAAAGAAGAGGTTTATTTAAATATTCATGGAAGCTGTCAGATTCTAGTCTGATCTACCTCAGTAACACTGAAGGGGTGGTTTGTAAGTAGTTCTTTTTCCCCTTGCTCCCTATACAAAAGAATTCGATTACCTGTTTTTGCCAATCAGAGGGCACGTGCTGTTCACAGCAATCCACCCATGGTCGGACCCTTTACCTTACTGGCCTCTGGTCCAGCCTCTTCAATAGAATCCGCCTGATGTCCAACCTTCATATTCCCCTGCAATGCATGATAAGGCGACTGGGAAGCCAGGATCCACACTGTTTCCACTCAAATCGTCGACATCGGTTCAATGGTGCATTTAGTGGCCTCTCCGTGACTGTCTTTTGTCATGGTCAAGAGACTGGCTTTGACAGCCGTGATTCCAGAAAATACGACGGTTCTTGGCACCTCTAATAAAACGTCTTTGCCTTCCCGTGAATAACGAAAGTCGGGCTTCATGGCCGTCTAGGCGGGCGCCGGTAAAGGGTTCACCTCGTTGGAATCATTCAAAGAAGGCGTATTGCCGTTTTCAAACGCAGAAGTATACTTTGTGTCCTAGCAAAAAATAGCCATGCTCTTTAATGGCAAAAAACATAGGCAATATGCGGTGATAGATACCACTCTGAAACCGGCGGCGTTAGATCCCTACTTTTCTGTCGCCAAACAAAAGTAGTTTTTTTTATTTATATCCTGCGCCGTGTTGGTCAGCATGGATTTCTTGTCGTTGGACAGCATGGTTAACCTTGGCTGCGACTTATATATAACGTTCCCTGCAGCAGCACAAGCATGCAGATGATTCAATTGTATTTGTGCGCATGGTAGCGGAGTTCCTACCGAGACCATGTCACTTGCCCCAGCATCTTGTGGAGGCACAGCAGTGCCATGTGCATTTAGCAGGGCCAAATACTAAGGAAAAAAAAACTACGTTCACCGTTCGAGGTTTGTTGCTCCAAGTAGTCTACTTCGCCAGTCGACATCACATCGCATAAAAAGAGCGCGCAAAACAACAAATCAAGCGTAGGTAAGTCAGAACATTCGCCACAACGTCACAATCCAATATAAATACATCCATCTCTATTTATGGTCGACATTCTATAAAGGCAGCTATTACAGCGTTGAGGCTGAATGGTGAGTGATGGTGAGCGCTTTGTGGTGTCGTAACGCAGTGAGTCCCAGTCGATATATTGGGTGCTGTGTTCAAGTACACATATAAGAGTAACTACAGTGCTTTCTGGTGTCGTTACTCTGTCAGTAGCTGTCAATTGGTTGAGCACTGCGTTCAACCAGACATGTACGACCAACTGGCCTACTATTAAGTCCTGATTTTTAACAGTTTTGCATGAATTCAGAGCAGTTTGTTCACCCAGGTTTTGAACTAAGAACCACATGTATAGCAGGGTGTAGGCCAGATGGAGATTCATTATTTTGGGTTGTTACCGCAAGCGTAACAGGATACTTCAAGAAACAACCCACTTCGTGTTGTCCCTTTCTTCCGGTCTCGTATTTTGCTTGCGGTAACTTCCCAAAATTACTAACCACATTCATGCGTCATTAGTACCAACACATATGTGTTATTTCGCTGTTAAGATAAAATCAATATTACAGTAAAATGATTCACAATGTTCACACCTTAAATGCTTCAAGCGATCCTCGAGGTCCGGTATAGGAGTACGCATGGAAAGAATGCCGCTTGTGGAGGCTATACGAGGCTAGTGGAGAAAGAGTCTCGCTTGGCAGTGAGCACGCCTGCTGAAGTCAAGGGTTCACGAAAGAGAAATATTTCATTGCGAAAGCAATACTACTCGCACTTTCGGCCCATCGGTGGTCGTGGCGCCTCCTTACACAGCGGCGCGTCACGTTACCATGTTTCGTCACGCCAGACAGAGAGACGGGGCCCCAGCTCGCGGCATCGATGGTGGAGGCGAAGCCTTGCGAGCCGCTGCTGCGGCGCTACCGAGAGAGGGCGCTCGCTGGTGTGACGTCACGCTAGGAGGATAAATGTTGCTACAGCTCGGCTCCTCGCAGTGGTTGGCGCGCTGCCTTGCGCTATGTCGGATGATGTATAGCCATAAGTTTAACAAAGGGAAACCATATACACAACATCAGCCGAAACAAGGCGCAGCCAAGGTTATTGCTTTCGCAATCTTCCAGGCTTAACCAAGCTAAGCCTTCAGCCAATTTTTTTATCTCGGCAATTAATGAGCCGATTTGAAAAAAAAAAATTTGCGGGAGAACGCTCCCTAGAGGATATGTAACAACTTCCAGCGTATAATCAAAACTTATAGGGCCTGGTGAGGGGCCCTTGAAGATTTCGCCTGAATAAATTCTGATAGAACGCATGGATGAATATAATAAGTCACTTGCATAAACTGTAACATTGCACTCAAAACGTTGCTGAACGAAAAGGAATGGACGTTTTCCTTTCCGAGTTTCGAAAAGTAACGAATCCTTAAATATTCACCACAAGGACAGGACTGTGACGGTTTCGATGATATAGCATACAGATAACATGATGATGATGAAGCGACATTCACTGGGCCCGAAATAAATCGGTGGGGCACGCAGGCACCAGACGGGGTGGTTCCCTAGTTACGGGACCCATATGTTTCCAGCAGTTCCTGGCCCCTGTCCGTCAGTGCGAGCTGAATTGGTAGGGCGGGGCTGGATAACAAGGTCTCCCATCGCTCAAGGGGTTGGGGATTGGGGGTGTTGGTGGGAAGGGGAGGAGGGGGGCTCTTGAGTTCTGTGCACTCTGCCAAGACGTGCGGCAGGGTGCCCTTTTCTCTTCTGCAAAAAGGACAGAGCATATCGTATTCCGCAGGGTACATGCGGTTCATCAGTACGGGATGCGCAAGCGATCCCGCCTGCGCTCGACGCAGGATCGTCTGTTGTTGCCTGGTGAGTTTGGGGTGCGGTTCTGGCAGCCTGCACCTTTCTTCTCGGTACATCCGGGTAATGTCGCGAAAGCTGGTAACCGGTTGCGGTAGCTCTTCCGGCTCGTGCTCGGCCCGGATTGACATTTCTCGGGCATGGTAGTCGGCGATGATGTTGCCTGCTACCTGCGAGTGAGCCGGGACCCACATGAGCTCTATGGCTCTTCCCGGAGGCTTGTGCTTGACTAGAATGGCTCGGGTCGCGGAGGAGATTACCCCCCTGCGGAAGCTTCTGTAGGCTGTCTTTGAGTCGGTGACTACGGTGCCCACGCTCGGCTGTGCGAGTGCGAGGGCTACGGCCGCTTCTTCGGCAACTGCGGGGTCTGTTGTCTTCAGGGACGCGCTGACGATCAGCCTCTCCTTTGAAGTAACCACCACGGCTGCACGGTCACTGTGTTTTCGGAGCAAGGCGTCCGCGTAGAGGACCCTGGGGTTCTCTTCCAGCTTACGGGCTAGGGCTTTGGCTCGCGCGGTGCGCCTCTCATCGTCCTTGCCCGGCGTCATGTTCCCGGGAAGGGGTTTTGTCTGAATTATCATTTTCCAGTCTTCTGGAAGGGCCGTCTTGATGGGTACTGGCTCGATCTGCCATCCTATCTTGCGTAGGACGGCTCGTCCGTGTTCCGTGTGACTGAGCCGGATTCTCTGATTAGAGAGGTGGGCTTCGATGAGCTCCTCCACCGTGTTGTGGGCCCCCAACAGATAACAAAGCTCAGATATCTAAGATAACAAAGCGCAAGATAACACGAAGAACACCCAACCATCGACACCAACACTTCTTCTTCTGGATCCATTACCCAGGTTCGTAGCGCCTCAACAAACACCCTCCGACGCGACACACGTGCTCCCCAGCTGATGGAACCAACACCAGAGCACCCCACTATAGCGTGCCTAATAATAAGATATCTCAGATGACAAGCTTTGACATGGAAAACCCCATTATCCACAAAAATATTACTACACGTGCTACTATCACCACGCGAGCGTGCTGTCGTCCCCGCAACCTCACAATGGAGGATGTAGTTTTCCTGATGAGGATGTGGCCTAGGGCAGCCGTCACCTTTGCTGTAACCTGCAATCGGAAGGGCTTCAACATGGACGACGATCATCATCATCGTCATCGTCAGCCTGGTTACGCCCACTGAAGGGCAAAGGCCTCTCCCATACTTCTCCAACTACCCCGGTCATGTACTAATTGTGGCCAGGTTGTCCCTGCAAACTTCTTTATCTCATCCGCACTCCTAGCTTTCTACCGTCCCCGGCTATGCTTCCCTTCCCTTGGAATCCAGTCCTTAACCCTTAATGACCATCGGTTAGCTCCCCATTACATGTCCAGCCCATGCCCCATTTTTTTTTCTTGATTTCAACTAAGACGTCATTAACTCACGTTTCTTCCCTTGCCCAATCTACTCTTTTCTTATCCCTTAAAGTTACACCTATCATTTTTCTTTAAATAGCTCGCTGCGTCGTCCCCAATTTGAGCAGAACCCTTTTCGTAAGCCTCCAGGTTTCTTCCTCGTACGTGAGTACTGGTAAGACACAGCTGTTATACACTTTTCTCTAGAGGGATAATGGCAACCTGCTTTTCATAATCTGAGAATGCTGCCAAACACACCCCAGCCAAATTTATTTCTTCTGATTATTTCTGTTTCATGGTGCGGATCAGCGGTCACTATCTGGCCTAACTAGATGTATTCCCTTACCACTTCCAGTGCCTCACTACCTATCGTAAAGTGCTGTTCTCATCCGAGATTTTTAACATTACTTAGGTTTTCTGCAGATTAATCTTTAGACCCACACTTCTGCTTTGCCTCTCGAGGTTAGTGAGCGCGAATTGCAACTGGTCCCCTGATTTACTAAGCAAGGCAATATCATCAGCAAATCGCAAGTTACTGAGGTATTCTCCATTAACTCTCATCCCCAATTTTTCCCAATCTAGGTCTCTGAATACATCCTGTAAACATGCTGTGAATAGCATTTGAGAGATCGTATCTCCCTGCCTGACGTCTTTCTTTATTGGGATTTCGTTGCTTTTTTATGGATGACTACGGTGGCTGTGGAGTCGCTATAGATATCTTTAAGTATTTTTACATACGGCTCTACAACCCGATTCCGTAATGCCTGCATGACTGCTGAGGTTTCGACTGAATCAAACGCTTTCTCACAATAAATGAAAGCTATATATAAGGTTTGGTTAAATTCTGACAATACTTGCGCAAAAAATGCAACCCTCGTACAAGACATCGATGTGTTTTCTCTGTTATAGAAAGAAGTTTAATGACACGAAATGCCGAGAGGTCGGCCTGAGGTATATTCCTCTAGCCAGCTACTCGGCATTGGGGGAAGGGGAAGTGGGAAAGAAAGAGGGAAGAAAGAGGTGCATGATGGGTGACGATGACGATAGAAGGAAGATGTAGAAAATATGGCAAGCAATTTGGCATGCTCAAAGTCTGCAGTCCAGGCCCGTAATTTTTAAAAAGTTCAGTAATGCCTTGATGGCCTTAAAACTCGACTGAGCGTCTGGCCAAGAGCCTAAAATAACATCCTCCGACAACGGTGCGCTGTCGAGACACGTAAGGTCCTTGACCAACCTTGCCCCAGCAGGCACACGACACACCTGGGAGCATTTGCATTGATTGGCTGGGCTCTGTAGTTATGGACTTCTAACTTCAGTAGGTGGAGTCAAAGTAACTGTCATTATGTATTCTCACTACATTTCCTGCAAGACGCATGATTATATACATATTGATAAGCTTTCTGACGGGGCCTTAAGCGAGCCTTACTCGAAATCAGCAACCAGTTATTTTTCTTGTGTTCACCTATTTCAACAAGTCAGTAAAAAGCAGCTACCTGTGGTCTAGGAAGCATAACAAGTTTGGCAAATCAATATTGGTCAATTCGTAGAACCCTATGCAGAAAAACAAAAAAAAATTAACGCAAGATCTCAACGCCACGGCTGAGGAGGCAGTAGGTATTTCACTCATCATGACCGACGACATGGTTGTGGTTTTGAATAGCACTTATTGGCCAAAAGGGAACGCAAGAAGAAATTTACGAAGTGACACTACGACACGCGCATCGGTTAGTGCTATCTCAGTAAAGTTGAGTTCACATATTTATAATAATTGATGCTCAAGAATAGCGGGCTGTGTAGCATGGATGGTTGTAACCTTTCTCCTGCGGCTTGGTATGAACTCGTGGCTATACATAAGGACTAAAATTCAGTTATGAGTGCAGCAGGGATATTGAGAAAATCTTTTCGCTTTTGTATGTAGCCTTCATCGCTCGAATCCCATCCTAGTTAAGCAAATACCATGCCGTAAGTTCATATTGTTACAGATGCAGCACAGGTCAACAAGCGCCGGTAAACCTAAAGCCACATGAATGAGTGCACATGGGCTTCGTTTATTTGAAAGTCATTTCTTTTAAGTACCAATGTGTGCCTCAACACTTAAGATTATTCTGGATTTAATAATTACTCAGAAGCCATCGCGGCTTGGTATAGTTGATACTTTTTGGCAGATGCAAAATGAGTGCTATGACTAAAGCTATATATATTCTGTGTGCTCAGCAATCGCTTATGTTAAAAACTTAGTGCTAACGCATATTCGCTTTGTTGCGTGCTACTGAATTGATGCGTGATGCGTGAAACTCCACTGCATCAATCCCTTGAAATCAGAGAGGACTACTTTCGTTTTGTATTCCTTAAGTTACGTGAGATGTTAAGCGACCTTAAAATCTTGCGCTGATTCCAGTTCTTAACGTGGTTTGCGCTGATCTTACCTGGCCCTCAACGCTAGCAAAATACGCTTTAGGGTAAGGATAGAATGCCATGGCAGCGCGTTGCAAGTCCACGGGCGGACACGACGGCAAACAGCTCGAGTGATGGCTGTCGATTGTAAAAGGTTCTCCACTCCCTGCAGTGAACCTACATGCTCATGGGTGAAGACCCTCAAAAGTTTGTTCCACAAGTATGCTAACCGTACATAAAATTCCACTTTTGCCGAGTATTAAAGCGAAGCCTTCGTTGTGGCCCTTTCGGACTTTTTCCTGCCGTAGCTGCTCCTGCGCGCTCTAGTTGTTACTGCTGTGTTGCGAAATATCTGAAACACTTATATAATACTTCAACTACTTTCAGGGCTAGTTCCCCGTGCGACTAATTACGCGCTCCGCGAAGAGACGCGAAGTACAGCTACACGTATTCACGGTTTCACCGGTAGTGGGTTATATAATACTTCCATCCTTTCTTTTGGTTACTGTAGTTAGAGCTTATAAAATACGCAATTGATGAACGCACCAGTAATTAACTCACACGAAGTGTCAGTTTTCTTGTGGTAGATCTGTGCTTTTGTTTGTTATTAAAGAAGCTGCTAGGGCTACATGATTGCAGGTACTGCAAGTGTCTTGCGGCAAGTAAAGTAACAAAACCGAGACCCTTCTTTACCGGCGACGCTACGATTAAGGACTCTCCCTGATGATGGTCAGGAACGTTCGCCTCCAGCGATACAGAAGAAGGTTACTGGCGCCAACCTGGATAAGGCCATTCTTTCAGTATTTCAAGTGCAGAGAGCTAGAGAGAGAAGGATGAATGAGAGGCACAAAAATTGACCATGTCACAAGAAAATTTATTGCGATTTTTATCCATTCCATTCATTTGCAATTTAACCCAATATATTCTAAAATCATTTCTAAAGTAAACGTGTTTTGGTTGGTAACAAATTTATTTATACTCCTGCAGAGCTATTCAAAGAACCTTTTTTTAGATATATATTGTTCGAAGCGCCATAGGGCGCTGCAGAAATTAGCTTCTCAGTACTCACTCCTTTTGAACATCAATATAAGCATTAATAGGGATTTTTTCAGTACTTTTCCGCACCACAGTCCTACCACGTTAAATTTAATGCCCCGCTATCAACTAGGTTTAATGACATCAACTGTCCGGTTTCATAACAGGCGGTATCTATAAATTGAACGAGAACTCTGATGTGTGGTTTGGTTTGGTTTGGTGCCTGTAGTTAGAGCACAACCCACTACGGGGAACTGGCCATGAATCGGGCGGCAGTGGGTTGAAAAAGAATAAATACCTAAATAGGAGTTTTTTTTTACTGAAAATTAAATGTTTAGAATTTATTAATAAATGAATTCTAATCATTAATAATAATTTTCATGCTATAGTTTCTTAAAATAAGAAGTTAATATTCTTGATTCCTTGTTGTGGACAGTAGAACATTAAAAATAGCATGGAAGTCTCCTTGTTTACATTACAAAATTATATATGGCATAACGTACGTTCCTATTACAGTGTCCTAGTGCCGACGCCCCCAGAGACAGAATGATTGGTAGCGTAATGGCTAATCCAAGTTGGTGGAAGGGACCTTCTAGAAGTTATTTTCCACGCACGTTGAACCTACGACACTCTATAAAGAAATGATTCATAGTTTCGGGTTAATTGCACTAAAAACATTTAGGAGAAGGTGTCAAACCAGACCTATTGGCAGGGATTTCTTAACGTCTTCTAGCCGAGTTCGTCATTTACCTTTAAATTGACTTTCACGCCACGGCGAGCTTGCTTGGACATCACGCGCGATTGCGAGAAAGAAGAAGAGCACACCTTGGCCTTCAACAGCAGTGCAGCATTATACGCTCAACATCTACATCTACCATTGGAGCAACGAGAAAACCCGTGAGTATTGTTTCCTTGAATAAGTAGTGCCTGTGAGAAAGAATTTGTCTGCCCAGGGAAAACTTATCGAAATATTATAGGCGGTAGATGATGACAGAACGTCGTGTTCCCGCTACTCGACGGCTCATTGCGTAAGATGCACAACGGTGAAGGACACAATGTGCCTTGGTTAAAACACGTTGGCGGTCTAGTTAGTTTGAATTCATGGTAGAGTGTTTAAGCGCGATTGAACGAGGACGTATAAAGAAAGATACACAGAAACAGCGGTGCCTCTTTGTATCTGTTCATTTCTATGTCCTCCGTTCAGCCGCGCTTACACACACTATCATGCAGAAAGCTTCTGCTGCCATATTGTCCCTTCCCCTCCCCCCTCGACCTTATTTTTTGATTTATTCCGTTTTTTTGAACAAACTTGTTGACTCGTAAGCCGTGATTTTGGGTTGGTGTGTGTTCAATTGACTTTTGCATTCGCCTTCACGAGGCATTTTGTTCGGCAACAAAAAACTGAAGTAGTCGCTCTTCTGAGCACGAATCCTTACTTGAAATACACGCCTATGGATTAACAGCTTTTTCAAGTTTACAAGGAATAGCTTGCGCCTGAAATGCACGCTCCTAGATCAGAGCACAATAGGTTGCTGTAAGGGCATGCATCGCGCAACACTCCTGCATGAATAATGGCGACCGCGATCGATTATTGTTTGAGTGAACCTGGTAGGTAAAATAAGATTTATAAAAAACGTATGGAAGACCAACAAGTGCGACGGTTCCTATTCAGTAGTTTCTGGGATGACTTAAAAATTATCTGAGGACAAAGAAGCATCATTAAGCCTATGTAACAAGAAACACATTGCAAGAGGTTGGGATATCTGATGGACGCACTATACAGAGGGAAAATATTTTAAAAATGATTTTACATTTCACAAATACAGGGCACGTGTAAACATTAAGATGCCACTATTCAATCAAACTTCATTTGATAAGAGCCCTGTGAATGTAGCAGGAAACTGGAGATATTCTGCCGCGGAAATGTTGGCTATGTAGGCTGTTATGAAGTAGCTCGCACAGAAGCAGTTTACGTGTACTTCGTGCCCTACATGTGCGACAGCGATCCTTTGCAGTAGCCTTTGCGGAGAGTCATCCTGAAGTAGGAGGCAACTCAGCAAGTAGACTTAGATTCTTTAGAGGCTGGTATCAATTCCTAAACAAAATAAAAAGTAGTGTAGCGTTGTCGCTTAAGGAGCCAAAAAAAGCGAAAATAAAACAAGGAGCCAAACCGAATAACTACATTCTTCATGTACATACGCAATGAAGCCACAAGTATCTCTCCTCTACTGGTAAAGTCTATCCAATAATTTGCCAAGGTTGAAGACTGGGCATGTGATACAGCATATTAGGGGTTGGATTGCACAATATTCTGACGAGAGACATAAAATGTTGCGTAATACAACCTCTAATCTACTATCCAATAAACCAAACAGAAATATCGATGCTTCAACAAAGTTTATAATGGATAGATCCTGCTTGGAAGACATTTGGTTTTAGTGCACTGTGACTGCCACAGTATCACTTCTCATGGTTCCATCTATTCTAGGCTATGATATGTATACATCAAGGTGTGTTGTTCCATGGATCGCCACACGTGTATCCAAGCTGCAGAAGTATTGCACAGATATTCGCCCTACTCCGCCTACATAAATCAATCATTGTTTCTGCATGAAAAACTGGAGCAGGTGGAAAAGTTAAGAGCTTTTTTTTGCTCTTTTGGCCATTTTAATGGTCAGCGATTATCGGACCATGGATCGGACTTTACAAAGCCGCCGATGTTGCGAGGCACGTTCCCTCGAGAACGCGGACGATTGCAGCTCGCAGCTAGGCACGTGTTTTGTGGGGTTCACGTACTTTGGTGGAGCACTGGAAAAGGACTGCTCCCTTTTTGTCACGCTAACCTATCTCCATGATGGAGTTGCAAAAGAAGTGGATCTTTCGCCTCAACGCACCAGACTCATTATCGTCCTCATCAGTCACCTTTGTGCTCGCTCAGCTTGCAACAGCGGGTATGACGAACTGGCTTCTATTTGTACCACCCTATACGACCGCTTGATATGTTCTGCTCAGCCACTCGGTTCTATGAGGAATTATTCAATGAAACAACAAATGTCGCCTAAATTTTATCGCTGCAACTTATTGTACACTTCGCTACTTCGTGTACCCACATTACGTTTGTTACTACAATGTTTCGATTGCTGTCAGTGTTTCGGGTGTCTGTTGCGTATACAGTCTGCACAAGCGCGCCTAGCTAATATTGCGGCTCATTTACGAGTACTTTACCCAAGGTAATGTGGCATGTCCCGGTAAATTCGCACTTTACCCGAGAGGTGACCTTATGAAACGTTTCCTCAATTTCAGCATGGCTTTGGAAGAGACCCCACACTAAAAGCAATAAAAGTGCTTCTTCTGGTAGATAATGGCGGTTGAGAATTGGTTGTATTGCTTTGCAACAAGCGGTTGATGCTTTTGCGACGTGTCGCGAACTGATGCCGAATTCTAGGCATGATGTAGTACGTTCGTTGTTGTTGTGATTCCCAGTGATCCAAGTCGGCACCAGAGAGGTTTATTCAAGAGCACTGCATACCCACTGAGACATACATATGGAAGCAGCCCAATTTTTAAGATTTCAAGGCTGTCGAGATCGGCACATATTTGTAGACAGATCTACGTTCAGCATTGTACCAGATGTACCTTATCTATATATAATAAGGTACGTTGTACCTTATCAATCCACATTTTATGCGGCGCACTCTTCGATATCGATCCACATGTTTTTGACTGCACATGCCTACAGAAACAGCCCACGTTTAAAACCTGCATTACCTCCGAGTTCGGCCCAGATTTTTTCATATTTAAACTGCACTATCATTGCCCCCAGTTCACGAAAACGGCCAGATAATCGTTACAGAATATGGGCGTCAACTAACTAAGAATGAGTAGCTATAAAAACTAGAGTGAGTATATTGACTACTCGTTGGGCCATTGGTTATACTGTATACGACTTTGGTGGCAGCAAATAAAAAAATTAAAAGCCAGTGGTCTGAACTGCACGCGAGTGGAATAATGTATTGCATATTATATCCCTGCAGATAAGTTAGAAAAAAAGATATATATATGGACAGACACGTGCACTGTGCAGGACTAAACAATATTCAAAATGCAAGCTAAAAGGTATAACTACCAGTAATGAGCAAAAAATGTGTATTACGTGAACTCATGTAAATACAGGCAGTTGCAAAGCCCTGTTAACGCGACACCACTTTACTGCACGTGTGAAGGGCAGAAGCCATTAAAGTGTTTACCGCTGCGAAAAGAGTGAGTTTATAATTTACATAGGCGATACTCTGTAGCCTGCTTTTAGGTTATTTCAGGCAAATAAACATTCAAGCTTGCTTGTAACCAATGTCATATTGGGCTACCTTCTAGCGCGCTTCTTCTTAAGGGGAAGCTTTAGCTCGGGTGCTGTTATCTAAATACATATAAAAGCAGAATTCCTTTTTCTCGGAAACCATTGCACCGAATTTTGCGGCGTTTCTTGAGTTTAAATAAAAAACTTAATATCTAGTGACTGTTGGTTTCGAATTTTTTATTTAATTGTCGCTTTTTTATTAAAATGTAGCAAAAATTGAAAATATTTAGAAGTCGAAAATATCAAGTTTACAACTCTGCAACTTAGGAATTGAAAAAGATATCCCAATTATGTGAATTGCATATAATATTGCATCTAAAGCGGACAGAATGGATGTGTTACACATGAATCTAAAAGAGCACTTAATAATATGGAAATTTGCAGAACCCTTGTGCACAACAGAACTAATTCACGTAAAATATAAATTGAGATAAGCAACATGTCCGCTTCTAATGGTCTAGAAGAGGCCGTTTACAGAACCGTGATATCTATTCTTGATGCAGAGCGATTAGTTTCCAAACCTTGTGCTTCAATTTTTTTCGAAATTCTAAGTTTTTGAAGATCTTTTTAACAAAATTCAGGCCCTGAATCGGAATTTCGCTTCTAACAGTCACTAGAATTTATCTTTCTCTTCAAATGCATCACATGCGTCCAGCGGTAATTTGAAATAAAGCTTTTTGCGTTTTACATCTCTTTCAGTAGGCCGCGTCGGAGCTGGGCCCGCACAAAAGCTTCCTCGTAACTCTCCTAGATGATACTGTGGGGGGCGGTGCAAAGGGTAGCTGCCGTAGTCACGAGTTACTCAGGCAAGACAGCTATAATGCAGCATGATCTCGGAAACGGCCAACACCGTGGCCGCGCAGGTCGAGCGCGCTGGCGTGTTCTACTCTCGTGGTACCTGCACACGAGCCCACTTCTTTTTGGCCGGCTCTGGATGCGATAGTCGCATCACTACAATATACTGCATTTGAAGTGCGTTTGCTGCAATATAAATTCATGTTTTCTATAAGTAATAGGGCTCAGTTCTCTGTGAAAGGTGCTGCAAGATCACAATTGCCAATTTATTCAATAGGCGGGTGATATAGGATGGCAGAATACACCACACACGAAACTTCAGAAATCAAGCATTGAGGCGTGGTTGCCGACTAAACGGTGTTTCGTCATAACACGTTCAGTGAAGTTAAGTCACAAGTAATAATATAGCGATAAACAAATTCCAGATCGGATCAATACAGTTTGCAATCATTGATTACATTATCTGCCGGCATGTGGGAAAATATTCTCCTTTCTTGCCGTGGAGATAATGATTTCGTTAATAACATTTTAAGGAACGGCACAAAAGTTAGCGAAGTCGTATCAAAAATGAAAAGCGTGCCATTGAAAATATAGTGTTAATGTGCCATCAATGCTGTTCAGGCGAAACACGTCTAGGGCTATGGAAGGCAGCGAAAAGGCGACGGACGAGCAACGCCGCCAGTCTCCCGAGCAGCAAGCGCACGAGTCCGGGGTGTCCCGGAAGCGGAGGGCCAGCGGCAGCAGAGCCGCTTCTTCCCGACCGGGCACGCGCCGCGGCAGCCGCAGCCGAAGCCGCAGCCGAAGCCGAAGCCGAAGCCGAAGCCCCACTACTCGAGTCGATTTGCCGGCTGCTGGAACGACGCAGGCTTCCCATGAAGACGGCATCCAGCAGCAGTAAGCTCAGCATAGTTAACGCTAGCTACACTGTGTTGCTTGCTTTTAGGTTGTACTTATTCAAAATATTGATTTTACATTCATATGATACAATGCCGTATTTGCTAGCCCTCACCAAGCTTTTCTTAACTCGAGAATGGCCAATGTATCATATATAGTACATAGTATATATACTACTACTACTATACATATATTATTGTAATTGATTGCATATCAAACTTAGGATCGATGTGCTTTGGTAATGGCAACGCCACGTGGAACAAGTACAAAGAGGAAGGGGGAATACAACAGCAGAACCCTCTGAAGCGGGGCGCCTCGTTGAGAGATGGCAAAGCGCCCTCCTCAGCGAGACAACCGAAGACGAGGAGTGGGCTGTCCAGCGGGCCAGGGCCGTTGCCGAGGATCTCGAAAGATTTTCCTTCGACAACTCTGCAACTTAGGAATTAACAAGATAACCCAATTACGTGAATTGCATCTGATATTGCATCTAAAACTGACAAAATGGATGTGTTACACATAAATCTAAAAGAAAAGTAATAATAAGGAAATACGGCTTTGCAGAACCCTTCCGCACAACGGAACAAATTCACGTAAGATACAAATTGAGATAACAAACTTGTCCGCTTCTAATGATCTAGAGGAGGCCCTTTACAGAACCGTGATATCTGGTCTTGATGCAGAGCGATTAGTTTGTACACCTTGTGCTTCTATTTTTTGCGACATTCAGAAATTTGCGGAGATCCTTTTCAACAAAATTCAGGCCCTAAATAGGAATTGCGTTTCCAACAGTCACTCGAATTTGTCTTTCTCTTCAAATGGAACATATGGGTCCAGAGGTTATTTCAGAAAACGCCTTTTGCGCTTTACATGTATTTGAGTAGGCCGCGTCGGAACTGGGCCCGCGCAAAATCTTCCTCGTAACTCTCCTAGATGATACTGTGGGGGGCAGTGCAAAGGGTAGCTGCCGTAGTCACGAGTTACTCGGGCCAGACAGCTATAATGCAGCATGATCTCGGAAACGGCCAACACCGTGGCCGCGCAGGTCGAGCGCGCTGGCGTGTTCTACTCTCGTTGTACCTGCACACGAGCCAACTTCTTTTTGGCCGGATCTGGATGCGATAGTCGCACCACTACAATATACTACTATTTCAAGTGCGTTTGATGCGACATAAATTCGCGTTTCCTCTCAGCAATAGCACTCAGATCTCTATGGATGGTATGGCGAGATCACAACTGCCAATTTCTTCAATAGGCGGGTGATATCGGATGGTAGAATACGCTACATGTGGAACTTCAGAAATCAAGTATTGAGGCATGGTTGTCGACTAAACTGTGTTTCGTCAAAAAGCGTTCAGCGCAGTTAAGTAACAAGTATAAATATAGCAATAAACAAATTCCAGACGGGATCAATACAGTTTGCAATCATTGATTACATTATCTGACGGCAAATGGGAAAATATTCTGCTTTATTGCCGTGGAGATAATGATTTCGAGAATACCATTTTAAGGAACGGCACGAAAGGTAGCGAAGTCGTATCAAAAATGAAAAGCGTGCCGTTGAAAATATAGTGTTAATGTGCCATCAATGCTGTTCAGGCGAAACACGTCTCGGGCTATGGAAGGCAGCGAAAAGGCGAAGGACGAGGAACGCCGCCAGTCTCCCGAGCAGCAAGCGCACGGGTCCAGGGTGTCCCGGAAGCGGAGGGCCAGCGGTAGCAGAGCCGCTTCTTCCCGATCGGGCACGCGCCGCGGCAGCCGTAGCCGAAGCCCCGCTGCTCAAGTCGATTTGCCGGCTGCTGGAACGACGCAGGCTTCCCACGAAGACGGCATCCAGCAGCAGTAAGCTCAGCATAGTTAACGCTAGCAACACTGCGTTGCTTGCTTTTAGGTTGTACTTATTCAAAATATTGATTTTACATTCATATGATACAATGCCGTATTTGCTAGCCCTCACCAAGCTTTTCTTAACTCGAGAATGGCCAATGTATCATATATAGTACTCTGAAGCTTATGCCTCAAAATGAAAATGCTCATCAAAAGGCGGGAAACTTAATGGGAAGCCCGCAGTGATGTTTTTGAGGTCTCGGAGTGATATGTTATTGCTTTGAATAGCTTCAACAATCAATTACAACGTAATTGATTAGTACTGTAATTAAGGTATAACTGAAATATTATTTCATAGGTTTTTGCATAATTTAACTACACAGCGAGAAATAAATGTGAAGAATTAAATTTTTCCATGACGTGGAAATGTGTTTGGGCCTTATCAGGAGTGACGTCCTAGATGATACTAGAATGGAAATGCATTTGCCTAAAATAAATTACAGTACTCCGGGCTTTACGTCACGTAACCACAGCGCAATTGGAACCGTAGAAAACGTGCGTTGCAGGGTAGTTGAGGACTAAACGCCGTTTTGCGCTACCGCTTTTAAAGTCACAAATAATTGAAATGGCAGTCGAAAACTATCGAAAGGTGATTAATTAAAGATACAATTGTTTATTACGTTTGTCTAATATAAATAGAAAAGAATGTGGTTTATTACCCACGAAATAGTTATTCTTAACACAGCATTCTAAACAAGGATCAGAAACGGGACCTAAACGCGGACCGAAATCGCGCGATTTAGTGTACAGTGTTCATATGTCATGTGTCTATTCAGGCAAAACAGGTCTCAGGAAATGGAAGGAAGCGAAAAGGTGAAAGAGGAGGAACGCCGAGCGTCAGCCGAGCGGCAAGTGCACACATTGCGGTTGCGCACGGAGCGGAAGGCCAGTGGCAGCAAAGCCGACTCTTCCCGATTGGACACGCGTAGCAGGAGCCGCAGCCGAAGCCGCGCCGCTCGAGTCGATTCGCCGGCTGCTCGAACGCCGCACGCTTCCCCCGACGACGGCATCCAGCACAAGTAAGCTTAGACATCTCGTGGTTTGGACTCCAATGTAAAGAATTTCCCGCTTTGGCCGCAGCATTTTTCTCAAATAGCCAAATTACGGAAGGAAGTGGGCTAAAAACCACTTTGTTCCGTAGCCTTCATCCATAGTGTCCCAAGGCCTATGTGACCGCTGAACGGTGAAAACGCTGTCTACGCGTGTACTTTTTTTTCCGTGACCGGCCCAGTTTTACATACATCTCCGGGATCAGCCCAGTTTAATATTACACTCTCTGGAAGCGGCCCAGTTTTCTGGGGAAACCGACCGACAAGTTTGAGCGCCCTCGTTAAGGCGCTTAAGTTCGAGGCAAAACTTGGATGTCTATATTCAAATGCCTGTAAAATGCAGAAATGCAATTGTGAGACGACCACCGGACAGTTCTCAATGAGACGTGTTGCAATTGGAACAAAACGTTCAATTGTAGTGGCTCTTGAGAACATAACATAGACTTCGGCATAGATTTTTCTCGCTTAAGATTCCCGAAACATAAAGTTCCTAAAAAATTTGTGCACCAAGTTTACGTATGCATTGGGACGCCTTAACAACGACCGTCTTTACAGCGAAATCACTTATGTAACGAAGCATTCATTAGGTCCCGGCTCGTAAACGCCTCTGCATCGTAAACGCCTCTGTAACGAGGACCACTGCAACCAATTTCCATGTAAAACGAAGCAATTTATGTTTCCGCGGCAGCTGATGTGTTGGTCCACAACGAACGCCACGTAGCGGTGCCGCCAATACTCTCCGCATACGTCACCGAGGTTCGCTCTTCGCCAGCGCCAAGGGTGCCGACGTCAGAGGGAATCTTGCAGCATTGCAACAACATTCGCTCAACTTGTACGCTGCTTGCTATAACGCCTCAGTGGTTGGGACAGCTGATGAATAAGTCGTAGTTGATGATGATGTAGGGAGGCAAGTCTAGCTGTGCTATTGCAGAATTAGGGGCTATAAATGGGATATAACAGGGCTCCGTGGGGTTAGTAGGACAAATGACGCATAGACAGTGCTAAAAAGCGGGCACGTCCTGTGCTACCGGGGCTTAACGGAGAGACGAGAACTAGCAGTCGGATTCGTGATTAATAAGGATATAGCTGGTAGCATACAGGAATTCAATAGCATTAACAAGAAGGTGGCCGGTCTTGTTGTGAAGCTTAATGAGAGGTACAAATTGAATGTCGTACAGATCTACACGCCTACATCCAGTCATCATGACAAGCAAGTCAAAATATTCTATGAAGCCGTGTAATCGGCGATGGGTAAAATCAAACCAAAATACACTATAGTGATGGGCGACTTCAATGCCGGGGTAGGTAAGAAGCATGCTGGAGACAAGTCAGTGGGGGCATATGATATAAGTTCTAGGAATAGTAGGGGAGAATTAGTAGTAGAGGTTGCAGAATGGAATAATTAGCGGATAATGACTACCTTATTCCGCAAGCGGGAGAACCGAAAGGGCACGTGGTGGAGCCCAAATGGCGAGAATACAACTGAAATAGACTTCATACTCTGCGCTAACCCTGGCGTCACACAACATGTGGACGTTCTCAGCAAGGTACGCTGCAGTGACCATAGGATGGTAAGATCTCAAATTAGCCTAGACTTTAGGAGGGAACGGAAGGAACTGGTACATAAAAAACCGATCAATGAGTTAGCGGTAAGAGCGAAAATAGAGGAATTCCGGATCGAGCTACCGAAGAGGTACTCGACTTTATCTCAGGAAGAGGTCCTTACTGTTGTAGCAATGAACGTCAATCTTATAGGCATCATTAAGGAGTGTGCCATAGAAGTCGGTGGTAACTTCGTTATACATGATACCGATAGGCCATCGCAGGAGACGAAAGGTCTGATTAAGAAACGCCAATGTATGAAAGCCTGTAACCCTACAGCTCGAATAGAACTGGAAGAACTTTCCAAGTTAATCAACAAGCGCAAGATACCTGACAGAAGGAAGTATATAATGAATAGAATTCAGCATGCTCTCAGGAACGGAGGAAGCCTAAAAGGAGTGAAGAATAAACTAGGAATAGGCAACAATCAGATGTATCCGTAAAGAGACAAAGCCGGCAATATCATTACTAATCTGGTTAAAATAGTTCTAGTGGCTGAGGAGTTCTATAGAGATTTATACAGTACTAGGGGTAACCATTACTCTACTGGAAGAGGGAATAGTCTAGAAGAATTTGACATCCCACAAGTAACGCCGGAAGAAGTAATGAAAGCCTTGGGAGCTAAGCAAAAGGGGAAGGAAGCTGGGGAGGTTCAGGTAACAGCAGATTTGCTGAAGGATGGTGGGGAGATTGTTCTAGAAAAACTGGCCACCCTTTATACGCAATGCCTAATGACCTCGAGCGTACTGGAATCTTAGACGAACGCCAACATAATCTCATACCGCATGAAAGGGCATGCCAAAGACTTGAAAATTTATAGACCGATCATCTTACTGTCCGTAGCCTACAAAGTATTTACTAAGGCAATCGCAAATACACCTGCAGAATCAGGAACACCTTAGGCTTCTGTCAACCAAAGGACGAGGCAGGATTTTGCATAGGCTCCTGAACGACAGACCATATTCACACTATCAATCAGGTGATAGAGAAAAGTGCGGCATGAAACCAACGCTTATATATAGCTTTCAATAATTACGAGAAAGCGTTTGATTCAGTCGAAACCTCAGCAGTCGTGCAGGCAGTACGGAATCAGGGTGTAGACTAGCAGTATGTAAAAATACAGAAAAATATGTATAGCGGCTCCACAGCCACCGTAGTCCTCCATAATGAAAGCAACAAAATCCCAATTAAGAAACGCATCAGGCAGGGAGATACGATCTCTCCAATGCTATTCACAGCGTGTTTACAGGAGGTATTCAGAGACCTGGATTGGGAAGAATTGGGGATAAGAGGTAATGGAGAATACCTGAGTAACTTGCGATTTGCTGATGATATTGCCTTGCTTAGTAAATCAGGGGACCAGTTGCAATTCACGCTCACTGACTTGGAGAGGCAAAGCAGAAGTGTGGGTCTAAAAATTAATCTGCAGAAAACTTAAGTAATGTTTAACAATCTCGGATGACAACAACACGATAGGTAGTGAGGCACTGGAAGTGGTAAGGGAATACATCTAGTTAGGGCAGATAGTGACCGCGGATCCAGACCATGAAACATAAATAATCAGAAGAATGAAATTTGGCTGGGGTGTGTTTAGCAGCATTCTCAGATCTTGAACAGCAGTTTGCCATTGTCCCTCAAGAGAAAAGTGCATAACAGCTGTGTCTTACCAGTAATAACGTACAGGCCTGAAACCTGGAGGCTTACGAAAAGGGTTCTACCTAAATTGAGAACGACGCAACGAGCTATGGAAAGAATGATGGGTGTAAAATTACGAAGATTAGAAGAGAGCAGATTGGGTGAGGGAACAAAGGCGAGTTATTGACATTTTTGTTGAAATGAAGAAAAGGAAATGGGCATGGGCAGGGCATGTAATGAGGAGGGAAGATAACCGATCGTCATTAAGGGTTGCCGACTGGATTCCAAGAGAACGGAAGCGTAGCAGGGGCGAGAGAACGTTAGATTGGCGGATGAGATTAGGAGTTTTGCCGGGACAACATGGCCACAATTAGCACATGACCATGATATTTGGAGAAGTATGGGAGAGGCCTTTACCCAGCAGTGGGCGCAGCCAGGCTGATGATTATGAGGATGTCTTGGTGATGTAATCGTAACTGAATACCGACCCGTCTTGAATGCCATATGAGGTGGAGAGGACGCTCATAGCAACGAAGGCAACAGTTATGAATATCTTGGAGTTGAACGAATAATTTTGACGGCAAGAGACGTGACAGCGGCGTTTTGCGATGACGAGCTTTCTTCGACTTTCCTCTGACGTTTTGTTGACAGAGAGACAGAGAGTCACACACACAAACATACACCGACATTATCTTTTACTTTGACCGGTCGTCTTGATCGGTGACACACGAACTGAGGGTCGCCGAGGGCCACAAACTCCCGGACACCCGACGCACTCCTGAGCCCCCTCAAAAGTAATGTTGTAAAAAGGCTCAAGTAAAGGCTCAAGAGGTGGAGAGGACGCTCATAGCAACGAAGGCAACAGTTATGAATATCTTGGAGTTGAACGAATAATTTTGACGGCAAGAGACGTGACAGCGGCGTTTTGCGATGACGAGCTTTCTTCGACTTTCCTCTGACGTTTTGTTGACAGAGAGACAGAGAGGCACACACACAAATATACACCGACATTATCTTTTACTTTGACCGGTCGTCTTGATCGGTGACACACGAACTGAGGGTCGCCGAGGGCCACAAACTCCCGGACACCCGACGCACTCCTGAGCCCCCTCAAAAGTAATGTTGTAAAAAGGCTCAAGTAATAAATGTTTACCACCACCACCAACACACACACATTCATTCTAGATTAGTTAAACACGAACGCACACAGATTTTCTTGATTGTTGTGCCTTAGTCGGCGGTCTCAGTAAAATCATGTTACTATCATTCGCGTCATTCTATCCATAAGCTTGGATATGTATTTATTGTCCTGATCAGAGGTCATCGGGACGACAGGTACGCATAGACATTCTCGTATTACCGGTGTTAATAAATCCGTAAGCATTTCTATGTCATTCCAGGCAGAAATTTGTTCGTCACGTTAGACAATGTACCATACGCCCTTAAGCAATGGCTCATACTCCCTAAGCAATGGTGAAAATGTTATCTGCCGGCGAGCTTATTGATCTTGAAATGACGCGTATGGATAAATAATTTGCTGATAATGCATACCGAAGAGATGAGGCATATATGATTTTGCATAGAATGAAGCGATTTTGCTTCAATTTCGGGAGCAGAATTTTTGCACAAGGAGATTTGTTGGCGGACACGAAAAATTCATGGAACCTTAGCGAAAAACAGCTTCGCACTAAAAATTAGAGTTGTCACAAATTTTCTCTTGAAGTACTGTTAAATAGAAGTTTTCTTTTGTAAGCGGTAAGGTGTCCGACCTTTACAACGAAGGCTTGTACAAGAAAGGATATTGCCGGTCTCGAGCATTTTGTTATGAAGGCACATTGCTCTTACATATCGCCTTTCTGCAGACTGTATCTGATAGAGCGTCGAAAGTGGACAACCTTGATATGTGAACTTACAATGTATGGGAAAGGGTTCGAACGTTTAATAAAGTTTCCAAACCTTCTGCTCAAAGATTAATGGTATACGTCCGATCAGTATATGGTCCTTCATTTGGTCCAATTGAGGAGCAGAATTAGTTGCAGTGTTCACCATTGTGATATCACTATTATTGACTAACATGGTTAATACTTTGGTTCTGAGTTCTTGGTTTAACTTTTCCAATGTTTAACCAGTTAACAAATAAGACCTAAATGAGAAATCGAGTTCACATAGTCACTACATTAGGCATTTTCTAATGAATGGTTTTAAACTACTAGCATACATAATCTTTTCAATGCAACAAACCTCATAAAATTCGCGTTATCATTGCCGAGGGAACGATTGCACCGTTCCCATGAATTTAGACAACAGCCCCAGATGTAAAGGTTCATATTAATCCTCTTGTAGTAACCATAATCATACGAAATGCAGAGTCGTCGCTTCCCCTCAGACATAACTGTATTTCAGTTCTCTCCGTATTATTTATTCATTTATTCATTTATTATCATACTCTCAGGGCCCAATGAACATTACAGAGGGGGTGGGTACATGGTTTACAAATAATACCGTCAAGAGTATCGGGACAAGGTTCAGATAAACAGACAGTAACAGCAGCAAAATAAATAAAACAGCAAAATTTGAGTCATTTTAAAGATTATCTGTTACAGCGGTTTTGAATTATGATTCATAGCCCATATGAGCCATAGCGACGAACTCTCTTTATTTGCAGGCCAGGAAAGGCCCACGGGCCCGATCAGGTCCGATCCAACAAGTGAGTATGCCTCGCCTAGCACAGTGTCGCGTTGTAAATGATATTCCTGACCACTAAACCCATACCTGTCAACACTTCTGCAGGGATCACAGCAAGGTTGCTGGTACCAGCCGTGGAAAGCGCGAAAGGTGATTGCAGTGATATCTCACCCCGTTACGTCGTTAGTACAGCGGAGAACACAGTCAACAAAGATACATTTACACCCGAATAGTCTTTTTCTCTCGGTGTGGAACGATTTAGGCTGTTACAGTAACGTTTACAACCCCCAGCTTGCGCCATACGCAAAACGTTGCACGATGTATTAAATTCTTCGAAACTGCGCCTCACAAAAAGCCACGAACACGTAATAACACCAAGAATACAAGCGTCGATCACCGCGCTTGTGTTCCTTAGTGTTATTCACCGTTATTATTGCCCCTAGCCACATTCCCTGGTCGTTTCTTTGTGTGGCGCCGTTTCCAAGAAATAAACCCACAATCGCCAACTCGCGAAATTCTCAATGATGGTGGACGACGTACGAAAATAGCACAACCTAAATTTGGTGTATATATTTACATAAATAAAGGCGTGCTCAGAGGGCACGTCATAACTATTTCTGATTGCATGCCAAGATTTGGGGCGCTATAACGTAAAGCTATTCTAAACTTTTCTATTCCAATTCTGCAGCCAGTTCTCCGCGATGGGTCAAAACCTTTTTCTGAAACACCCACACTTCACCTGTCTGTCATGCGACGTCATGAAAACCGTGGCAGCTCGCCATCTGATATGGCGCGTACACACTGCTTGTGCATCATTACACCGAAGAAAAGAAAAATGGTTATTTCTGATTCAACCCCTTTTCGCCATTAGACCTCGGCTATTGGTCACAAATTTTCGGGCTGCACTTACTTCACCTGCCTGTCACGCGATGTCACAAAACTGCAAAAACTCACCGCGTCAATGTGACGTGTACGCGTTAAAGATGCATTATTATGCCGAAAAAAACTGAATTTTTTTTCTGAATAGCCGCAGGCTGCCCCGTTCTGGAAGCAATAAAATATGGCTGCCGCCAATCACTCAGGCGCTGGCTACTGGCACATGCCGGATAGCATGGGTTTATTTGCGTACAATAAAACTTTTTGCGTCGATGTGTAACGGTTTCGAACACTTTCGGCACGCTTACGATCTCGCTCCGCCAACACTTGTTTGCTGAGGATCCGTTTCAGCGGCATTCCGAACCTTTCGTTGCATGCCCGCAATTTTCTACCAGGCGCATAAAGCTATGTAAGGAAAAGGGGACCGAGCGCAGTCGCCCGCACCACCCTCTTCGTTCGGTTATTGATTTGCAGTGCACTGGCTCGACCCTATCAAATCCCTCTCCCCTTGAGCGTGCTCCTCGTCTCTAGTCAACCAATGAGATAAGACAAGCCGCTCACTGTAGGCAATGTTACTCGTTTTTAAAGCAAACAATAGTGACCGCCAATAAACGATGACAGCGTTTCATTGGGCTGTTCAGACGACCCTGCGGATCACCGTCCGATGCTTGCGTCGGCGTTTACGCAAATATGACGTCAGAAGATTGGAATAAAAAGATATTGGAATAGTTTTACTTGGTAGGGCCCTTCATTTGCGACAAATAATAGTGTCACACAAAACAAGGGAACGCCGAGGAGCTACATATTTAGCACTGGAACCTCAGCGGTGCTAATAGTGATGAGAAATATACCAAGAAATCAAAGGGCTGGTGTTTGGAAATATTTGTCTCAGCTCTAGCCGTTCGAGAGGAAATCCTAGTGTCAGCCTGCCTAAACTTGCATGCGCGTATTTTGACCTGTGGCCGCCTTGCGCGCCTGAGTGACAAGAAGACGATGGAATGTGTACGCGTCTAGCTTACTATACAAATTTTTGTGCTTCGGTAACTTCTTTCTTCTGTTGAAATGTTGCGGTTTTCATCCTGAATTAGAATTTCACATGCGAAGATTGAGCCTTGCTGCATAAAGTATTCCTTTGCAAAGACTCATTCAACCCTTTTCGATGGCACAGCCAGTCATCGACCATCTTGGAAGGGCCAAACAAGTGGACTCTCAGGGCGGCTTCACTGAGACAGAAGTCCCTCTACAGTACGAGCATACTGGGCCGGAAGACCACGGAAAGCACATCTCAGCAAATCGGAATACGTCACTGGTGGAGATGGTGCGCCAAAAGTTACAAGCCAACACCAGAGCGTGCGGAAGCAGTCCGTGTGGCAAAAATGCCTTCATTTCTCGTTGCAAATGCAGTGCGATGATTACACATTCTTGTCATGCGCACTTTTGTGTTAAGGTATCAAGCAGGATATTTTAACATGCAGAATTTATGAAAGTATAAACTAGGTTATAGCACAAACGACAGGAACTTGCAGAATTACAGATATCCTAGAAAATAAAAGTGCGCGCTCATGACATTCTACCGGTGCCTACGGTGGGAGGGGTGATGGAGGGAGGGAGAGGTGCTCTAATCTACATCGCCGTGTTTCTTTCTCTTTACGTCGAGCATACCATTTATTGCACCATTGATCCGTACGCCTACCCGAGCTTCTTGTCAAGCATCTGTGTTAGCATAAAAATGCACGCTCATGCAATTTCACAAGTAACTATGATGGCAGCAATAGCCTGGAGTGCGCGGGAATCTTTATCTTGACTTGGATGCTACAAAAATGCGTAGTTCACAAGAAGCTAGGGAACGTACAAGGCTCGATGGGACGATAAATTGTGTACGTGACGCTAACAGACAAGCATGACATAAATGTAATTTTAATGATATGTTGAGAATGATGTGTGGCACAAGAACAAAATTGGAGGAAGAATTAAAAGCAGTCAGGAATTCTAAATTCGATGTAATCGCCATGATAGGCGCTGGCTAACATCCCTAGGGCTTCAGCGGATACATCAACAACCGTGAAAGCCTACGCGTGGATGGTAGCTGTAGTGCACTTTATATCGTGTATGCCTTTACACTGGCGCTTGTTGATATCATTTGGTTCTGTTTGCTGCTCTATCCTATTACCCAAAGGACAAAATAATAGGAACAGTTGACACAAATGTGTGCAATGCCAAAGCAAAGCAAGCGCTCTCGAGGACTGCAGAGAAGTATTTGGTCTCATGAAGTTAGTAGACTTACGAGGCATAGAATAGTGTCAGCCTGCGCAAGATATGCGTAATTGGAGATATATAGCAGAGACCTTCGCCGTGCAGTGCTCGTAAAATAGAGTGATGAACATGATAATGCCGGTGGCTGGGGCAGTGGGGGGGGGGGGTGATGATAATGATGTGGATGATAGCAATCTCGTCCAATGTTTTGCAAATGTAATAAAAAGTAACGTCACCATAGCCGGCGTGCGTTTGAGAGCGTGATCATCTTACAGTGGTTTCTGTCGTTTTTAAAAATATAGTGCTCGAATTCAGCTCACAGTTACTAAATCAGGCACATACTAGAAAAGCAGTGATAAAGCGTGTACCAACGATTTGTAACAGAGGCTTTTTTTTTCTCTCTCTCATTCTCCTGCTGTAGGCTGTGGGGGGAGTCCGAAAACAGGTCCCATGGAGTCAGTTACCTAATTCGAATTTACGAACGGTGAGTAGGCGTGTTTCAAGAAGAACAAGTGCTACCGTTCCATGCTCTCAGCTACCCGCTGGAAGTTCACACTGACATCATAACGCGTATCAATTATAACGAATGCGTTTGCACACGAAGGAGCCCAGTATTGGGGGTTCATGAAAAAAATACTTGCCGCACTTCCACCCGTCAGACCTGCCGGCGACTGTGGAGGCTGCCTTGACACTTCGCTTAGTTCCTCGCTAGTTTTCTTCAAGCTGCTCCCGCGCCCGCCTAAGTCATAGTTCAACTGCAGTGTTGGCCGCGACCCATGGTGGTCGCATTCACCACAGTGCACTGCGCATCGCGCACTATGTGGCGGTTCACGCATAGTGGACACATGCTGCTTATTTCAGGCCAACACTCATACTCTATTGAGGCCTGAGGAGAGCTCAGAGACATAATCCCTTTTACAGTCGGTTCCTCACTGGCTTAAATGTCACAAACGCAGAAAAACAATTTCTCGTTTAATCTTACTTGTTAGAAGCATCAAACAGCATCTCCATTTACGTATGCAAAGTAATCTATGTTCGATAAGGTAAAAAAAACTCATTTTAATTTTGCCCTACAAGACGCCATTGACATCGTAGAAAATTATCTTGAAGGCACGGGACTCCGCTGTTCCCCTGAAAAGTCGGAGCTTCTCCTATATCGCCCCACACTCCGTGGACGCCCCTCGCGGGGCTCCACGACTAAACGCCAATACGAGGAAATCGAACTCCACTTGAGGGATGGCAGACCCATACCCGTGGTCCCTTGCATCCGCGTTCTTGGTATGACCATAGAAGCCAACGGAGCTAACTCTACGGCTATCTCAAAGATCCTTCGACAGACCGCCAATACATCCAGACTGCTGAAACGAGTGACCAACCGGCGAGGGGGTATGAAGGAAGAAAGCCTCATCCGCCTTGTCCAATCTTTTATCGTCTGTCACATTACTTACGTTGCGCCCTTTCTCAACTGGTACAAAGCTGAAAAGACTAAACTGGACATCATCATTAGAGGAGCCTATAAGCAGGCCTTAGGACTACCCAACCACACCAGCACGGAACTTCTATTACAATTAGGTATCTATAACACGCTAGACGAGTTAATCGAGGCCCAACGTCGATCTCAACTAGAGCGGCTTACTCTCACGGAAACGGGCCGTAGCATTCTAAACAAGCTTAATATCACCTACCACCGTCAACATGGAGACAAACACCCAATACCACGCGACATTCGGCAATGGATACACGCCGACCCTATTCCGAAAAACATGCACCCAGACTACAACAAAGAACGTAGGAAGGCACGAGCTACTTCCCTCATCAAAGCTTACGCCAACACCGCGGGCGTCACCTTCGTCGACGCAGCTGAATACCAAGATGGACGGCGCTTTGCGGCGGTTACCACAGTAGGTGGCTTGCTCCGACATGCTGCCAGCATCATTACCAAAAATTCCGAGACGGCCGAGGAAGTGGCCATCGCTCTGGCCACTCTTGACCCAGCCTGTCACACCATACTGAGCGATTCTCGCACAGCAGTCAACAACTACATCAAAGGTCGTATTTCTCATCAATCACTCCGTATCTTACGACAAGCCCCGCACTCGCCTGAAAATCAAATCACACTCGTCTGGATCCCAGCACACGCCGGCGTTGTCCACCCGCACCTCACCAACCTCAACGAGGTTACACACTCCGTAGCACGAGGACTAGTCAACCGTGCCGGAGACGGTGCAGGTGCACCCGCAGGACGCGACCGCCTTACAAGGTACAACGACCTTGTAAAGTCATTTTACCTTGCAAGAAGAACCTTCCCCACCCCTCACCGCAAGTTAAACAGGGCACAGGCAACCACCCTTCGCCTGTTACAGACGAATACATACCCCTCCCTCACACGCTATCACACTATATACCCCGACATCTACCCGAGCCAGACGTGCAAGGTCTGTCAAACTGAATCGGCAACACTCCCTCACATGCTATGGGAGTGCAAACATCAATACCCAGACCTTAATCCCGTGACCCTCTCGTCGAGATGGCACGCCGCCCTGCGCAGCTCCCATCTCGACGACCAACTCTGGGCGACCCAGCAGGCCTACGAAGCGGCGAAGAGGCAAGACCTCGACGTCCCATCGTGGGAGGCCTAGGCCCAGCCGACTGAACTGCTGGTGCTCATTAAAGTTTACTCTCTCTCTCTCTTTAATTGCACACACACAAAGATGAGAATTCTAAAATCGCCTGGTGGATTGTGGAGTTAACGCCCCTTTATTTGACTTCCGTGTTATTTAGAGGCATACGAAGCACTCTTCGGGGTTGATTTCGCTGGTATCTGCTGAAACAACAGACTATGTCAAGTTAGTGCGGAACGTTTGTCGAAAGCTGGCGGCAAGGATATGATTAAACCACTGTCACACAGTTTCCCATGCATGTGACAACATATCCGCTGTGAACATGTTAAGTGATAAGTGCATTCTGAGAAAGCTAGGAGGCAATGCACAACAAAGCGTTGTTTCTTTAAGATATTATGCGCCCCTTCCGTCACGACACTGACGTATGCGTACGCAACATGTTCTCGTCGAATTTAGTCGATGAGCTTCCTGCTGTGATTCCAAACGTGCGCGATGGGGTGAAGTTAGTGACGTCTCGACTGCACTTGTCCCCTCATTTTTGCCCAGCATTACTCGGAGCCCTGCACTGCTACTTCGTCATTGTATAGGAAACAACAGCGCCTCGAACCACTGGAGAAACGTAGAGCACTAGCTTCTTTCGTCTCTCAGCCTCTCTTGTTCGCGTTAAACCAGCCTTCTACCGCTGGAAGGCCTATCGCACTCGTAAAACACAAAAGCAAATACCCACTTATATAAACTGACGTACTAGCAGAGTAAGGCGAACCTAGGGGGCCATTTTTTTGTTTTGTTGTTTTGCAGTCATATATTACATCAATATGGATGTGCCTTTTAGGATGCTTTCATTTACATTATTATTAATACATTTTATTTGAAGAAGAGTTAGTTTCTGCTATGCCTGACTTCAATGTCTGCGTTCTTCATATCGTTAACGCTAACAAAAAAATGTGCTCCGTCGGTGTTCTTTCTCGGCATGACAGTCTACAAGAGGATGGTAGCCATGGTACACTGTAATCTGTCTGCGGCCTTAAAGGTGTTCGGTCTTTAACTAATATCCTTAAACCCTTCAGAGTCTGAAGCAGTGAGTAATAGACGGATTTGCACCCTAACAGGTGTAGATCGGTCTACAGTGCAGAATAATGGCAAAGCATCGCACGCGTGACATGTCGCCCGTGCGGCGTAGGTTCTGCTACAACCTGAGACAATTTATCTTTTCGTAAGCTTTTATTTCCTGTTTCCCCTAATATTGCAACTTTTCAGGTGAACATAGCAGGTAATTTCCTATGTTTTTCTTGCTTCGCTATCTGAAGATGGTGATTTTTTAGAAAAAAATTGCATTGAACATCGTTAACGTGCTAGAGGGAAAATAAAGAAGTGAGAAATGTTTTGTTTCACTGTCCGAGTGCAAGAGGGAAAGGAAAGGGAGAAGAAATTGGAAGCCGTGCAGTCATGAGAGGAAACTGCGGTTGTAAAATCTGAGACCGCTACCTGTAGCTGGCATCTTTCTTCGATAAATACTGTCCTTTAAACTAACGCAGCAAGTTTGACTAGATCGGCTAACCGCCGTTTACATGCTTCTTGCCCACATCTCCCCACCCTAACGTGGCGCATACTCAGGTTGTCGAAGTGGAAAGAAAGGAAATATCGGTTTGATTCGGGTTAGGGTTAAATGCGCTCGAATTTATTTTCTGTTGAGTTCCAACTCGTAAGAATAAAATGTTATAACGGTTCGCGAATCGGTATGCAACGCTGAATGAGCTTGCGAACTGGTTCGGTAAAGTAAACGCTATCTTGTCCCATGGTGTGCGAGACCCTACACAATGCTTTTGACTTGTCCGCATGGCACGTATGCAGAGTTTTCAGGAGGTCGAAAGGAATGTGCGTCCTGGCTCATTGCAGCCGTACAAATTTGAAGAAGCGGTCGAGTAGCAAAATTTACTAATCGCAGGGAACGAAAACATTTGAGAAAAATGACCATCGAATACCGAATACTCATAATATATATATAAACAAAGGAGAAATAAAAAAAAAGCTTCCTGTAGTGCGTACCGCAAAAAAGGCACCTTTACAATATTTGATGTATGTAAGACAACGCCGCTATACATGATGCACGAGCAAAATAAAAGTAAAGAAATACAAGGGCACGTCCCAGACGTATTTAGTAGAGTGTAGTGTTCGTTGAAAGCGTCTAGGGTAACACTACCACACTTCGCATCGTTTTGATGGAATCCAAGCATTTTATGATGGGTGAAATAATGAATAGATTTGTAAATTAACACAACGAATTCATAGACAACGTAAGGCGAGACATGCTTACTCGACGACTGTAAACAATTGTGCATGAGAGTCCTCCCCGTCGGTTTGCCGAGGAACTCGGTCATATGCGTAAACACTGTGGTCCTGTTAAACCACAATCATTCAGACGGTATCCATTTGGAGAAATCTTTTTTCCTGCAAACTGCAATAAGTGTTGTTCCCCGTTACAGTATTTGAATGAAACTATAAGTATTGCCCTTATGAATGCAGCGTATATGTGGGCGTTTACCTGCCCACAACGCGAACAGCGACCAGGCGATTGTTTGTTGGATCCGCTTTGTTTTCGTCGGTACACTTCATCTGCGTTTTTTTATCGGAGAGAGCACCCACATTCACATTGTGCTACGTAGATTACAAATACAGGCTTCTGGTCTGTGGTATTGAAAGAAACTAGTGATTGACATATCGCTCACAGTTTTTTTTATTAACAGCGAATGACGACATACATGCCTTTAAACGAGGAACAAGGAAAGTTTCTGGTAAATACTACGGCGTCCTTTATCGCTCAACTGCTATTGGCGCAGAATTCTTCGCTGACTAAACGCGGTGGAAAAAGGTCTTAATCCCACATATTGTGCCCCGGGAAACATTTCTGAAATCGAAGAGCGTTGAACGTATGTTAAACCATGACACGCAACAAAAAGCGCATTTCCCATACCTTTCAGCACCGTTGTTGCTACGCACTGAAATGGTGACCGCATTCGTATTAGGGACCACAATTTTAAGGTGGCAAAAAGTCGTAATGATGTGCTCGTTTGTTTTCCTATTTTGAATTCTTGTGAATATCGTTCTTTTTCTCTCCTTGTGTCCTGCCCTGAGTGTTCTTGTGTTTTGTCTATGAATTGTAGCAAGAGGGCCTATAAAACGCAAATTGGGCACCTCAATAGAAAAGGTGATTCTGCGGAATCCCTGAAACAATGTCGGCATTGCTGAGTTCAGAGCTGGAAGTGTGCCTGCCGGCAAAACATTGCCAAACAGTCGGCGCAGTGGCCGCTAACGGCTCAACCCGGCAGAGAAAACAAGAAACAAAGAACAAAGCAAAGAGTGTTCTATCTGTCTGTCTATCTTTCGGCTAGTGCCTGACGTCGCGCATCCCAATAGAAGAGAAAGTGGAAACGGGAAAAAACAGAAGAACTGAACCGGGGCCTGATCGGAAGGCCCTACGTCAGCACATCGAGACGACGGGAGAATGCGCACCCCCGCCGGGGCCGGGACCCACATGACTCAAAGTAACCATCAGCCGGCAGTGGACACTGGTATCGCCGCCGGTAGAGAGGAGCATGTACGCACCTGCATATGCACCTGTGTGGTCACCTCAGGCCCTGTCTTGCGCGCGTGTGCCCCGACCGTGCGTATGCAAGGCGCGTCCAAAGCTCGGCCAATGGGTGAAGCCCGTTCACCTTCCCGTAGGTAGAATGATAGCCATGTGGCAGTGCTTTATGACATGCTGCTGTACCGTACAGGCAGGGAGGAAATGGACACGAAGCCCTCGGAAACGCAAACCTATGAAACGGCGTTGCACAACCACTGCGAGAACTCGAAGCCCCATAATGTTCAGGTTCAGTTCGAGTTGCGGCAGGTTCTGAGAATAACGGTTCGCATTTGGGTTCTCTTCCGGCTGAAATTCCGGTTCATTACGATTTTCGGTTGGGGCTCGGAATCGGTTCGACAACCTGGGCATACCAATTTGGTCAATACTTGGTGGTGCCTGTGATAACTCCCGAGATTTTATTTTCTTGTTGCACATAATCAATGATTCCATGCCACTCTTCTCACAAACATGAAATACCAGCCCATGTTGATGACGCACCATTTCTGGAATATTACATCCTAGTTTGTATGTCTTGCTTTGGTTATGCTGAATGCCTTAAACAAATACAGCCTACACTACAAAGAGTGAATAATACTGAGCACATCTTTGCCATCATAGTGTCACGTGGTAGCGACGTTAAAGAACACAGTAGCAATACTGTGAAATACAAAACTAGCTTTTATTGGGCGAACCGGTGCACACAAAGACGCTACACTTAAAGCACAACGATAGCGGCGAAAACAGTCGACTATCGTCGAAAATCTTATCTGCGGGTCAAGCGTGTCGGCTTTTATAGATCAGTCGTCGAATGTTCCAGAGAAACCACTGGGACCCGCGTGTCTACCACAAAGTTCTGCACTATTAGCGTCGCGCATACATGCAATCACATCACACAAGTTGCGGGGAAAGACAGCGGATGGAACTATCGATAACATTCCAGAAACCTCCTTTAGATGCAGGGGCGTCCAGCGCTGTGGGATAACATTTGTTAGGTGGCGAGAAGTGGTCACCCGAAAAAGATAAAAAAGCACACGTGTCTATACTCCTCTCTAAAAAGCATCGTCCCGATGCTACAAATATAAGTGAGCGAAACATAAAAGGACACTTATTAAACAAAAGTGACAAAACAACGAAAAGAAACAAAGTCGAAAGGTCAGTTACGCGAAGTCCCGAAGTTCATTAACGCCGGTAGTACGGCTTGAGTCTCACAACGTGGACTATTTCAGGTCGTGAGCGGCGCCGCTGTGATAGCGAAATGCCGTCTGGCACGACCTTATAGTCGAGCGCGCCAATACGTCGGATGATCTTGTACGGTCCGAAATAGGGATGCAAAAGCTTCTCGCTCAGTCCTCGTCGGCGTATAGGGGTCCAAACTCAAACACGCTCACCGGGCTGGTACTCGACGAAGCGTCGTTGGAGGTTGTAGTGTCTGGCTGTCGGTACGCTGCTGGTTCTTAATCCGTAGGCGGGCAAGCTTTCGGGCTTCTTCGGCGCACTGGAGATAGGTCGCGACGTCGAGATTCTCTTCGTTGGTGACGTGCGGCAGCATGGTGTCGAGCGTCGTTATCGGGTTCCTGCAGTAAACCAAGTTAAACGGCGTGATCTTTGTTGTTTCTTGCACCGCCGTGTTGTAAGCAAAGGTTACGTACGGCAGGACCGCGTCCCACGTCTTGTGCTCGACGTCGACGCACATTGCTAGCATGTCGGCGAGGGTCTTGTTCAGGCGCTCCGTGAGACCCTTCGTCTGCGGGTGGTAGGCAGTTGTCCTCCTGTGGCTTGTATGGCTGTACTGCAGAAGGGCTTGGGTGAGCTCTGCTGTAAACGCTGTTCCTCTGTCGATGATGAGGAGTTATGGGGCACCATGTCGCAGCAGAATGTTCTCGACGAAAAATTTCGCCACTTCGGCTGCACTGCCTTTCGGTAGAGCTTTAGTTTCAGCGAAGCGGGTGACATAGTCCATCGCCACGACCATCCACTTATTTCCGGATGTTGACGCCGGAAACGGTCCCAGCAAACCCATCCGGATATGCTGAAATGGTCGGCAAAGAGGTTCGCTCGGCTGCAGTAATCCTGCTGGCCTTGTCGGTGGTGTCTTGCGTCGCTGACAGTCTCGACATGTCTTGACGTAACGGGTGAAATCGGCGGTCAGATGCGGCCAGTAATACCTTTCTTGTATCCCCGATGGCGTTCGGGAGAATCCGAGGTGCCGAGTGGTTGGATCGTCATGTAATGCGTACAGTACTTATGGACGCAGCGCTGACGGAACAACAAGAAGGTAGCTGGCGCGGACGGGTGAGAAGTTCTTTTTCACGAGCAGGTTTTTTTGTAATGTGAACGAAGACAATCCGCGCCTAAATGCCCTAGGTACTACGTCGGTGCTCCCTTCCAAATACTCGACGAGGCCTTATAGCTCCGTGTCTGCTCGTTGCTGTTTAGTGAAGTCTTCTACGCTTATTATTCCGAGGAAGGCCTCGTCATCCTCGTCGTCTTGCGGCGGGGGATCGATGGGGGCGCGTGATAGGCAGTCCGCGTCTGAGTGCTTTCGTCTGGACTTGTAAATTACCGTGACGTAATATGCTTCCAGTCTGAGGCTCCACCTCGCCAGCCGTCCTGAAGGGTCCTATAACTTAGCTAGCCAACACAACGCGTAATGGTCGCTGACGACTTCGAATGGCCTGCCATATAGGTAAGGGCGGAATTTCGCTGTAGCCTAAATGATGGAGAGGCATTCCTTTTCAGTCGTACAATAAGTGCCTTCCGCTTTTGGCAGTGACCGGCTAGCATAATATATCACCTGTTCATGTCCGTCTTTCTTCTTGACTAGGACGGCACCGAGGCCTAGGCTACTAGCGTCAGTGTGGATTTCGGTATCGGTGTCTTTGTCGAAAAGTGCAAGCACCGGCGGTGACTGCATGCGTCATTTTAGTTCTTGAAATGCGGCGGCCTGCGGTGTTTGCCACTTGAACTCGACATCAGATTTGGTTAGACGCGTTAACAGCTCAGCGATGCGTGAAAAGTCCTTGACACAGCGCCGGTAGTAGGCACACATGCCAGGAAATTACGCACTGCCTTCTTGTCGACGGGCTGCGGCAACATTGAGATGGCAGCTGTTTTTTGCAGGTCGGGGCATACTCCGTATTTGCTGATGACGTGGCCTAGGAACAGAAGCTGATCGTAAGCGAAGCGGTACTTTTCTGGCTTCAGATTGAGACCCTGATGATTTGATGGCCTCTAGTACTGTCGAAAGCCGCCCAAGGTGATCGTCGAAACTTCCGGCTAAGACGACGACGTCAACCAAGTAAACAAGACAGGTCTGCCACTTCAATCCTGCTAACAACGTGTCCATGACGCGCTCGAACGTTGTAGGCGCCGAGCACAGTCTCAATAGCATGGCCTTCATCTCGTAGAGGCCGTCTGGCGTGATGAAGACAGTCTTTTCGCGATCTCTCTCGTCGACTTCTGTTTACCAGTAGCCAGACTTGAGGTCCATCGGTGAGATGTATTTAGCGTTGAAGAGACGATCCAATGCGTCGTCTATCTGTGGAAGGGGGTATACGTCTTTCTTCGTGATCTTCTTCAGTCGACCATAATCGACGCAGAAATGTAGGTTTCCGTCCTTTTACTTCACCAGGACAACAGGACAGGAGATGCCCACGGGCTTTTCGACGGCTGGATTAGGCCGCGGAACATTTGGTCGACTTGTTGCCTAATAGCTTCACGTTCTCGCGTCCAAACTCTGTAAGGGCTCTAGTGGAGTGTTTGAGCACACACTTCGGTTATTATTCGATGCTTGGCAACTGGTGTTTGTCGAATCCTCGATCACATCGAAAAGCAATCCTTGTATCGTCGCTGCTGCTTGCTCATGTGAATACTTGGATTTACGGTGTAGTCTGGTTGGGGAAATATGGTCATCCGGTTAGATGCGGCAGAGCCGGAGAGCACAAACGCATTACTAGTTTCCAGAATTTCCTCGATGCACGCGGTCATAGTGCCTTTGTTCGTGTGTTTGAACTCCTGGCTGAAATTTCTCAGCAACACTTTAGTTTTTCCGTCGTGCAGTCGAGCGATCCCTTTTGCGACGCAAATTTCACGGCCGAGCAGTAGACGTTGGTCATCCCCCATGATGCCTTCTACGTAGGCAGGTGTTTTGGTGCCGACGGAAATTACAATGCTGGAGAGAGGCGGGATGCTGACTTGACTTTCGAGCACGCTTAAGGCATGGTGACTACTAGAGCTCTCCGGCGATATCGCTGGATCTTCCGAAAGCGTTATCGACTTCGACTTCAGGTCGATGATTGCACCGTGTACGTTCAGGAAGTCCATGCCGAGAATGACGTCTCGTGAACACTGTTGGAGGACAATGAAGGTGGCAGGGTAAGTCTGGTCATGAACGGTAATTCTTGCCGTGCAGATTCCAGTCGGCGTAATGAAGTGTCCTCCAGTGGTCCGAATTTTAGGGCCCTCCCATGCAATCTGAACCTTCTTCAACTGGGCGGCGATGTGTCCACTCATGACGGAGTAATCGGCTCCTGTGTCTACTAAGGCGGTGACTGCGTGCCCGTCGAGAACACGTCGAGGTCGGTGGTTCTTTGTCTTGAGTTACAGTTAAGTCTTGGTGTCGGATCACGGCTACGTCTCGTTGACCTGTGGCTGGTACGTGGTGTCATCAGGTCGTGTTTCATCGGAGTATTCTTTGCTTCCAGACTTCGTCGGGACGGTGGCGTGTCGTTAAGTTGTCGAGGTAGTTTCTTCGGCGTCTTCGTCGGTGGCGGAGGATCTTCGTCAGTTCAACAAACAGCAAACGCACCTCCATCGGTTGCTGCTTTTAGTTTTCCGGATATGGGCTCGCTGACCGGCACCGGGCTGGGCCAGTGTATGCACGGTGCTGTGGCGACAGGTAGCGGCCTGGTGACAGCGAACGGAACGGTCGTCGAGGGCTCCACTGTGTAGCAGCGAGCTAGTTGGCGATGTCACGAGGGCGTTCACCTTCCCTCGGGCGCTGTGCGTTGACGGCGAAGCCTCGCAATCCCAGGTCGCGGTATGGGCATCGGCGGTACACATGGCCGGCTTCGCCGCAGTGGTAGCAGAGCGGGGGGTGGTCGGGGGTGCGCGAAACATCCGTCTCCCTCGCGTAGGTGCGCTGGGCGACGGGTGGCCGTGCTGGAGGCGGCGGCGGCGGACGACGGAATTGCGGCGTTACAGGGCCCTGGCGCTGCCGCGGAGGGGCACCTTGACGCCGTGCGACGGCGGCGTAGGTCATCGCTTCTGGCTGGGGATGCGGTTATTGAGGTTGCACCTCAGGAACTCCCAGCATTCGCTGAACCTCATCTTTCACGATGTCAACGATCGAAGCTACTTGAGGCTGCGACGAAGGTAAGACCTTGCGCAGCTCTTCGCGCACAATGGCCCTGATGGTCTCTTGGAGATCAGCGGAGCTCAGCGCTTGGATGGCGCACTAAGGCGTGCGCACTTGGCGGTTATATTGCCTAGTGCGCATTTCTAAAGTTTTTCTCAGTCGTCGCAGCCTCTGTTAGGAACTAGGCTGCGGTCTTCGGTGAGTTTCGGACTAGTCCGGCGAAAAGTTCTTGCTTTACGCCTCGCATCAAGAAACGTACTTTTTTTCTCTTCGGATATTTCCGGGTAGGCGTGCCGGAAAAGACGGGTCGTCTCTTCTGGGAATATGGCGATGGTCTCATTGGGTAGTTGGCCTCGGGTTTCCAGCAGAACTTCGGCCCTTTCTTTTCGGGCAACGCTCGTGAACGTCCTCAGGAAGTTACTGCGGAACAGGTCCCATGTTACAAAGGTTGACTCCCGGTTCTCGAATCAAGTCCTCGCGGCATCTTCCAAGGAGAAGTACAAATGTCGTAACTTATCATCAGATGTCCAGTCATTAAAGAACGAGATCGTTTCGAAGGTTTCGAGCCAGGTTTCCGGATCCCCCAACGTAGCTCCACGGAAGGTAGGCGGCTCTCTCGGTTGTTGAAGTACGACAGGTGACACTGGGGCTGCCATTGTGGTTGTCTTGGCCACAATCTTTTTGGTCTTCTCAGTCCGTGCTCAGGGGGCAGCTCTTGTGGACGATGGCTTGCTCGATGGTCCGGGACTACGTGGGCGCTCTCTTTGCGCTCCGGGCTTGGATCACGGCTTGTCGGGGGTGTCCGGTACATGGACTAAAAGCACCTCCACCTGATGCCAATGGTAGTTACGTTAAAGAACACAGTAGCAATACTGTGAAAGACAAAACTAGCTTTTATTGGGCAACCCTGTGCCCACAAAAACAGGCTACACTTAAAGCACAACCATAGTGGCGAACATAGTCAACGATCGTCGAAACTCTGATCTGCGGGTCAAGCGCGTCGGCTTTTATAGATCACTCGTCGAATGTTCCTGAGCAACCGCTAAGACCCGCGTGTCTACCACAAAGTTTTACACTATTCGCGTCGCGCATACGTGCAATCAGATTACACATCATCATCATCATCATCAGCCTGGTTACACCCACTGCAGGGCAAAGGCCTCTCCCATATTTCTCCAACAACCCCGGTCATGTACTAATTGTGGCCACGCCGTCCCTGCAAACTTCTTATTCTCATCCGCCCACGTAACTTTCTGCCGCCCCCTGCTACGCTTCCCTTCCCTTGGGATCCAGTCCGTAACCCTTAATGACCATCGGTTATCTTCCCTCCTCATTACATGTCCTGCCCATGCCCATTTCTTTTTCTTGATTTCAACTAAGATGTCATTAACTCGCGTTTGTTCCCTGACCCAATCTGCTCTTTTCTTATCCCTTAACGTTACACCTATCATTCTTCTTTCCATAGCTCGTTGCGTGGTCCTCAATTTGAGTAGAACTCTTTTCGTAAGCCTCCAGGTTTCTGCCCCATAGGTGAGTACTGGTAAGACATAGCTATTATATACTTTTCTCTTGAGGGATAATGGCAACCTGCTGTTCATGATCTGAGAATGCCTGCCAAACGCACCCCAGCCCATTCTTCTTCTCCTGATTACACAAGTTGCGGGGAAACACAGCGGATGGAACCATCAGTAACATCCCAGAAACATATTTTACATGCAGGCGCGTCCTGAGTTGCGCGATAACATTTGTTAGGTGGTGAAAAATGGTCGCCCGATAAAGACGAAGTACACGTGTTACTAGCGTCGTTCAAGCTTTGAATCATGTCATTTTTCTTATCGCAAACTATGCTCGCCTCTCATTTCTATGTGCTTCTTTGCGTTTCTAAAGAAATAATTTCGTTTGCTCAACAATAAGGTTCCACAGTATTATAAAATAAAAAATAAGCATATATTTGCTATGCTCTATAAGTCTCATTCCTGTCCTAATATTTACCTCCATGCCAAATTATGTGCAGAGTAGCCTGTAAAAATATATATCTTTTGAACAAGATAACTGATGTGTTGTTTGTCGAATAAATATTTGATCCAACAACCGTGAAATTAGTACCATGTTTTGGAAGCGCTGTTTAACAAATAGCCGCAGAACTGATGAGAACAAAAACGCCTTTGGTTGTCAGCTTTGAAGGTGCTCAATGTGTTTTGTTAGATTCCGTTTCTTGGTCGTTGCCCTTGTGTTGCTCATATTTAGCGCGATATTTCTTATCGCATGGTCGCCGCCTGAGAGTTGTAGTTTCAGCGGCCGTAGTGGGAAATAAGAGATTGAAGCTCGTTAGGTTGCGTCTGCCTTACGCACATATAGTCAGAATGAAATAAACGTTTCCCGCTAAATGGACATGCGCAAGAGGTCGAAACAACGCGGACGTTTAGAAAATTTTTTTCTACATGATGCACGCATAATTTGAAAATCGGGTAAAACTCTCGCTTGGGCTAATTGGTTCATGCTTGAATGTGCAAAGAGCAAGGCGGAAAGATAAGCGGTCTGTAAGTAACTGTCGAGGTGCACCATGGTGGAGAATGACGTGGAGGAGAAAATCAGCGACGTCTGTTGCGCAACTAGTCGGCGACGCCTTTTTTATCGCGTAGCGTGTCCCGTAACCAGTAGCGACGGTGATCCATTTATTTCCTATGGTCGTCGTCAGTAAAGGGCCAAGCAGGCTAAGGCCTACGCAAAAGAATGGTTCAGAGGGAACTTCAGTTCGAAGGAGTCATCGGGCAGGTTCCAGGGGCGGTTTCTTCCGGCGCTGACGGAATTCGCAAGTTGCGACACAACGACGCAATAGCGGTACAGACCCGGCCACGGGAACCGGCGTCATGCGCGATCGTATGTACGCAAAACTCCAAGGTGTCCTGTCGTCCCTGCATCGCGAAGTTGTTCGAGAACGACGGATGGTAGATGACGAGGAAGGACAAGGAGCAACTAAGGGCCTTCAGGGTTGATATTGCGGCAGTAGAGAATGCCGTCATGCACGACGAATATGCGGCACGTGCCATCGGTGTGGCCAGATTGCACTCGGGCGATGATGGACCTGTAAGGAGGCGTCGTGTTGTTCAGCGCGCATGTCGGTTATGTCAATGAAAGCCATGACGCAGGTCACCAGATCATGCGCAACAGGATCGGTAGGATCCACGGGGTGACGCGAGAGGCAGTCAGCGTCATTGCGGAGGTGCCCTGTCTTCTAATGGACACTAAATGAAAATTTCTGGAGCCGCAAAGCCTAGTGACCAAGCCGTCCAGTCGGGTTCGTAGGGAAGGCAGCCAGCACAATGCGTAATGGTCTGTGACGGCCGAAAATGTGCGGCCGTACAAATATGGCTGGAACTTGGCCACAGCCCAAACTAAAGACAAGCACTCTCGCTCGGTGATGGAGGAATTTCTCTCGGTAGGTGACAGCAGGCGGCTGGCGTCAGATATCACGCACTCGGCACCATTCTGTTGTTGGGCGAGAACAGCGCCGATACCATGGCCGCTTACGTCAGTGTGGACTTCGGTCGATGCAGATGGATCAATGTGGGCAAGTATGGGAGGAGTGGTCAGAAACCCGATGAGAGCGGCGAACGCGTGAGCCTGCTCTGGGCCCCATTAGAATGGCGTGTTCGTCTTGAAAAGATCTGTCAAAGGCCGAGCAACGTCGGCGAAGTTTTTGATAAAGCGGCGGGCGAGAATACAGGCCGACGAAGCAGCGCATGTCAGAAAGAGAATGTGGCGCAGGCAAACTTCGTCCGTCGCGAACTTTTTCCGGATCTGATTATACACCGGATGCGTCAACGAGGTGTCCGAACACGGTAATCTGACGAAGCCCGAATCGACACTTCGTAAAGTTCACTTGAAGGCCGGCTCTTCGGAAGACCGCAAGAATTGCAGCGAGTCGGGTAAAGTGGCTGCCAAACGTGGGAACAAAGCAATAACGTCGTGAAAGTAACAAAAAAACGTGGCCCATTTGTAGCCTCGCAGAGGAAAATCCACCATAGGTTAAAATGTCCCACGAGCATTTCATAGGCCAAAAGGCATGACTGTGAACTGATATAAGCCATCCGGCGTGATGAAGGCCGTCATCTCGCGGTCGATTTCGTCAACAGCCAGATCGAAGATCGATAGATGAGAAGTATTTAGTTCCGTGCAAGGAGTTCAAGGCATCATCGATGCGTAGCAGTAGGTAGACGTCATTTCGCGTGACCTTGTTGAAGTGGTGATAATCGATGCAAAAACGCCAGGTACCATCTTTCTTTTTCACAAGGACGTCAGGCGAAGCCCAAGGGCTAGCTGATGGCTCGATGACACCTTTGCGGACCATTTAGTCTAATTCTGATTAAATGACTTGACGTTCAGCATGCGATATCCGATAGGGATGCCGACCTATAGGATTCGTGTCTCCAATGTTTATACTGTGATGAACAACAAATGCTTGGAGTAAAGGCCTATCGATGAAATCAAAGATGTCGCTTTAAGATTCAAGCAGGTGACATACGTCCGAGACATATGACATATATATATATATATATATATATATATATATATATATATATATATATATATATATATATATATATATACATATATATATATATATATATATATATATATATATATATATATATATATGTCATATCATCATCATCATACCAGCCCTGGTTATGTGATACCATATATATGACATAACCAGAGCTGTGAGCTGCAATGAGCGCTGATAAGCCACTCGGTATTCTGACTCTCAATGTCGAATTCGGAACCACTAGAAACAGTGGCCAAGAACATGCGGGCCAAAATCACTAGAGGGCACATACTGAAATTCAGAAGCGGTAGAAAGATGTCGTTATTAGTAACTGTGATGAACGTATGCGGAACAGCAACGTTCCGGTGCAAAAGCGCGTCGATCATGGGTCGAAGCACATATTTCGTCAGGAACCTGTGGCTGGGCGGTCAAAGTGACGTAAATAACTGCCTCGGATGACAGACGCACATCATGAGGCGAGCACAAGTGCGATGCGGCGGTGCTTGGAGCATCGCTGAGTTGAGGCAGTTCCAACTGAACAACGCCGGTCGCGCAGTCGATCTAGGGAGAATCAGTGGATAAAAAGTCCTATCCCAGGATAACATCGTGAGTGCACTTATCGATCACAGCAAAGAGAAGAGAAGTGGGGCGGCCGGCTATAATTAAACACTCCGTACACATTCCAAGAACAACCAACATGTCGGCCACACGAAGCAATCGGGCAGCAGCTGGGGTGATGACCTTCTTTAAACGTCTACGTTGGCTAAGCACTTATCACAGATACGTGGGCTCCAGGGTTGATGAGTGCTTGGACAGTACGCCGTCTATTTTAACGTCTATCGCACTTCTTGTGGGCACAGACATTAGGTTTGCTGCGGTAGGGGGCAATTTCTTAGTTTTACGAAAGGGTATGTTCAAACGCGCCAGGGGGCGAAAGGCGACGTGACTGCGGTGAACGGGAAGATGGACGACGTGTTTGTGATGAACGAGACTAGTGTACAGGCGGCGAAGATGAGCGAGTGTACCATGTGTTCCTAGCAGTGTTGTCGGCGCTGTTAGACTCGGCGGTGGGTGAAACGTTGTGGGAATGTGCATCAAAACTGCTCAGGTTGGTTGGCGTGCGAGGTGTTGAGGGCCACGAGTTGCAAAAGTATCGGTTGACATGACCAATGCGGCGACAGGTGAAACAGATTAGCTGGTCGTCCACAGTTCTGCACTCAGTCGGGTTGCGATAACACGGAGAGAAGCGTCGGGGTGGCGCGAAAATAGTAGAAGGGCTTTCGTTAGGTCTGGGATGGGCGACAGCACATACACAATATAAACAAACTTTTTCAAGTTCCTGGCGAACGATGGCTTGTAAGAGAGGAACGGAAAATGTGGTAGCGTCAGGGCTACGCGAACAGAAAGCTGCGGGCGCCGTCGGATCAAGTGCACTTAGAACGACTCGCACCACGTCCTCTGGTGGCGATGCATGCTGCTGTGCGGGTTGATCTTCACACGTCGGCGTTGCGGCAGTATTGGCAAGTCTGGAGAATGGGTGCAAGACACGTCGGCTTTTGGCCTGCTCGAATTGCCGGCACTCTTTGATGACAGCATCAACTCTAGAGCAGATTTTGTACATGAGCAGACTAAAGGAGTCCTCAGCAATAGCCGTTAGCACTGCCCGACCTTCTCAGCTTCTGTCATGTCGTGATCGGCTTTACGACAGTACCAGCACGGCCTGTATGTACGACACATAAGACTTCGTGGGGGATTGGGCACGGGAGGCCAGTTTCTGCATTGCGTAAATTTTACGGCCGGCTGGTTTGCCAGACAACTCTGTCAACTTCTGTTTGCATTGGTCCCAGCTGGTTAACTCCTCTTCGTCATTTTCGTACCACGCCTTTGCCGTGCCTTTTAGGTTGGTTCCCACCTGTAGCGTTGGTTCCCACCTGTTGATTCCACTCACGCGCTCGTACATAGCCACCCCCTCTTCGAAGTCAGTGCCATCGGTCCCGCAGAAAGTTCCAGGAGCCTTGGGTTGCGCAACCACAACCGAAGGTGGCAGATGAAAGCTGGCGACGGTGACGTTGGAGGCGGCTACGACGCTGATCCCGCATGCTCACCGTCATTCATGGTACGGGCGGTGATGCGACGTCCACTGCGGAGATCAGTTTGTAGTCGTGGTAACCCACACCTCCAGGAATACGTTATGGGGAAGTATACTATATTTATAATATATATACAGGCTGAGTCAGAGTAGTTAAGATGGCTGACCACCAACAACACGCTGCAGCCAACGTCTCCGATCTTCTTCGTCCTCTCTCATCTTTCATCCTTCGGTAACGATATTTCTAGCGGTAAAGAAGGTGTTAAGACGTCTGAGTTTCCTCGCTCATTAGTGACGTCAGTCGCGAAATCCTTACTACAAAGCGTCAAAGGTAAAAGCAGTGGTCCTAGAAATACCGATACCATATAGATAAGAATAAACTTGAGCGCTCTAAGAAGTCGTCTACCTATGATGACCTGCCTATTTGAATCTATGCTCAAAAGTGATGCGCGCGCACTGCGGATGGCCTGCCTCTCCTCGCCGATTAAAATGTATGAGTCCTCTGAGTTCGCCCACAATTTCATGGGCATAAGTGCTGAGAACGTGTGGTGTGGTGTAAGTGTTCGCCTAGCTTCCTTTCTTCCTGGCCGGAAGCCTGAAGCAAGACTCTGCCTCTTAGCGCATGAAGGCCTATTTTCGCTAAGGTTTGAGTGTCCTTTAATTTAGCGCCCTTGTCTTAACAGTTGCGAGCATAGCTTTTAACGATAACTGTCCCGCTCGATTTCGCCTGTCTTACCGACTACGACTTATGAGCTATTAATGTATGCACGTGATGTCATTGTTCAATGGTAGCGAGTGTGAAGCGCCTTTGCTGTGATTGCTTCGATTCCTACACACAGCGAGCGTACCGAGAAACTGTGCCGCCTGGTGTACGCCTGCCTTTTCGCCCTTTTCCTGACGCTGTTCGCGTACTTCGTGGCCAGTGCATTGAGATCGAGCACCAGCGTGCACTTGCGCACTGAGGTGGGACTCGTCAGCGGCCAGCAGCACTGGGTGCTGGGGAAGAGCGTGTACCACTACCTGGGCCTCCAGTACGCTTCCAAGCCCGCACGGTTTCAGCATGCCTCTCCATTGGACCTGCTCCAGCCCAACACTGTCGTTAAGCAGCACCCAAACATCCGGTGGGCACCGCAAGTGTTGCATATCAGTTTATAAATACTACTGTTAGAGGACTGCGCTAATAAGGTAAATATATAAGGTGACCATATTATGACGTTTAACAGAGCTCTACAGATAGAAAACAAGTTGTACTGGCCACAGGCTCATCAAGCGCTGAAGTGCACATTAAAGATTAATTTGAACTCCAGCTTGTACAAGGCATAAAAAAATGAAGGCTGTAGTAGAGGACAATCATGATATTTACCTTTCGTGCTTTTTAGGGACCGCACTTCAAGATGAATCAGTTATAAAATAGCTAAATATCAGTTTTAATTTTATGAATGATGAGTCTAGTACCATTAGGGAAGGAGGTCTGTGCAAAAGGTGACAAAATATACATTTTCCTATCATGAAGACTATCGATAACGCAATCAGCAAGTTTAGGATTTAGTATCAGTAGTTAGGAGTATCAGCAAATAAGGGGTCCCCCCTAGCAGTCTACAATTAGGCGGCTGAGTCAGCCGACCACCTCTTACATCTGTAAATTTCTTAGCTGTGCGACTATAGGCATTAGCCTCCATCGACCACAATTAGATTCCTCTGGAAAGTGCTCTTATGGACAACCGGTTGTCTGGCCTACGCATTAGATGTCCTTACCTACTGCATTTTTTCCTCGCTGGTGTAAGTAGACTCTGCAGTGCATTAGGTACAAAGACCTTCCCTCTTTTATGTCTGCTTGGTTGTGATCTCATAATACTTCCCCTTTTTCTTCTGCATATAGTTTTGTGTGTGTTTATTTCGTACCATTTCATTTTATTTTTGTCATATGGCCAATTCCTGCCGTCAAAAGAATTCATTACGAGCCATTTTTTTTTAACTTCAGAAAGCTGACATTCGTAACTTGCAATGCAAGCCAAGTAAGCTCCGACTCATGCTTGCTCCAAAGTTTCTTATACAGATATACCTGTGACGTCTGGGCGTATATGAAATGACAAAACATTGCTTCGTGCGAAAGATATGGATCTCAACTCTAGATTTCGGCGTAGTTATCTTCAAATTACACGCTGACTTCCCCGGGTAGGCATTTAAGGATTATCAGTCTCTTCATCATCCCACAGATTGATTAGTACAGACGCCATTTTTATTGACTTTTCTAAAGCTTTCGACCGAGTACCTCATAATCGACTAAAACTGACAGTTAGAAACCTACAGCTTGACCATAACACGACGCGATGAATTGAGGAGTTCCTAACGAACCGATTTCAAGTAATCAGTCTCAACAACAGCTTTTCTAACCGCACTCACGTCACTTCGGGAGTTCCTCAAGGATCCGTCCTTGGGCCACTGCTATTTTTAATATACATAAATGACATCGCAACTAATATTACCTCACAAATACGTCTCTTCGCAGATGACTGGGTCTTGTATAATGAAATAAGCTGTCCTGCCGACATTTCTGTGTTGCAGTGTGATTTAACAAAACTAACTGACTGGTGTGACACATGGCAGATGGAAATTAACATAGCCAAAACTAAACACGTAAAATTTGCTTCGATAACTCGACCTACCTCTGAGCAATATACAATACGCGGTATTACTGTTGACTCAGTATGTTCAATCAAGTACTTGGGTGTCCTGTTTACCTCCAATTTAAGCTGGAATGCTCACATTGAACACATCACCTAAAAGCATGCAAAAAACTTGGTTACCTGAAACGTCACTTACACCCTGCTAACACAGATACCAGACTTCGCGCATACAGTTCTGTTATCAGGCCTTCTTTAGAATATGCGTCAATAATTTGGCACCCCCATCACTCTAATCTCACGAACCTACTTGAATCAGTTCAAAATAAAGCTGCGCGGTTCATCTTAACTTCATACTCTCGCTATCAAAGTGTGACCGCCTTAAAGAAATCACTTAATCTCCCTTCACTTGACATGCGCCGGAAATTATCACGGTTAACCTTCTTCCATAGCCCTTACCACAGCAACATTGCATTCGCTCGAGCCCATATTCTTCCCGCTCCCCATATCTCTACCCGCACAGACCATGTTCATAAAGTAAAACCTATATTTGCCAGGACTAACGCTTATCAAAATTCCCCTCTAGTTTTATCTATTGCCGAATGGAACTCGCTACCTGCAAACATTGTCTCGCTTACGGAATCATCATCATTTCATGCAGCACTGCTAACCTTTTTAGAGTGTGTCAACCTGTCAGATCCCACGTTTTCTTGAATATTTATATAAACAGTGTTTTCAAGTGCTTGGCATTGTGTAAAATTCATTCCGTTTCATCAGATATGTGTCTGTGTAGGCTGTTTACCTAAGTGTTTATCCTTAACCTCGTGTTCTGATGGGTACTGATTGTTTGCATCACATTTTATGTTCTTATGCGCGTTTCACGCTACTAAACATTGTATAAATTTCGTTACCCTTTTCTTTCTTTCTTTTTTTTGTTTGCTTCTGCTAGATGTTTTTCATGGTTCCTAATGCCTTCATATATTTACATTGTACAGATTTCAATCATGCTTGAACTTTTTCGTCCCCCCTATGTAATGCCCTAACGGGCCCTTAGGGTACTCAAATAAATAAATAAATAAATAAATAAATAATAATATACGTCAACAACCGGAAATAAGTGGATCATCGTGGCGACAGACTACCTTACCCGCTTCGCTGAAACTAAAGCACTGCCGAAAGTTAGCGCAGCCGAAGTGGCAAAATTCTTTGTCGAAAACATCCTGCTTCGACACGGCGCCCCAGAAGTCCTCATCACCGACAGAGGAACGGCCTTTACAGCAGAGCTCACCCAAGCCATTCTGAAATACAGTCCGACAAGGCACAGGAGGACCACGGCCTACCACCCGCAGACGAATGGTCTTACGGAGCGGCTGAATAAGACCCTCGCCGACATGCTAGCGATGTACGTCGACGTCGAACACAAGACCTGGGATGCCCTCCTGCCGTACGTAACATTCGCTTACAACACGGCGGTGCAAGAAACAACACAGATCACGCCGTTTAAGCTGGTTTACGGCAGGAACCCGACGACGACGCTCGACGCCATGCTGCCCCACGTCACTGACGAAGAGAATGTTGACGTCGCTAGCTATCTCCAGCGCGCCGAAGAAGCCCGACAGCTCGCCCGCCTACGGATCAAGAACCAACAGAGGACCGACAGCCGACACTACAACCTCCGACGACGCTTTGTTGAGTACCAGCCCGGCGACCGTTTTTGGGTTTGGACACCGATACGCCGACGAGGACTCAGTGAGAAACTACTCCGACGCTATTTCGGACCCTACAAGGTCATCCGACGTATTGGCGCTCTGGACTATGAGGTCGTGCCAGACGGCATTTCGCATTCACAGCGACGTCGCGCACGACCTGAAGTGGTCCACGTGGTGCGTCTTAAACCATTTTACGGACGCTAACGAACTTTCCTTATTTTGTTTTTTTTCTTTGCTATGAGTGCTTACTTATTACTTTCGTTTGTTTGCAGCATCGGGTCGATGCTTTTTAAGAGGGGGGTATTGACACGTGTGCTTGTCTTTATCGGGCGACAAGTATTGTCGCCTAACAAATGTTATCGCACAGCGCGGGACGCGCCTGCATGTGTCCGAAGTTTCTGGAAAGTTATCGATGCTTCTAGTCGCTGTCTGTTGTCGCCGAACGTTGTGTTATCTGATTTCATCGCTTGACACGAATGGTGTAGAACATTTTAGAAGGCATGCGGGTCCCAACGTTTAATCTGGAACATTCGATGATTGCTGTATAAAAGCCGACGCGCTTGACCCGCTGATCAGATTTTCGACGATCGCCGAGCGTGTTCGCCGCTATCGTTGCGCTATAAGTGTAGCCTGTTTTGTGGGCACAGGTTCGCCCAATAAAAGTTAGTTTTGTCGTTCACAGTACTGCTACTGTGTTATTGAACGTCACGACCACGTGACAATACCATTGCGATGTCTCCTGCAAAGCACAGGTTGCCTGTACATTCACGTTTAATAGTTGCACACAACCCATACAAATTTGCAAAATATGATACCTATTTTAGACAATCAATGAATAATATATAGACATTTGGTTCTTGTCTTGCACCCTTCTGGCCAGTTTGTTTTCCGCTACTGTATTGAATAAATATCGCAGCAACCTGCTGTGGTGGCTTAGTTGCAATGACATTGCGCTGTAAATCACGAAGTCATATGGCATCAAATCCTAGCCACGGTAGCCGCACTTTAATTCGTAAGATACCCTAATTTTAATACATTCTTTTAAATTCTGGCAGCTGTGAAGTCCGTGTAGATACATTGTTGAAGTACTAGCGTATGCCTCGTCTGACCCTAGAGTACTACATAATGCCTGCATCAGTGCTAGTATGTCTACTGAATAGTGTGTTTTCATTACGTGCGCACATATATTCGGCGCCATACTGTATACTTCGCATTTATATAGAGAAAATATACAGAGGAGTTCTTGTGTCATGAAAGTTTATGAAGCTTAATCAGCTAAAATTATATCATCTCATTGACGATTTCTTTATTGAGCATCAATATTTTAGCCCACTCCTCTTCATCTGTTGCACATTTGCGACCATAGAGTACGCCGTGTAAACAGTGCGAAGCTCTTAGAATGCATTCCTTTTTTGGCTTTTATCTTTTTCTGGAAACCATATTTCATTGCATCCCACTCCGCAACTGACCCATATTTCTCACACAAAAAGTTGCGCATGAGACCCTGCCTAAGTGCATAGGGAGATGTCACATATTCTGTGCATATGGCTACGAATGTATGGCTATATTCTGCATGCTTAATAACCATATTTCATGAAAGAAAAGCTCGTTTTTTGTGTATGGCAGCTTGCGTAGCTAACTGCGGCATGGTCATTGCGGCATGAACATCGTCTGCAAGCATAGTTTGAGTGTATACGACGTGGGAAACTTGAACAGGGCTCTCTTGATTAAAAGTAGAGGCTAGCCTCAGCAATTAGTACTTCCATGTTCATTTGAATGATGAGAGGTACCGTCATCATTTGGGAAAATGTACAGTGCAGATAAGAGAAAAATGTCTACAGCAGTTGGAGAATTCAGTTCCAGCTGCTCTTACACGTAATCCCGGACACTGCTTGTTCCCGGCCATGGCGTCCGAATACCTATTGCGCCAGAATGCAGGAAGGATCGTGTAAGGTGCTTTCAGTGCACGTTAATGAGCTTCTGGAGGTTAGCGTTAATCCGTGACCTTCCCCGACGCATGTATAGGACACCGTGCAATGGGTTTTCGATGTTAGATTTGGTGAATGAATCACTTATTTCAATATAGCACTGGAATTTCTACTTACATCACGCACTTTATGATTTACGGTATACAGATTTGTTTCTTTCGAAACAAACTTTCCTTCGTCATTCCTTTGACGCTTTATTTTTTCCTCATTGTCATTAGCGTTTCAACTCCGAATACTGCGTCACTTCCTCATCAATTTCTCGACGTCCAAAGACATAACATAACATTTAGGCTTAACCTAAGTGCTAGCCTAATTCTGCCATTTGTTCTTATTTCTGTTATCAGCAGAAAGGTTGAGTATGCGTGTTGCACTTTATGAGACTTTCAGTTGAGGGCGGCCTTTCTGGACACCACGCCAAATTTTTCGCAGTGCAGTTTTAGCAGGCGTTACCATAAACACAATGCTGTATAGTTAGCACAGAATCGATCTGCACACAGGTGTATGCAGCCAGTCGGAAATTGGACAAACGTTACGTGGCCGAAGTCTGCGGAGCTCGTATACGGACCAGCGTCCAAGACACGGTACAGCGAGGACTGCCTTTACCTCAACGTGTGGAGCCCCGTCCAACCCTGCGACTACACGAGCAGCTCGTGTGCCCCTTCTGCCCCTGTGCTGGTGGTGCTGTTCAGCAAGGGTTTCTTTCAGGGAGGCGCCGACTGGTACGACGGCTCGCTGCTCGCAAGTCTGGGCGGCATCGTTGTCGTGGCGCCAAATTTCCGCCTTGGACCCCTAGCTGTACCATTGAAAGGTGAAGGTAAGTGGGTCTAGCCATGTTTAGAAGAAAGCTGGAGTAATAAGTCCAAGATGCAGATGGAACGAGATCATCACTTTCACTGTGTTGTGTGGCTCAGTCCTGTATAATACCACCATGTTTATGGCCATTAGTGGAGCTTGGAATAACACAAAAGCTGCGCACTTTGAATAGTGAAGTCGAGAGTGAAGTGTTGCACCCCATGTACTACAATGGGGGTTCCAGGCAGGCGCTTACTGCGACCATGTTGTTTCGCGAGATCTTCAGTAGACGCGTGTTTTATCCGACGTCCGATATATCATACATGCTTATTTTTAAAGCACTGTGTCAAACTAATAGATACTAAAGCATGTCATCAACAACTTTCATTATTGCCGCTAAGCATCATGGTATAAATTACGTCCACATTTCTTCACAATGTGAAGCGATGCTACACGAACCCCCTCCCCATCCTCCCCCCCATCCAAGAAAAAGGAAATTTTCAAAAATGAGATGGGGAAGAGCGATGTATTGCCCCTTTGCGCAGTGTTCTGAACTTGCGCTTTCATGTCGTTGTTAGGTTGACGCAGGGCACATCAAGATAAATATATCCGTGGCTCCTTGACCAACTTTTTTACTAGGGCAGCATTGGTCGGCCGTGTTGTGCGACAAGAGCAACAAACGTGCGCGTGATGTGTGAACCAGTGGTGGAAGTCAGAGCCCGAAAAGTAGAGTCGTACAACATATGAGTGTAAACTGTCCTATATTACGTTCCCAATTGCGCGAGCAATAGTTTGAACCCACATTAAATATTTTGTTATACCCTGCTATACCCCAGAAAAAAGTCCTTGCTGTACTTGATGAGCCATTAGCATCACACAGGTTGGCACCAAAGAAATGTCACTAAAATATTTGCTTTGACCAACCTTGCAATTATGGGAGGTGCGCGGAGCGTATAAAAACATAAGGGTTACGTGTCTTATTGTGCCATGTGGTCACGGCCGTTTGCATATTGTATTGCAACGCTTGACTTGCAAATGCGTAATTAATTTCATGGCTCACTAAGATATCACTTTTTTCTTTGAAGTATTGCCATCACGGAACTAATTGGAGGCGCGCTAACAAATTAAGGAACGATTAAGTAGCATGATCGACCTAACTGATAGGTTTTATTGTTGTGGGCGGTGGAGAGGTAGCTCTTGAGTTCGTGTTTTTATGAATCAGCCGTATAGAGTATACGTAGTGGTTGCGAAACGCTTATTAAAAGAGTAACCCAGAAGTGCCAAAAGTGCGTTTATTCTAGATGAAAGTGGTTTGGAGTAGGAAATAGAATTCTGTCTCATACGCTTGGGTGCGCGCCACTACGCCTGAGGAGCAACCCGAAATTGCCGTTGGCGTCTTGCCCTTTCTTCATCTAGCCTTGTTGCAAAAGTGCAGGGGTTGGCGCACCCGCGCATCCTATATAAGAAGGGGCGTTAGCATTGCGCTTCTTTTGACACTCGTATCCGGTTGCGTGACGTCATTTGTTTGAGCCTTCCAGAAAGAGCGATCAGGAAAAAAATTCGGCGGTATCTACTTCGCGATGCCTGTCGACGGTAATGCCTTTACCATTGAATAAATACAGCGACTCAACCCATTCCCCGCGTCGAAAGTCATTATGTACTGGGGGCATACTGGAGCGCCACTCATCTTTCACGCCTCCCTGAGAACACTCGGCACCATGTAGAGTCACCGCTGTGATACCCACGCGTGGCCTTGGAAAATTATGGCACGCCGGCGCGTGTGAACGCTTAGAGGCACGCGATGCGGCAAGCGGGATCTTCCCTCGCGCTTATTTTTTTGGACACGTGGCGCCATCTATTGACACTGCCGAGAGGTCCGCTTGTGCCCTCCGAGATCAGAAGCGTGGCCCACCGGTGCCTACGAAGGCTGGGAATTGTTACCTCGCTTGGCGCACACTAGGCGGCCCGTACTGAGTGACCCATATAGGCGACAGATTCACTTAAAAGTGGCACATACCCAGTGAACTTGGGGCGCAGCCAGCTTAACCGTCGGTTTGCTCCCATCCAAGAACCCTTCTGACTACGGTTCAATTCAACTATCATTTGAGAAATTTCAGGAGTATTTTTTCGTCATTGAAGGGTGGCACATTTCCTAGTGTAACATACCTATTTACACAAGTTGTCAAAGCGGTTTTTTGAACATCGGCAAACATCTCCTGGAATATACCCAGTAACCTAAGTTGGCTTTAAAGAGGTTCACTGAAGACATCGTATCACTCGTAGGTATCGTAGACATCGTAGGCATCACTGTTCATTGAACAGTGATACCTCCGTCTACTGTGATCCATGGCGTGAAATGAGTTCGTTGAAGCGCAGTACGTATGTACACATTGCCAGGTACTAACTGACTGAAGTCCCCACGGTTAGTTTCGAACCCTCTTCCATCATTACAACGGTCCGGTGCGCTACCCTTTGGGCCACGAACTATCTAATGATCCAGGCGGGTGGAAAACACGTATAAACAAACACAGATAGCTAGATACTTGGCCCCCATAAAAGTGCGTGAAGTACCCTAAGAATGCTAACACATCATAAGACGCACCTGTTTTCCTGAGCAGCAAGGAAGGTTTGCCCTGGAACATAATTGATAACTAACCAGGAGCCTAAGCATGGATAAATCAGGAGAATGGTGGAGCGAATAAAGCACTGTATACCAACCCGCACCGGTGGCGTAGCGGCTGCGGTGTAGCGCTTCTGAGCACTACGTCACGGGATCACATCCCGGTGAGGGCAGCCACATTTCGGTGGGGCCGAAATGCAAGAACGCACGTGTCCCATATTCGTGGCACGTTAAAGATCCCCTGGTGGTCCAAATTAACCCGGAGCCTCAAACTACGGCGTGCCTCATAATCAAATCGTGGTTTTGGGCCATAAAAGCCCAGAATCAATTTCAATTCAATGTCCCGTACAAACTTATCGCAACGGCTAGTCAATCGCATCACCCTCATTCGCGGAAACCGGAGCGAATTGGGTAGTGCTGCGGCTCTTCGCGAGGACACCTTGTTCGGAAATACAATGACGACTATTGTGCTGCCGGCTACGAACTGGACGGATTTGAAAGCCCTCAGCTGAGTTGTATGAAACTCTTGCATGGAGCACGTACTATCGCTCCCAGTATAATCTGCGAAACGTGGCCGCTTTGCCACGTGCTTTCGCGTTGGAACACGTAATGAGCGCATTAGTACGTCTACACCCAAGGTATAGGTTAAGAAGCCCACTATTCAAATTTAAAGACAGGAGTTACAACATAACATGTTCTTATAACATATCATAACTGGTAACAACTTCATGGATACGATGCCTTTTGTTATACTAAATAAAAGGAAATTAAGGTTAAAGAGCAATTTGTAGGTAGCTTCAGTGGTAGGTGCAGCATTAGTTTCGCGCATTAACTTGTAATTCGGTACTAGCATCGGACATTGCGTTGTATCAATATATAGTTATCACAATAATGCGAAGTCCATAATAAACAGATATCAGATGCGAGTCTCATGACCTTAGTGGCCGACATGGCTTTTCTAACTCGCAGGTATGGCATGTTTTCACAGCAGCACAGCAAACGTGCTTGATGCAGGCAAGTAAGCGAAGTTGTGCAGCGGTGCATCGGCACTTTTGTCCTAGCCTTTTCTCCCAGTTAGACGCTCGCAGATGTTATCTCTGTGTGCCCACGATACATGCTCAGAGGCAAGTGCTGTGCAGATTACTGGACCAGTTGGACAATCGTCCACTATGAGAACTGAAAGCTTTAGGTCAGTTCTCCCACAGAACATTCACACTAAACACCTTACTCGCGTTATTAAGGTTCCTGCGGTATGCGGGGCTTCACAACAGACTGTAAGAACGCCGCCCCCTACCACTCTGAAGTGTACGCGGTATGGTCACGCTTGCCTCTATTTCTTGCCCTTCCGCTTTCTATTTCTCATTTTATCCCCCCTTCACGCTTCCCCCGTGCAGGGTAGCCAACCGGAACTGCCTCTGGTTAACCTCCCTGCCTTTATGTGCATCCTTTTCTATCTCTCTTGCCCTATGCTAAATTAGATTGAAGCACTATATATAATTTGGAAGTGTCATTCCTGATAATATTTAACGCAAAGCGGGAACTTTCTTGGCCGCATTGCTAAGTCAATAATCCATTTTGAAGGTCTTTTGTTTTCTTGAGTGGCATTTGCATGTATACTTTGACAAAATGGAAAATCAGGGACAAGCTTATTTTACTGTGCACTGCGCAGCGTGACAGAAACACGAAGACGTGCTCTCGTAATTTCCAGAAAAGGAACTCAAAGATATGCCGTTGCTGTCGCTGGCGGACCAGTTGCTCGCGATAAAGTGGACGTGGCATAACATCAAGCATTTCGGTGGAAACAGCAGCCATATAACCTTGCTGGGCGCTGGAGGCGGAGCTTGGACCGTTGGCGAGATGCTGTTTTCGAATCGCGAAAGCGTTCGCGACATCATCCAGCGTGTCATCCTTCATGGGGGTTCACCGCTGCAAAGGTGAGACTTTATGTCAACTGCGGCGTACGCATGGCTAACTTTTGTTTTAATTGCACCAACAAGACATACTACATCACGCCAGTTTGTTGGTCTGATGTACTTCTCGAATATAGAACGGGTAAAACTTACTTTCAGCGGGTGGTATTGTAGGTTGTAAAAATGCACCAACCAGACATACTACATTAGGCCAGTTTGTTGGTCGGCTGTACTTCTCGAATACAGAACGGGTAAAACTTACGTTCGGCGGTCGCTATTATAGGTTGTAAAAACAGAAAATTGACCAAGGTGACCTCACAAAGTAATCGTGCACAAACATGCTCGACGTGGCGACTAGGGCATTGGGATAGTCAGTGGAAGGAGGTGGGGATTGGGTGTTACGACAACAGGCAGCGATTATGATATTATTGCCCTATTTACTTTCATACATAGAGCAGCATAAATAGCTTTAATAGGCTAACGACGTCTAATTACCGTTGCGGTTTAAGCCGTCGGGCAATAATATTCTAGATTGGATCTTCATCTTTTACTTTCCCCAGTAGCGATAGCTGTCATCACACAAGAAAAAGGCAAGTTTCGATGGTATATATAATCCATCATTCAAAAGCTATATAGAGGTTTTCCTTAGTGCCCCAATATTTGGGAGATGTGTGCATGAAAGAAAGCGTTTTGCAGGTGCATGTCACATATAACATCTTTGATGTAGTGCGGTGTCAATAAATATATGAAAATAAAAGTGAGCGGGACAAACACTAAACCTGCAGAGGTACCATGAGTGAGACAATGTCTGCCAGGCTTCGTTCATAATGATAGCGAAGTAATTCTGCCTCTGCAGTGCCTTAAGGGGGGCATTTCGTTCGCCTCGGTATAAAAGTGCAAAGTGCTGAAAATTCCATAGACAAAGTGAAGACATCAAGTTGCTGCATATACGTAAAGCCTCAACCACCACTACCTTCTGGATACTTAAATCTGCCGGTGGGGCGTGGCTTCGCGTGAGAAAGCACACAAAGAATGCATCATGTAGGTTCTGTGTAGGCTGTAAGGCCTAAGTGTGGCGTGTTAATGGCGGTTCATAGCTATGCGAAAATTTGAACAACTACTTGGGGTCCACGCTGCATTCACAGTTTCCTTCGCTCGCTATTCGCGATCACTATGAGTTCAAGTGAGCGTTTAAAACGCTCTAGTTCACGACAACTTGAAACCTACTCTAGCTTACTACACTGCGGGCAATTAAAGCATATCTTACAGTGGCTGCTCAAAAGGCTGTGATCAATATCTCTGAGAAAACCGGAATATTCTCCCAAGTGTGGCAGTCCAAAGGTTCTGCAGTCAGCTCTAGAAGCAGCAGCAGAGGGAACAATTGCGAACTCCCATAAGGTGATATTCTATGCAGTTAATGTATTTTGTTACTGCAGTACCTATAATTTATTGCCTGCTAAAACTATGAGAGTGCCGAAGCGTGTTATGTTCTCGTGCATACTCTCCACTACGGTTTTTCATCCAGGTATTTCATTCTGACTGCTGGGTTTTGGAAATGGTACAGGCAGAGTGGTGCACGCCTTTTCTTTGTATACGTGCTCAACGCGCTGACTAAAATTTTCATAAGTCGGCTCAGTTTCGTCAAATCACCTATTTTTAATTCAGGTTGCCTCACCCATTTATTCACCTCGGTAATTACTTTGTACGTAGCGTAACAGTGAACAATACCGGATGCAGCAAATGTTTTTAGCTGATGGCTTGAGTAATTGCATCTCGAAGTCCATACATGATTCTGCTTAGTAAACGAGCGATTGAAGTCCATGTTCAATTCAGTTCAATGAAATGCAGCTCATTTCTTGCTTGTACATGAAAAGAGCAGCAAGAGCCAAAGGCCATATGGCATAGCTGACTGAGGCTCTTGGTCCTGTTGACGTTAGGCGTACAGGTAGTACATTTCACGTTTCATGCAGCTATGTTTACACGCATTGTACGCACATTTCGGGTCATACTAATTTCATGCACGTTGCGCACTAAAAATTATTCAGATGAATTATATACATCTTTCAAACTTGAAAAAGAACAAAAAGCGATACATATACAAAATTGCTAGTGTAGGCTGAGTTTGTGCAACTGCAAACGTCTGGGCATGTGCTTCTTGTCTCCTAAAAGTAATTAGTTTTTAGTCTCTCGCACTTGCACTTCCGTAGTTGGGTTAAAATTGGCTATTAGAGTGCGCCCGGTGGCATTTAAAATTTGGGAATATATTTGAAAGCTAGTAGAGGATCAGTGGGGTTGCATTCTTTTGTTTGGAAAGTTCCTTTAGCTTTATGAGTTGACTTGAGGCTTCATCGCTTCCATAGAGCTTGATCGGCCTGCCAACAAACGTTAGTCTATAATAGTCATTTGTTTCTTGTTTTTCAAAGTGATTGCTAGCGCTGTTATAGAGTCAGTCTAATCTGACTTTAACGAAAAGCATTTGAGCGATTGATATCAGCTCAATTCGTTCTCTTCTTAATGCACCCGCAATGGGCGGTAAAAGGCAAGAAATCGAATTATGCGAGAAACCTAGCTCACATTCCCACTCTCCTTTGTAAGTACTTATAGATATATCTTTTTGTTAAATCCACTGCTACGCAGCGGTATCAGAGTGAAACTAAATTCAGGGCTTTTACTTGCACACCTCATCTTGAGGCACGCCGCAGCTGAGGAATCCAGATTAATGTGCATACAATGAGGGACCACAATATTTATTCTTTTTTTTTGCATTCCGGCGGCATTTCTCGCGGCTACCGCGGAAGCAACTGAACCCGCGACCTCGTGCTCGGTGGCGCGACTTCACAGCCAGTCAGCTACTGCAGCGAGGTTCAAGAATCGCAGATCACGCGTGCACAGCTAACGCTGGCCACTCTTGTCTCACTGAAGGTACGCTCCATTTCGCCCTTACCTCGTGGAGAAGGCGATGGGATGCGGGCCAGCGGCCACCGAATGCCTAGGCATCGCGGACGCTGCGCTGCTGGCTGACCTCGCCTCGCACCATCTCCGTGGCCCACCAGCCACAATTACAAAGGCCGAAGCGAGACCAGGCAGCCGCTTCGAGATCCTGGTGGGCTACGCGGCTGGTGAAGGAAGAAAGCTGTCTTTCGACCTTTTGCACGACATCGTCGAGGATGGTGGCAATGAAGATAGCTCCGAAGTATGGGGCCCACCATACAAATATATATATATATATATATATATATATATATATATATATATATATATATATATATATATATATATATATATATATATATATTGAAGAGCTATTTTGAACTCAATAATAGGATACTCCGTGTTGCTTAGCTAAAACTAGGAGCGTGGGCAAGCGCATCTGCGGAATATTGCACATATTCACATCCCTGCCCTTTCTAATTGCCGAACTCTCATTGTCGAACCCTAGCTGTGACGTATGCGAAATGATTTACGTAATCGTGTGTATTTTCATTACATGTTATGTCGTGCATCACAGGAGGGGCAGGTGCACGCGAGCAAAAGAAACACACCTTGATTTTGTATGCTCGTATAATTACTCGAAAGATGAAGCCTTCCAAGCGAAAAGGTCACTTCTGCGGAAATCCGCGTGCACGAGACAGCTTTTCCTTTTTAAATATACATTGGATGTTTCCTTTCTTAGAACGCTTACTCACGGTGATTTTGACTTATCATGAAAATTTCAAGTGCTATGGAAATGCTGTCAGCCGCGCAGAAATGCCTGGCAACAACTGCGACCTGACATGGCGCGAGTACGATTCGAGGACTGGTGAGGGCCTTTGCGCTTCTTTGTAAATGGCGCATAATTATTTGGAGACCGTTTCGAGGCAGGAGAGAGCGCACAAGGGAATGCGATATCCCTCGCTGTAATAAATGATCATATGTACGAGAGCTTCAGAGAGAAGAGCGTTTCAGTCATTGCAATACAGTTCAATTCCATTGATAGAGATAACGCAGTATGCTTCATTACGCTAACAAGGAAATATTGCTTTATGACGTAGACTTAGCAGTAAATAAGTTCAAAGAAGGTACACGATGGAAGCATAGGCCTCTAGTGCATTGAGTAGTAATTAGCAAGGCATACGTACGTCTAGTAACAGATTTTATGCCGTACCAACGGTCGAGGGTGGTCGTCGGTCAAATTTCCGAGATTGATCGTAAAGGACAAACACCATATTGAATAACACTAGTACAACAAAACGTCAGTGTGTGCTAATTGCGCTTACGAACTAGCATATTGTTGTTAGCCTCCTGATTATTAACTTCACGGAATATGTGATTGCGAAATAGAAGCCGAAGTGCAATGAAGCGTCTTTTGCTTAGCAGGAAAGGCAAAACCCGTACTACTTTCACGATATTTGTCTATCAAATGTGCTATGCAAACTTCGATGTTCTAGTTAAGATCGCCGGAACTATTGCAGGTATGCTTTTGCAAAACAAGTGGAATGTATTTCATAGCTCATTTTTGTAAGGACACACATCTCGAAACGGTGCTAGTCTCAGGATTTCTGCTAAGCAGAAACCACACATCTTTTTTCCAGTTCGCGGGAACATGTGCCGCGAGGTTGGTATTTGAAAAGTTTATTGGAATATTTTATCTATCCAAGCCATCGTAGAATTTGTTTCTTGCTACTAATGTCCGGTTGGCTACGTAGCCTATCAGCGAACTGTAGTAAGGGTCTTGATATGACTCCCTCTTTATAACTATTCCGCATCAGAAGAAACACGCGGTATGTACGTATACCTTGTGGTATGCGCCTACGTCCTCTCGTAATACCGGTGTACGTTCACGCGAGTACATCTTCGCTTGACTAAAGCTCGACGGTGGCCCAGCTCTCCTCACCGCACAACTCTACTCCGTCACGCAGGAAGAGAAGCTTGCAAAACTGGGGGATTACCTGGGCCTCACGGACCTCGCTGCACCCTATTTTCATCTGCGCAATAACAGTGCCGCTGGCAGCAATATTTGGCCGGCCTTCATGGAAGACCTTCTTGTCCGCTGCCCCATAGAGCTATTCGGCCATCTCTACCACTCCATGTACGCCACTGTCTACGGATTTGTTTACGAAGGCGAGGTGAGGTACTTATAAAACTCGGAATAATGTTATCAGCAGTGTTGCACTACCGCTGATGCTGTTGTGCAGGACGGTCAAAATAAAGTATTATAGAGATAGCGACACATGCCTGGTGTGAGGCCGCTATTTTCTCTCGCTGTCAGGGTCTTTCTATAGTGCAATGCCTACAGTGTTCCTGCACCTACTGAACAATACTTACGAAAATGTAATTTAGGTGTTTGTTCATTTAATGCGGCCTGTGTGCAAGCAGCAGTTCGGCATATTTGAAACGGGGCACCATATTCGAGAAAATACCCTGGAGAAGTGCAGCAGGTGTGTAGCACCAAATATCCAAACATAACACGACTAGCATTCTACAAGTTGAAAAAACTTAATGGGAAAATCCTGGTAATCAACTAAACAGAAAAGTAAAAGCTCTAATACTGCTCATGTTCGTCATCGCGTACACTAATTATGTTGCTGGCAATAAGAATTAGCACTGGTTTAGAATAAAAAAGAAAGAAGCATCCTTAAGCCTTTGTTTCAATTAGAAAAATCGCCTTCCTCAAAAAATCAAGAGGAGATGTAGATCTCCTGAACAAGTGTAGTGGATCGGCCTTGATGGCAAGATATCATGAAGACTAACTTTACAAGATCAGTTTGTCAGCCTTGCTGATATTCACTCGTTACTTTTAAAGCGCAAACGACCAAGGCTAGAAAAGACACGGAGCTGAGGTTTGCTCGAGCTGTAACAGGAGAGGAGACTCCCGAGCGCATGATCCTGTTATTGGGTGCATCGTACATCCATCGTCGTTTGCGCTGTGGAAGTAATGTTGAACCTTCAAGCGTCACAGATAACGAGGGCAAAGCAAGAAGAAACTCGCAAAACGTTAGGTTCAACAATTACCCGTGTTTGAAACAGCCGATCATACTATATCCGCATATAGGACACTCACGCCGAAAAATTAACTGCTAGGATGGCGCTAAATTACATTATGAAAACCATTGTTGAAAACATACATGATGGTTGGTGCACTCGTACACTCAGTACATAAACTACAGTACATTACTTTTACAAAATAAATATTCTAAACTTATCTCTATGCTTTAAGAGGAATCTTTAGCTCGCGCGCAACGCTTATGCCTCTTGGTCACGTAAAAAGCGGAAATGCTTATCTGAGATAATCGATGGGTCAAGTTAAATTATGTTTGTTGCATTTGAGAGAAAAAATGATATTCCACGGAGTGACTGAAGTGAAATTTCCCTAATGGGTTTGAAGTTTCTTACATTTCTTTCCAAATTGGTAAGTTTGAAAATATAAAAGCGTGATGTTTACCAATCCGTAACTGTGCACCAAAAATGCATTTTGCAGTAGTATAAACTGCATCCGTTTGGCACCTACAGCGAATAAATTTGATACATGAATTTGTTACAATGTTTACAAGAATTTTGCGAAACTCCTACTAAGATTAGAATGGTACATATTCCACAGCAATGCATGATACATCAATTTTTGCGCTTGAGATGCAATATGAGGTTCAGCTTACGGAATTGTGATTCCAATTTTCTTTGCTCAACTAAAGGATCCTTAATTTATCCTGTTGTTTTTGTAAACTTTGCAAGTTTAAGCAATTTTCGCACAAATTGAAAGCCTGAATCAGAAACCTGCTTCCAGTAGTCACAAATTTCAGCGTTTTCCTTTAAATTCAGCAATTGCAACAAAATTGGCGCAGTACTTACCGAGGAAAACGAATTCTCTGTTCCCATGTATTTAGATAGAAACCCTGAGCTAAAGCTTTCTCTTAACACGAGGCATTTTACAGCGCAGCTAGTTGCCCCTAGTTGGTAGGGATTTTCGTGTCCATCAGCAAAAAGAAAAGCAAATTGAATCGAAAAACTGCATATCTTCTTTCGAATCAGGCTCCCAACACGCAGCTCAGTATTCCTTTTAATATAGAACAGCACAAAACAAACGTCAAAACTACGTCATGGATGACAAGCCGCCTGTGAAAAATGCGAGGCACGTTCCTTCTTTCCGCGTATGTTTCCTGGTAAAGATTACGATTGCATGAGATGCTTCGGTAGGAAAGGGGCAACAGCAGTACACAAACGACGTCACCAAACTTCATATATAAAAGGGATACTGGGCAAGCAACTCATTCAGTTCATTGCAAGATCGCAATGGATAGAACACACAAGGACTCCCGAAGAGAACGTGAATACGATGAGCGTCGAAGAGTGCAAAATTGCAATGCTCAACAACGGTGTGGTGCTAAGACTAGGCTGAACAATAAAAAATTTTACATTCCTATCGACGGCATCTGAGAGGTTTACTAAGAGATTCGCACCGCCAGGGCATCAATGCCTTCGAGGACGCGAATGGTAGGACCAACTTTGAATACTGCAGTCAGTACGATTTTATTTCTACCAGAACTCGCTACCGACAACCTGGGGCGATTCAACAGACAGTCTGTATCGGTGCAATTTGAAGCGGTGGCGCCAAATCAGGTAACAGACGTTAGAGTCTACACACGAAAATATGTGTTGGCTATCAACGTCCCACATGAGACAGCGCTGAGAAATCTGACTAAAGTTAAAGAACTAGGTGGCGTTAAGCTTCGCTCGTACATCCCCTAAACCGTGGTTCCACTGCTACTGTCAACTACGATGGTGACTGCTCCATCTCCAGTGCTGACTTGCCGATTCTAGTGAAGCCTACCGTTAATGGCGTCACCATAAGACATGTGTATCGCCTCGGCACATCCCGCTGTGTGAAAATTATTTTGAACGGTGAGACTCTCCCTTCGCACTTCAAGTTGGGCCACTTTAGACACCCTGTGAGACCATTCATTCCAAGGCCACTTCAATACCGCTATTGTATGAGGCTGGGACACGTGAGCGCCGTGGGCAAGAACACGACAGTGCGTTCAAGCGTCAGTGAGTCCCACACTGCAGATCCTTGTGCAGCGACGGTTGTCAAATGCACCAATTGCCTTGGGTCCCATGATGCTTGCTCGAAAGATTGCCCCAAAATGAAAAAGGCAAAGGCGGTCTTGGAGCAGATGCGAGAGACCATTCCTCTCTCGGGAAGCTGTTGCGGCCTTTAGAAAGCGACTCTCCCGACGCTGTCAGACTTCAAAGCACACTGATGCCTCTGTGAAGACTACACCACATCCGACCACACCTCCTCCTCTGCCTCCTAGGCCTGGCGCAATTCAATCCAAATCTGAGAAGGCCATGGTGGAGAACAATACAACTTGGTCCGCACTACTAAATTAGCAGTCAATGACGAAACAACGGAAGTCACTACCGAAGTCACTACCGAAGTCACAAACGGAGCCGCAGCCGATGCCACAGCTGGAGCCGTGGTTCCACTACTGGAGCCGATGCCACAGCCGATGCCACAGCCGTTCCAATAGCCCGAGCCGGAGCCACTTCAAGTGCTACAGCTGCGCATGGCTGGAGAACGCACAGCACGGGTCCCTGACAAATTCTTAGAAGAAGAACGGCAAGTGGTTATGATGCTCTTGGTCTCTGATGAATACTTTTCGAATGCTCTTGAACAGCCGGCACACTTGGTCAGCGCGAAGAGCAATGCAAGTGCTGGATGCTCTCAATTCAGTACTTGCAACTATTGAGTAAACGTCATGGCTCGCCCACACCATTCTATCCGCACTGAAGTGAAAAAGGCTATTCTTTAGCTTAATAATACACTGCCACGCACTGCAACTTTCTGCTGACACCCACCGGCTCCTTGGTCTTCCCTGGTGACTTCAAAGTGTATCACCACCTATGAGGAAGCACGAAGGTTAGCTTCAGACAGCAGAATGACGGCAGCCTAAGGTAACGGCAGAGCACGTGCTTCGACTTGACTGATTTCTAGGCGCTTTTCTGCGTACACACTGTGGTACCTCCTTCCCTCTTTTCTCTTTATATTCCCCTTTCCCTTCCCCGAGGCTAGGGTAGCAAACCGCATGCTTGTCTGATTGACCTCCTTGCGTTTCCTCTTTTTGCTATCTCTCTCTTGACAGTCAAGGTGATAGACATCAATGCTGGCGCAAGCTTGTGACGCAGAGTTTAACTGGAGATAACGATAGCGTTGTTGTAGTAACCAACCAAGTTCGACTTAGCTGATGTCGCACAAAGTCTGGCAGCAATATGAGTGTTATCGCGCAGTTTTCCTTTTCCTTCGGCTAGAGGGCCCATGTAACACGAAAACATAAATATATGAGCTCGACATTGAAACGTTCTGAGAGCTTTCAATGTTAAACGGCATTACAGGTAAGTTATGGGGCAAAATCGGACTTTTTGCACTCGCCATTGCAACACCCATGGAATGCTGCGTTTCCGAGAGGCGAGTGTAATGATGTCAAAGCGTTCCGTCACAGTACACACGGTTTCCTAAGCAAGTTCTTCAATACCGAGCTACCGCACCTCTTGACATGCTTAGAATTCTACGAGTTAAATGGGAGTTCTCTTCCCCGTGGAGAATAGCGCCAACACATGCTGCTGACACGTGAAAACTAAACATGACGTCGTGTTACCTTACCGTGCCGGATGCGGAATTCAAGGCGTCGGTTTGCCAATGTAGGCTGTAAGGAATGCTTCATTGTGGTATTTATGTTAAAGATAGCATACATAGAGGATTCCTGGTACCCATGTAGTAAAAGCCAGACCAACGTCTACATATAAATATTTCTAAGAAACTATGTGCTTTCCCCACGCCTGGAAACGATTGTCAAATTTTGCGAAACCTAACTCACTCAGAGTATATGTGGAGCGCATGCGCCTACATATACTCCTTGCTTTGGTCCCACTAAATGACACGTGAACAGAGATAACATGATAAATCCTATGCACGGTGTGTTCGCTACACGACCGAATTGTTTTTGGGTGCGCCCACCGAATCCTCTAAATCGGGTACAAATGCAACCAAGTAACGCGTCACGAGGCAGAGACTATAATTCGATAACGTTGTTGCTCAAACATTTCGAACATAGTATTAGTACTGCGGTTCAAGAACGCATATAAAAATAAAAAATGCCAAAAATTGCGAGCGAGCAAATCTGAAGGTTTCATGTTACCGACTTTCACTTTTGCGGCAGGGTATGGGACCGGGATAGTGGTTGAATATCTATCTCAATAGGGGAAAGGGGTACAATGGACAGTTCATTTTAGCATCTTATCTAGTGTACCTTCTGCTATGTGATTGTCAACGTGGCACAGCAAAAAAATGCAACTGATGTTGAATGAAAGCACACCCCCCCCCCCCCCCCCCCAGCTGCAGTTTTCTTGAATCAGAACTTCACGTCAGACAGGTGCTTTCTGGAAATGGGGAAACTATTATGCAGTAGGTGCCATGGCCGGTCAAATGCAAAATTTGTTGATAACGCAAATTTATGCACACACTGTGGCACCCACTTCGGAGTGAAAGAACCTAAAAGGACCATGTGAATTATTCATGCTCCTCCTCATTCACATCCAACAGAAAAACCAAAAGCCTGCAACTTTAAGACCCTCAGCAGACACCCGAGTGTAACAAATACGGTTGTCGTTGTTTACAGAAAATGGAGGGCCCTGCTCTTTCCACGCACACACACGTCGGCGGTGGTCTCGAACGCTTCTCAATTTTTCTTGCAGTCGGAGTATCCTTGGAATGTGGCCGAGACACGGTTTCCGGATTTGGACCTTCTATTCGGCGTACCATTGATATCCTCAGACCCTGTGTACCCCGAACACATGAAGCAAACAAGCCTTAAATTTATGAGGGTGTGGTCCACCTTCATAAAAACAGGGTACGTAGTTTTCGTTCTTATTTGCCAATTCACATTCCTACGCTGCATGAGTGAAAGAAAAATACCAAGAGTGAAAGCATATGCATATGTTGGTCAATCTGAGCAGCAATTATGTAAAAAAATAATGAGGCTGCATCCCTTTAGGCTGTTTCGTTTTTCGGGCTCTATATATATATTATTATGCGAAGTATATTACGAAAGCAGAACCCAGCTCCTCAGGCGCGGCGGTGTCGCCTTCAATGACCTTTGACCCCATGCCGTACCACGTGACACCGTGACATCACGACAGAGGAGAAACGGTGCTCCAACGCGCGCCGTCGCTCGCGGCGGTATATAAGCAGCTGCGCTTGTTTCTAGGTGGCTTTGGCTCAACTCTTGCAAGATGGGCTGGGTGGGAATCGAACCATGGTCTCCGGAGTGTGAGACGGAGACGCTACCACTGAGCCACGAATACGATGCTTCAAAGCGCTACAAAAGCGCCTCTAGTGAATGCGGTGTTGCCTTAGAAACGAGCTGTTTCTAAGGCTGAGGCGTGCGTCGCTTGCTCAGGCGCACATTTCGTTGCCGCGCCGAACGCTGCGTTGCTCGACGCTCACCGCGTCCAATGCGGGGCGCGTAGTCGCTGCGGCGTAGCCCATTGTCTTACACCCCTTGGCGAGTCGATGGGATTTATTTATTGTATTTATTAATACCGTTTACGAACGGGTGAAAATCAAGGCCAAATCGGTTTTAACGCAATTTTAATTCATTTCGGTCGCGGTGCAACATTTTCAAACAATTGGGCTTTACCCGTAGAGGAAGGACCCTGGATTCAGGGTATTCCGCATTTGGCCGGTTGACCTTAAAGTATTCCTGTCCACAAACTACTCGTCTAATTGAGAGCAAATATTGCTCACAGGGTAGCATATTGTAGTCTAAGTTGTTTTAGATGTATTTAAACATCGCGACTTGCTTGCATTTTGTATAATGAAGGAGAAAAATTGGAGGACGCTTAAGCTTCGCCTTCAAGAGTGGAACGCGATAGCGTTATCGCATCCCGTTCGCACCGCCTACTCAAACGCGCTACGCAAGCCAAACGTCGCGATCGGCAGAGATAGCCGGGCCCCGACGCGCCATGAAGATGGACGCGGTCATGGGGCGAATGGTGCGCCACGTGTCGGGGCAGCGCCGTACATTGCGAGGAGGTGGTCTTCTGTGTTTGCCGCAAGATGGCTCTGGTGTTCGCAGAGCGCAGAATAAATTTAGCGGAAACGTACTTCGCTACTCGTGAAACTGCGACTTCTGTAAGTTACATGGTCATAATTACCGATATACACCACATTATAACATTCTACGGCACGTTTCTAGGCAAAACCGCATTCACTAGAGGTAATTTTGTCCCGTTTTGAAGGAACGAACTCGTGGCTGAGTGGTAGCGTCTCCGTATCACACTCCGGAAACCCAGGTTCGATTGCCACCAGCCCATCTTGCAAGATGTTTTTTATTTATGAAGTGCCTTCTGGGATTTATCGCTCACGGCCAACGCCGCCGACGGCGACGACACCGGCTTTTCTGCGACACGAGCTCCTTAACGCTGTCGCATTAAAATGCTTTCGGCTACGAACGCACATTTTGCCGACAGCAGCCAAGCTGCCGATTCGACAGGTTGCGCCATAGGGCGGTCGAACTGCATCTACTGCATCTTAGAAGCAAGCGCGCTTCTCTCCTATCCCCCTAGCCGAGAAGTGTGCCTCGACGTCCGCCCGATGGGGCAACCTGTTGGATCAGCAGCTTGGCTCCCACCTAAAAAGTATGTGCGCGTAGCATAAAGCACTTTCTGTTTCATACTACAAAATGCAAGCAAGTACCGATGTTGACGTTACATAGACTACAATATGTTACCCTGTGAGCGATGTTTGCTCTCGATTAAACGAGTAGTTTGTGGACAGGGTTTTTTTAAATGTCCACCGGCCAAATACGGAAGACCCTGTATATTGAGCATATTTGTGATCTGCCAGTGTCTCTGAGGACGACTACGGGACGCCTTTATCACCGATATCAACTTTGCGTTCTTTATCGCAATGCAGCGTTTTTTCCCCCTGGCGGATTGCCTAACCTTTCACTAATATTGATTACCACAGAGCGGCACATCTGTCTTAATTATTTTTACTCAGCTGAAACGTTTGTAGGCACTGCTCAGGAAGTATTTGCTCAAGCGCAAGTTGGGCGCTAGGTATTTTGCCAGCGAGAAACACTGTAAGTTGAGAGGCGTCGGCAGGTTTTTTACACCGTCAAATGCCCCATGGAAAATAGCCGACACTGCATATTTCGGCATGGTGAATAGACCGCATGAACCAAGAATAATGGTGTCTTATACGTAGGTTACAACACATTCGATATATCTGTAATGCCCGTCAGCTCTTCCGTGCCTGACAACTGTGACAAGGAGATGCGTGTCGACGTTGCATTCCGTCTAACAAACTACGTGCAGTGCGGCGAAACTGATTGGTTGTGTCAACTGGCCTAAGAACCAGACCAAACACGTACTCAGAAGGCCTCCCCTGTATTGATGCGACTAATCGCTGCCTTCTTGACAGCGATTGAATGGTACCTTCAGCAAAGAATTACTCGACCATAATGAACGAACACTTCTTTCCGAGCAGCAAGCTTGCGGCTGCTGTTTCGGAGTGAAATTGAGGGCTGAAGTTTATTTAATCCGATGAAGCACAGGAAAAAAATAGACAGAAAAGCCACAAGAGAGTCTTGAAATTCTTCGACGACTGATGACAAATACGCTGAATGGCCACGCCGGTGAAGTGTGGGAGAACTCACAATAGTGAAAATAGGCAAATACAGATTCATTCAATCGTGTAAGAACCACATAAATGCGGTGACAAATTGGTGTTTTGTCAACAAAATAAATAAATAACCCGACAACTCACACATGCTAAGAAAACACCTGTTGATTTGATGGTAATAGCTGTGTGGTTCATCCCGACAGAAAAAGAAAACAAAAGTACGATGACACACCACTGGCATTAAGAAAATATAGTACACAATTACGCACCGCTAGCGCAAGTTACACTAAACGGACATAAACACTGTAACTGGCTGACGCAAACCACTGCCTTCTTTACCTTGCACCGAGTTATTCAGGTGGAGCAGAGTTTAACGGTCTTAATATACAATTAATAAATAATTAATAATTAATAATTAATATACAATTAATATAGATTTGTGACACAGGAGGCTGCCGACCTTCAATGGCTACCCGTGGCCACTCATGATTGAGGACTCGCGGTGGACGGCAACCTCAGTCATCATCCGGGATGGCATGAAGCTGTCCGCTCCCACACGATTCGTTCAGAAGAGGTGCGAACTGATCGACGCCATCCTGATGAAGGCCGTCAAAGAGCCGGGCAGCGATTCCAACGACTTCGCCACGGAAACAGACTAACGCTATTCTGAGCCAGTGCGAAGAAATATTTTCTATAAGTTTATCATTTATTATCTAGCGGTCTTGCAATACAACGAGGCATTATTCGCGAAGTATTTCTTCTGAACCCTTTACCTTTCAATTTTGGGTACATAAAATATTTGGCATTCAGCAAGTGGGCTGGCGGGGAGTCATTTGATATGCGTTAGGCAGCCATATCTTCTAAACAGTCGCAGGTTGTGTGAATGGTATCAGATTTACTCTCGAGTGGTCGCATGAAGACGATACGGACAGTGCGGTTTTATTGAGTGCTTTAGATATGTAGCAGTATAACCGACAACTAACGAAATGAAAAATACACACCGAGACGAATTGAATAGAGCTTGATAAGAAAAACAAATATGAATTAAAAAGATAGGAAACAGTGACGTTTCACAAAAGTTTTCTGTTTCTTATGCTTTTTTCTCGTGCGTGTTAGTTTTGCATTTGCTGCAGCTTTGACATTCCCTAAAATTTATTATATGTAAGCATTCTGTATGTAGCCTATATTCAACGGTCGTTTCATATCACAACGTGCTTTGCCATTAATATAACAAGGGCACTGTTGTAATCTTTATAAGTGCTACGCTTTTGTGGTATACAGGAGAGCCAAAGCACTACGTCGTTTTCTCATATCTGCTTATATACGTTCTATGTATTGCGTAATCCTTAATGTGGGCAGGTGATGTGTCGCTCTTTGTGAAACTTGCGAGCCAGTTCTTGCTTCTTTTCCCTATGATTGTTCTGGCTTCATAAAATTGGGATGATTATTACTAATAGCAAAATTATTGTTATGTTGACGACTATGATGGCAAATACAACAAATTGTCTTATTGGCCGCTTTTTAGCCAATACTAATCTATCGTGTATACTTGTTGATGTTTGGAGTCACCGTCAGCATCTGAAAATAATTATGCACAAATTGAACTATTGCAACGATGCCAGTGCATTTATGTAAAAATTTCTAGACACCCGCCTCTATGTCTCTAGTGTAGCTTTCAGCTGCTGAACACGAAGTCAACGGTAAGAATGCCGGTCATAATCGGCTGGATTCTGTTAGGAGAAGAATCCTAGAACGTTCATGCAGTAAAAGTTGCGCGTAATGGAACCACAATGGTCAAGTAAATGGACAATCGTTTTATATTGCATCCCTAATAAGGCCTGCGTTTCCATGGGACGACGCAGATAAATGACGAAAAAAATTTCGGTAGAACCAATCTTGTGCTGACTGTCGGCATAGAGGCCATTAGCAGTGACGTAATGCTGCGGCACAACCTATTGCCACTGCCGAAACGCGTCATGTATGAGGCACGTACTGCAGCACGGCTTCTCACTCGCGCTGCCCTATGGACATGCAGCGCTGCCGAGAATTCCGCGCACGACCTCCGAGATGCGTGGTGCGCCGGTCGTGCGAATGCTGAGAATTGTTTGCTCGCTGGCCGTATACCCACTGGCGCACACCTGGTTTTCATTCCGTCTATAGCAGGGAAGAAATAATCAAAGATTTCATTTAATACCACTACAATTCTTCGGAAACTTACCCCACTTTGCGGTATGTGTCTATGGAGATAAGTTCACACCTAACATCATCTTTCTTACCAACTTTGGTAACTAGGTACTCTAGGGTTAAATGGGTTGACGACAGAGCTGCTGTGATGGGGGAGCCGGGTTCAAAAGCTACCATTCGACAAGTCGTGGTAACCGGATACGTAACTCTGGGCACGTGGTGCTATTCAATAAATGTCTCTCATGCCATTTTGGTTCGCTGGATATGAGCCACTCAATAACGAACATCTTTCACGCCAGCTAGGTTCACTGGGGCTGTGTTGCTCTTCGATGGTCCTTTTTCATTCAAGATTGGGGTACTCGTTATGTGTCATTTTGTATGTGCCGCTCTTGAATGAGCGAGACTTTGAGGCCAACTTGGGGCGCATGGTATTCGCCACTGGATCTGTGCTGCTCTTGAATAAAACATACGAAGAATTACCCACAACGCATGGGATATGTTCATAATACCAATAAAGTCGCGATGGTCTCTAAAGGATGCATGGTCGCTTTCTGGGGGAGATTTCTGTATCTATGTTTGTATCTACCATTGCATGTTTGTAAATAACAGTTTTCCTGCCTGGCTTGGTTACTGGGCAGTTCTTGGTCGAATGGGTAACACCTCGAGCTGCTGTGCTGAGGCAAAGAGGTTCGAGGCCAGCCATCCGACCAGCTTTGGTCACTGAGTATGTGGCAATGTGTACATGCGTGCTGCTCTTCAAAGATCCTCGGCGACGTAGGTTTCTCTGAGCTGCAAGATTGTGTAGGTACCGCTGTTACAAAAAAAAAAACGCTTCAACGCCGACATGGAGCACGGTCTATATATGTGCCAGTCGGTCTCTGCTAGTCTTCAATGAACCCCTTAGATGCCCATTTGGGTCTCCGGGTATTTGCCAGTAGGTGTGTACCGCTCTTCAATGAACGTATTTCTCGCCAGCTTGGGTAACAGCTACGTATGGGCCACTGGGAATGTGGCGCTTGCGAATTACGAAAAATATTTCTGAAATTCCTTCGATGCTGAATGGAATCGAGCCCACGACACGAGTGTTGCTCAAGGTCAGCAGCTCCACGCATTAGCAAGACTGCACCACGAATGCAGTGCGTACGTGCCCCCTTTTCAGACAATGTCTGACGCTAACAAGGCTTCAGCGAGCTGCGCCATAAGTGCACTGGGTATGTTCCTCTCTTCGATGAACTTCTCGCCAACTTAAGTCACTGAGTTTGAACCGCTGGGTACGAGCCACTGGGGGCCAGCGAGGGAACAATGTTCAGCGTTTGCAAGCACTGGCGCGCCATGTTTTTGTCTGTTATGCTACGGGCAGACTACCCAGCAGCGCCAGTAGATGACGCAGCATGTCCAGAAAACGCGAGAGAACAGCTCAGCTGCCGCATGACGCTTTTCTCAAGGTTTAGCTCGCACCAGCGTGCGGTGCATTTCGAATCCTGAATGCTGAAAGATGCTGAATGGAATCGCCGAGTGTTCTGGCGGGGAGCGCGAAGGAGGAGTCCCGACGCAGTATACGCCTCATACGTAATTCGTTTCGAAGGCGGCAATACGCTGTTTGTCGACATATTGACATAGGTAGGCATGCTTACTCATGAGTACACTGACTTACACTGCCATACTCATTTTACGCTGATACTCACTCACTCACTCATCACTCATATACTCGCTTCACACTCACTCATATTCAATTTGCTCATTTGCTGAGATTCGATTCGCTCCAAGTGAATGTGCAGTGCCAAATTACTGGCTTTTATATGTATAATGCAATATTTGTGGCAAAGTAATCAGTTAAAAAGGTAATTAGGAAAATGAATCATAAAGTTATATTTTGTGATTTATTTGCAGAGTAAGTAATGTCTGCCCCGTCAATTAATCCAGGTCATTGAGTAGATTTGTGCTACATGCCACAGGAGATTGTTTAAAACTCTCCTAGATTGAAAAAAAAACGCCGTATTCAAAACATTCTTGGTGCTGATATGTGTAGAACCTCAGTAAACTCTCTGAAAAGGAAAGGCGGCAATGCTTGCCTGTAATTACAATAAACTGATATTTACTGAATGTTCATTAGCAGTTAAAGCGACAATAAAGACTATGTGATGCGATGCGTGCGCTTGAAGTAGTACCGGTGGGTGACAGCTCTCCTGTTTAAAAAAAGATCTATGCTAGTCCTTGCTTTGAGCTGTTCGAGCATTTGGCCCCAATTTTCGGTCGTAACAAGCTTGACCAGTTCTAAAATTATATCCTCGTTCTCCCATTTTCTTATATCACTAAGGTATAGGAATATATATATATATATATATATATATATATATATATATATATATATATATATATATTGTAAAGGGGGTTTATTCGGGTCGTAGAGAAGCAGCGACCAACGCGGCAACAGCAGGTATGGCGCAGCCAGCGAGCGAACAGGGTACGAGCCACGCGATGGCAATGCGGCTTTTCAGCCTGCCGATCTTCTTCGTCACAATCACCCCTGGAATTGAAGAGTAGCCATCCTGGCGACCTAGGAAGAGGTGGGCGGATCGTAGTACTGCTTCAGCCGGTCAATGTGTACAGTCTCTCGCCCTCGTCGACGGAGATCGGGAGATGGCGATGCGGGTTCGACCACGTAGTTCACTGGTGATGTTTGTGCAACCACGCGGTAGGGCCCGTGCTACTTCGGGAGGAGCTTGGACGAAAGGCCAGGAGCAGCAACAGGTGGGACCCAAAGCCACACGAGTGAGTCGACGGAGAAGGGGTGAGGGGGAGGATTGAGGTCATGGCGCTCTTTTTGGCGGCACTGTTGAGCAGACGTCAAAGAACGGGCCAGTTGTCGGCATTTCTCGGCGTGCTGAGCAATCGCAGAAACAGGTGAGCATGCAGCAGGGTCAGGCCGGTACGGGAGAACAGTATCAATGGTGCTGGAGGGATGGCGGCCGTAAAGCAGGAAGAATGGCGAGAATCCAGTAGTGGCTTGACAGGCAGTGTTATATGCGTAAGTGACGAACGGAAGTACAAGATCCCAGTTGGAGTGGTCAGATGCAACATACATTGATAGCATGTCACCAAGAGTTTTGTTGAATCATTCTGTTAAGCCATTGGTCTGTGGATGATAAGCAGTAGTAGTGCGGTGAATAATTTGGCATTCAGATAGGAGTGACTGCAGGACGTCTGAGAGGAATACGCTGCCCCGATCACTCAACAGTTCGCGAAGGGCGCCATGGCGGAGAACGAAGTTGTTTAGTATGAACGAGGCGATGTCTTTTGCTGATGCAGCAGGCAAGGCGGCGGTTTCGGCATACCGTGTCAGATGATCTACGGCCACAACAATCCATCGGTTGCCAGCGCCAGTAGATGGAAGAGGCCCGTATATATCAATGCCAACGCGGTCGAATGGTTGAGCTGGGCAGGGAAGTGGTTGGAGAGGTGCGGTGGAGAGATGCGGGACACATTTGCATCGCTGGCAGGCAATGCAGGAGCGCACGTATTTGTGGACGAAGGTGTACATCCCTCGCCAATAATATCGTAGGCGAAGCCGTGTGTAAGTTTTTGACACTCCGCCGTGACCACACTGCGGGTCAGAATGAAAAGCGGAGCATAAATCTTGTCGTAGGTGGCGAGGCACTACTAAGAGCCATTTGCGGCCGTCATTTTGGTAGTTGCGGCAGTGTAAAAGTCCGTCGCGGATTGTGAAATGCTGCGCCTGTCGGCGTAACGCTCGAGGCGCCAAAGTTGCCGGAGGATTTGATAAAAAGTCGAATATCATGACGATCCATGGGTCTTTTCATTGCCCCGATGCCACGTCCAGGATGTCAAGTGGTGAGATGTCATGTCTATAAGTAGAAGTGCTGCTGTCTGATGTAACTGGGGAGCGCGAGAGGGCATTGGCGTCAGAGTGTTTGCGTCCAGAACGATAGACGACTCGGATATCGCATTCCTGGATTCGGAGGGCCCACCGAGCTAGGCGGCCCGACGGGTCTTTTAGGTTGGACAACCAGCAAAGAGCGCGATGATCCGTCACCACGCCAAAGCGTCGACCGTAGAGATATGGACGAAATTTTTGAAGAGCCCATACGATAGCGAGGCACTCTTTTTCTGTGACTGAGTAATTGGCCTCAGGTTTCGAGAGGGCACGACTAGCATAAGCGACGACGTATTCGGCATTAGTGTTCTTGCGTTGTGCGAGCACGGCGCCAAGGCCGACACCACTGGCGTCAGTGTGAAGTTCTATAGGTGCGTTTGGATCAAAATGGCGCAAGACTGGCGGAGACGTGAGGAGGTGACGAAGAGTCGTGAAGGCATCATCAGAGGCTTCCGACCAACCAGAATGTTCATTGTCGCCTTGAAGAAGTTGGTTAAGTGGTGGGATAACTGTAGCGAAATTGCGAACGAAACGTCGAAAATAGGAGCATAGGCCAATGAAGCTGCGCAGTGCTTTCAAATTAGTGGGCTTCGGAAATTCGGATACGGCACGAAGTTTATCAGGATCAGGAAGAATGCCTTCTTTGGAGACAACGTGGCCTAATATAGTCAGTTTTCGAGCTGCAAATCGGCACTTTCTTAAGTTAAGCTGGAGACCAGCATTCCGGAGACAGGTCAAAACTTGATGTAAACGTCTAAGATGGGTCGGAAAACCAGGGGAAAAGACGACAACGTCGTCGAGGTAGCAGAGGCAAGTATGCCACTTTAGGCCACGTAGGATGCCGTCCATCATGCGTTCGAAGGTGGCGGGTGCATTGCACAGACCGAACGGCATCACAGTGAATTCATACAAGCCATCTGGTGTTACAAATGCGATTTTAGAACAGTCAGCGTCCGCCATGGGCACCTGCCAGTAGCCAGAGCGGAGATCTAAGGAGGAAAAGAACTGCGCTCTTTGCAAACAGTCAAGTGCGTCGTCAATACGTGGCAACGGGTATACATCCTTTCGGGTAATCTTGTTAAGCCTTCGATAGTCGACGCAAAATCGTATGGAGCCGTCTTTCTTTTTAACTAGGACGACTGGGGATGCCCAAGGACTACTAGAAGGCTGGATGACACCACGATTGAGCATATCGTTCACCTGGTCATTGATAACTTGTCTTTCAGCCGCCGATACTCGGTAGGGACGCTGTCGAATTGGTGCGTGGCTCCCAGTGTCGATAGTGTGCGAAACAGTCGTTGTGCGGCCGAGTGATGTTGCGTGGCAATCAAAGGAGGAAGAGAAGCCTTGGAGCAAGCGAAGAAGTTCGTCGCGCTGCGTCGTCGTAAGGTCACTAGCAATAGCTGGCGTAAAAGAACCCGGTAGGGACTGTGGACGCGATTCCTCAAGAGTAGCAATATAAGTGGAGTCGTCCATCGTGTCAAATATTGAAGATGAAGTCAGTGGCTCTGCTCTGCCAAGGCTTTCACGGCGGCGTAAAGTAATTGGTTCAGCCGATGGGTTGGAGACGCACATGAGAGAGGCGCCAGCTTTGAACTCGGGGACGGCGAACGGCAGTGGTAGTGAACGGCGGCGAACTAAGAGTTCAGACGGAGCGAAGAGTACTGTGCCGTCATCTACATAGTCACAAGAGATACTAACAAGGGTGGAAGACCAGGCCGGTATAATGGTGTCTTCTGAAACAGAGATTTTGCGGCAATGGTCCTCATGGTCAGTGATAATATCAGTCGAAAACTGAAACAGCTCAATTTCGGCGCGGGCGCAGTCAATGCTCGCATGATGTGTGGAGAGAAAGTCCCAACCTAATATGACGTCGTGTGAACATGATGGCAACACGACGAATTCTATGATATAGAGGACGTCCTGAATGACGACACGAGCAGTGCAGGCGCCGGATAGCTCGACGTGCTGCGCGTTGGCAGTTTGAAGAGACAGTCCAGAACGCGGTGTCGTCACTTTTCCGATCTTGCGGCAAATACGGGCATCTATCGCTGAAAGTGCAGCGCCGGTGTCGACAAGTGCTAGCGTCAATGTTCCTTCTATGGCGACTTCAATAACGTTCTTCGGAGAAGTGTGAGGCCTTATACATTTCGCTGGCACCGCAGTTCTCGCCTCCTGACCTGCGATATTTAGTTTTCCTGGCGCAATGGGCTCCGACGCCGGTTCATGGGTGAAAGCGAGCGGCGGCGAGGAGAAGGTGAACGGCGAGCAGCGGAGAATGCGGTGTCGACAACAGGAGGAGAGTCAAAGTTGTCCGAATAGTTGCGGCGTTGGTGGAAACGTGGCGCATATGGACGCACATTGTTGGGGACGTTGGGGGTAAGGAGGCGACAGTGACCTGCTACGTGTCTAGCACGGCCACAATAAAAAGAAATCGGCCGATTATCTTCCGTGCGCCAATGATCTTGAGGTCGTGCATACTGCACCAGTGGCCGGACCGGAGCGGATACGGGCGGGCGTAAAGGCGGGCGAAGGGGACCGTAGGTCTGTGGTGCAGGCCTCGAAGCGACTTCGGCGTACGTCAGGGGAGCGGCAACCGGAGCCTGCTGGAGAGAAGGTGGAATGTGGTCGGCTACCTGCTCCTTGATGACAGATTGGAGAGCGCGCGCCAACGGAGAATTCGACTGGCCGTGTGTGAGGGGAATCAGAGAAAGCTGACTTAGCACCTCTTCACGGACGAACTCCTTGATCTGTAGCAGTAGCGACGTATTATCCGGGGAAACAGCCAAGCTCGACATTGAAGTCTCCTGAGGAGAAGATTGGCGGGTGGCTAGGCGTTGTTTGCGGAGTTCATCAAAGCTTTGGCAGAGACTAAAGAGTTCAGAGACTGTCGCCGGATTTTTCGCCAACAGCATCTGGAAGGCGTCGTCTTCAATGCCTTTTAGCATATGGCGGATCTTCTCGGCATCAGCCATTGTGACGTCAACGCAGTTCCAGAGGTCGACAACATCTTCTATATAACTTGTAAATGTCTCCCCGCACTGTTGCGCACGACTGCGCAAACTTTGCTCGGCGCGAAGCTTGCGAACGGCGGGGCGCCCGAATACCTCCGTCACGTTAGTTTTGAAGGCTGGCCACGTCGTGAGATCACGTTCATGGTTGCGGTGCCACACGCTGGCGACACCGCTCAAATAAAACGATACGTAATTCAGTTTTTTGGTGTTGTCCCAGTGGTTGTGGATGCTCACCCGGTCGTAGTCAGCGAGCCAGTCTTCCACATCATGGTCTTTGGTACCGCTGAAAATGGGTGGGTCGCGTTGACGCAGCGGGCCGGGGCAGACCACGGTAGTCACCGGGGCAGCGGGTTGTGGTTGCGGTGGTCCTTCTTCCGGCATAATGAAGACAGGCTGCAGTGTCCGGTTGCGAAGTTCCAGAATTCCGGTTGTACCCCGCACCTCCACCAATTTTAAAGGGGGTTTATTCGGGTCGTAGAGAAGCAGCGACCAACGCGGCAACAGCAGGTAGGGCCCAGCCAGCGAGCGAACAGGGTACGAGCCACGCGATGGCAATGAGGCTTTTCAGCCTGCCGATCTTCTTCGTCACAATATATATATATATATATATATATATATATATATATATATATATATATAGCATCACAGTCGCGAACGCTTACTGCTCAAAGTGCTTCGCGACATTTGGTGGAAGGTGCTGGACTTGTTGCCAACCTGGACCTCCGAAGCCGGACGATCCCTGTCACATCTCCCATGCCTGAGGAGACTAGCCCTACCGCGCCACCTATGGCACCGCCTCCAGTCATCTGTCCTGGTGCGCCACGCCAACGGGTTCCTCCCATATTCAATGGAACTGACGATCATGACGTAGAGGACTGGCTCTCATCATACAACCGAGTGAGTGCCCACAACAAATGGTCTGATGCTGACAAGCTTGGCTACGTCCCTTTCTACCTTTCCGGGGTCGCCCATCTTTGGTTCCGCAACCATGAGGCTGACTTTTCCACCTGGTCAGCATTCCGAACGGCACTTCAAGAAGTATTCGGTCGCCCTGCTGTGCGCAAACTTCGGGCTGAACAACAGCTTCGCTGTCGTGCCCAACAAAAGGGCGAAACTTTCACGAGCTACATTGAAGATGTAGTTGACATCTGCCGGCGTATAGACCCTGATATGACCGAAGATGGCAAGGTCAAGAACATCTTGAAAGGCATAGAAGACGACGCCTTCCAAATGCTCTTGGCAAGGAATCCTCAGACGGTCAACGACATCATAGCGCTTTGCCAGAGCTATGAGGAGCTGCGCAAACAGCGGCTTTCTACGCGCCGAGCTCTCGCTCCGGACGTCGCACTCTCCGCTCTGAGTGATGGCGTCACTTCTGCTCCTTGCAGTTCCGAACTTTTCGACAGCATCAAGCAATTTGTACGTGAAGAAGTGGCGCGCCAACTCTCTCTTCTGCCAGTCGCTCCAGCCTCAGAGCCGCGCTTGTCTCCAGATCTCCGTCACCTGATACAAGAGCAAGTCGCTAACGCAGTACCACTTGCTCATCAACCGCCTCCTCCGCCTGTGCCACTTACGTACGCTGCCGTTGTCGCCAATCCAAGGCCTCCTTCTGCAGGTAATCAATCCAGACTTACCAGCGCCTTTCCCTCACCTCCGCAAGCAGCTGCAACATATTCTCCTGCCCCCCCAAGCAGCTACTGGCCGCCACAGCAGCCCGTGCGCCCACCTCGCCAATATTTCCGACAGTCTACGCCCGCTGTTCTCAATCCATGGCGCACCCGTGACAATCGGCCTATCTGTTATTCGTGTGGCCTACCTGGGCATGTAGCACGGCTTTGCCGCCGGCGTGGATGGTATCCTTCGGATTCTCCGAGGGCACAAAGTAACGGTTTCGACTCTACGTCCCGTTCTGCTACTGCCGCTCAGCCCTTCGAAGCCTCGTCTCCTCTTTCCCGACCCTTCAATACCCGTCGGTCTCCGTCTCCCCGTCGGCGTTCTCTGTCGCCGCTTATCCGTCGTCCTGAAGCTATCCGAGAGGAAAACTAAGGACCGCAGTTCCGGAGGCAAGAACTGCGATCTCAGCGAACTCCTCAAGACCTCATTTATTTCCTGCGAACATCCTTGAAGTTTATGCAGAAGACATTGCCGTTCATGCGCTTGTAGACACGGGAGCAGCAATATCAGTGATTTCGGACCAGCTTCGTCTTACCCTTAGAAAAGTCGCGACGACTTATTCAGCCATTTCATTACGTACAGCAAGCGCTGCGCCGATTGAACCCTTAGGGAAGTGTACCGTGCGTGTTGTTATAAGCGGCGCTTTATACCATATTGAGTTCGTTGTTCTGCCTCGCTGCTCCCATGCCATGATTTTAGGATGGGACTTTCTGTCCTCTCATCATGCCGTTATAGATTGTGCCCGTGCTGAACTCGCGCTGTCGCCATTCGGCACCAACGTTTTTGAAGATACTGATGACACTTCCAGTCGTGTGTTCGTCACCGCCGACACCGAGATTCCTCCATACTCTGCCGCACTTGTACCCGTTTCCTGCGTTGGGTTTTCCGACTCCACAGTTCTTTTCACGCCGTCTCAGCTTGTTGCTCACCGCCATCCTTTCTTGCTTCCTTTTCCCCTTCTTGCCATTCGACAAGGTTCGAGCGCACTTTATGTATCGAACCCTTTTCCTTGCCCTGGCAGGCTGCTCCACAATGAGTGTCTTGGTTATGCCGACGAAATCGAACCACGCTTCCTTTACGATGTGCCTGACGACCCGGCTTCTCCTCCGGTTGATGCTCTGGCCCTTCAAGTTTCTCCTCCCACGCCGCCGTGTGACCCACCATTTTACCAGAGTATTGATCCCAACCTCACTCCAGCGCAGCACGCCCAGATCGTCCATCTTCTAGACCGCTTTCGCACGTCATTCGACCTACAACCATCACGCTTAGGCCGTACTTCCACTGTTGTCCATCACATCGACACCGGCAACCATGCGCCTTTACGCCACAGGCCGTATCGTGTATCCGCCACGGAGCGTAGCGTGATCGCTGAGCAAGTTGCAGACATGCTCCAACGCGGTGTCATACAACCTTCGCACAGTCCCTGGGCTTCTCCTGTAGTGCTGGTAAAAAAGAAAGATGGCACAATTCGCTTTTGCGTGGACTACCGGCGACTTAATAAGATCACCCGCAAGGACGTTTATCCGCTACCCCGTATTGACGACGCGCTAGACTGCCTCCAAGGCGCTGAATTCTACTCATCCTTAGACTTACGATCCGGGTACTGGCAAGTGCCAGTGGCTGAGTCAGACCGTCCGAAAACGGCCTTCATCACACCTGACGGTTTATTTGAATTCACCGTGATGCCATTTGGCCTGTGTAATGCGCCTGCCACATTTGAAAGAATGATGGACAACATCTTGCGCGGCCTCAAATGGCAGATATGCCTGTGTTATCTGGACGACATCGTTATCTTTTCACCGGACTTTCCTTCCCACTTACTTCGACTTGAACGCGTCCTAAAGTGCATCCCCGATGCTCCTCTAACTTGAAGAAGTGTCACTTCGCTGCCCGGCAGCTGGTCATCCTCGGCCATGTCGTGTCGAAAGAAGGTGTACTTCCAGATCCGGCGAAACTACAAGCTGTTGCCCAGTTTCCCCGACCAACGACTTTGAAAGAACTGCGCAGCTTCATTGGATTAGCGTCATACTTTCGCCGTTTCATCCGCAATTTTGCCACTATAATTGCACCTTTAACGCAGCTTCTTCATGGCGGCCACAACCTTTCAACCTGGTCACGGGATTGCGATGCCGCCTTCACAAAGCTGCGTCGTCTCTTGACGTCACCACCAATCCTGCGCCATTTCGACCCCAGCGCTCCAACTGAAATACACACGGATGCCAGTGGCGTTGGCCTTGGGGCCGTTCTCGCTCAGAGAAAGGCTGGCTTCGATGAGTACGTCGTTGCCTTCGCCAGTCGTGCACTCACTAAACCTGAATCGAACTATTCTGTCACAGAAAAGGAATGCCTCGCTATAATTTGGGCCATAACCAAATTCCGTCCGTATCTTTATGGCCGCCCGTTTGACGTCATAACTGATCACCATTCGCTGTGCTGGCTGTCATCCTTAAAGGAACCATCCGGTCGTCTTCCTCGATGGGCTCTTCGACTGCAGGAGTATGACATTCGCGTACTGTATCGTTCTGGCCGAAAACATTCGGATGCGGATGCCTTGTCTCGTTCTCCACTAACAGACGAGGTTAGCTTTTCGAAAGCCTCGTTGTCCGAGTCTTCCCTTGCTGCCACGGACATTCTTCTGGAGCAGAAGAAAGACCCATGGATTGTGTCCATGCTGCGTTTTCTGTCCAGCCCATCGACACCCACTAACAATCGCGCATTACGTCGCCAAGCACATCACTTCTCCATTCGCGACGGGCTCCTGTACCGTCGCAACTACCTCCTGGACGGCCGCAAATGGTTGCTTGTCATCCCGCGACACCTGCGTTCGGATATTTGCGCAGCGTTCCACGACGATCCCCAGTGCGCGCATGCAGGGGTACTGAAGACATACGCGCGTCTACGCCTTCGTTACTACTGGCGGGGGATGTATCGATTCATCCATCATTATGTCCGCTCCTGTTTGCTTTGCCAACGCCGTAAAGATCCCCCTCGTCGTTCAACCGCCCCATTGCAGCCTTTGCCTTGCCCAGCACGTGCTTTTGATCGAGTAGGCATCGACATTTATGGACCTCTGCCAACCACATCAGATGGAAATCGCTGGGTAATCGTGGCCATCGACCATCTTACGCGCTATGCGGAAACTTCCCCTTTGTCCAGCGCTTCTGCACGTGACGTCGCCTGGTTTCTCCTGCGCCACATCATCCTTCGCCATGGAGCTCCCAGGGAATTACTCAGTGACAGAGGCCACGTCTTCCTCTCCGACGTCATCGAGGCTCTCCTCAAAGAATGCCGCATCATTCATCGCACCACTACTGCGTATCATCCGCAGACTAATGGCATGACCGAGCGCTTTAATCGCACTCTTGGTGACATGCTGGCCATGTACGTTGCATCCGACCAAACCAAATGGGACCATGTTCTACCTTTTCTGACCTACGCTTACAACACCGCCACGCAGACTACCACGGGATTTTCGCCCTTCTTTTTCCTGTACGGACGCGAACCTTTTTCCACAATGGATACTATCCTTCCGTACCGCCCTGACTCCACGGAAACAACTACCCTATCCGAAGCTGCTGCACACACAGAAGAGTGTCGCAAGCTTTCCCGTATATTTACGTCAGAAGACCAGCAACGCCAGAAGCACCATCGAGAAAGTTCCAATGCTCCTGTATCCTATCCTCCTGGCTCGCTAGTGTGGCTTTGGGTTCCAGCCTCTACCACTGGACTGTCACCGAAACTCGCGTCGAAGTACCAGGGCCCATACCGCGTTATCAAACAAACGTCTCCAGTCAACTATATTGTGGAACCCCTCGAGCTACCTTTGGATCATCGCCGCCGTGGACGCGAAATTGTGCATGCCCAGCGTCTCAAGCCCTACTATGATCCGCCTGTGCTATCCTACCCGTAGGTCACCGGGACGGCTTCCTTTTCCGCGGGGGAGATAACTGTACTGTAAAATAGGGAGCAGTGGGGCTGTGGCTAGGAGAGAGACAACGACGACGAGAAAGAACAACCTTGTTTCGGTGCTCGGTCGGCTACACTACCTCTCGCTGCTCCAACGTTCTAGTCGCGAACGCTTACTGCTCAAAGTGCTTCGCGACAATATATATATATATATATATATATATATATATATATATATATATATATATATATATATATATATATATACTACAGATGACGGCGGTCTGCTTCGCACAACTGGCGGCTGCCCTTCGCGCCTTGAAGAGGCAGCACGTATGTGGTGAACGAGGCTTCCGTCACGAATCCGGGGCCTCAAAGCAGTGCGACCTAAAACTAACGCGTTTATCTCTAATTTACCGCTGAGCTGCCATCAATTTCTTTATTCCAATTTTTCTGATGCCAAACTGCTAAATAAATCGCTACAGACTTGAAAGGCGCACGTAAACTTGACCGCGTAACCATGATGCGCTGCCATAATGAGTCTGCAGACGTTAAATATTGGACTGTCCTATTTATAATTATATTTATACAATTTATAATTATAAGGCGTCCCCCGTTGATCGAAGAGATTGTGTATCAATCGACCCCACCTGATGCTGCTAGAGCTCGATGTCCAAACTTCCCAGATCGACCTAAATGCTCATGCCTTCTTTGAAAGCTTGACTGACCCGAATTGATATGGCCTGATAAAAAAAAACACTGCCTTTAATTGCATCGTTAACGCTCCCGTTAAAAGGTTGCTTTGTCGTGGAAAAAATTATCGTAGTTAAACCACGTTTTCGCTGCTACGGAGGAATGCGTGCACTGATCGTGCCCGAATGAGAACATCCGAAGGAAAAGATAGTGTGCCTTTGTCAACTACACCTGCGAACGATCCATCTGTATGATGCTTTTTCTCCGTCACCAACGTACCAGGGGAAAGGAAGAAAAGTTATAGTTGTGTTCGCACCATCCTTCTTTCCGCACCTAGCGTTGTCAAGAGGATAACGCTCCGTGTATGGTGGAGCACAAACCATGGGAGGGCCCGCAAGGTCACTCGCATTCAGAATTGGGGCTGCCCAAACTGCGAACATTTAGAGCAAAGTTGTTTATATGGCAAGGGTTCCATGGATTTTTCTTGCCCGACAGCAAATCTGCGTGTGCAAAAACTTAGCTCTCGAACTTGTTGCAAAATCGCTTCATTCTATGCAAGAGCTTGTGCGTCTCATCACTTGGATATGCATTTTCAGTAGATTAGTTATCAATAAACACTAATTTCAACATCAGTAGGTTCTCATGTAGATATCTTTTCTGCTAGCTTTCGGGGGTATGAGCCATTACTTAAGGAGTAAGAGTCATTCTTTGTCCAACGTGACGAAAAAATTTCTCCTTCGGTATGCATAGAAGTGCTTACGCATTTAATAAAAAACGTGATACGAGAATGTGTGTGCGCACCTATCGCAACTTGGTTTACCAAAACTATCCCAGAAATTGTATGACGATTCGCCGCTAAGACGGCTTTATCGTTACGCCGAGTTTAATTTACTTTTCCTAAATGGGTAGCTAAATAAAGTTATTTGTGTTTCTGCCTGTCAATAGCGATCAGCGAAACGAGAACAAGGTGAAAGCAGGAGCCAATGTCTCGAGAAGTGGACTTGTCTTCTTCAAGGCGACGTATGCTTTCCTCGCCACAGTATATATAGGTGGGGTTCTTCTAAACGGGAGAGGGCGTAAGGCGGGTGGGTGAGGCAACGAGCGAATGCGTGTTATCGTGTCGAATTAAGAGTAAAGGAGCACGTTGCACAAGGCCAGGGACACGGCCTGTCTGTCAATCACGTGTGAACGCCCGTGTGTCGGCCGGCGTGTCAACGGCGTGCACAGCAGCCCTCTATTACCTGTTTCGCTGGTGGTCGTCGGCCATCCTGTCTTTGAAAGAGATAATAGAAGGAGCGGGCAGGAATCGGGGCTCGTAAAGAAGGAAAAAAATTGTAAAATAAATTAACATGAAAAGGAAAATACGGAAATTGTATAAATAAATAAATGAAGGGGCGAAATGGGAAGAGAAAGGAAAACAAAGAGAAAGAAAAAAGAAAGAAAAGGAAGACGCTACGAGGCCAAACTAAGTGGTTTTGTCCATAGCTTGAAATTTAGCATAGCGAATAGAATCTAAAGCTCCCTTTGAAACGTTTATGCCCATTGGCTGCAATATCTTGAACTTATGGATAAGGCCTGATTCTCTGTGTTTCCTTTCTCGTTCACAACAGAAATTTGGCTGTAAGATGTAAAGATTAAGTTAACCTGGTTGGTTGAAATGTTCGGCGAAGTCTTTCGGAAGCTTTTGAGTTCTGTCCACGCGATGTCCGTTTAATCTAACGTTCATTGATGACATATTTTTAATATGGGAGCACGGCACAAACGCGTTAACCGACTTCATTAGCCATTTCAATCTCATTCACCTGAGTATTAAATACACTGCTCACCACTCTCCTAGTCAGACCAACTTTCTGGACACTACAGTCTACATAGAAAACGTAGAACTGCTAACGATACTTCACTGGAAACCTACGCATCGCCAGCAATTGCCAGACTACAACAGTCATCACCCACGACACTGCAAGCAAGCAATTTTTGCCGGACAAGAGAAATGAATAAGAAGAATCTGCAGCGAAGACCACAATTATATCAACCACCTCAGTGTCTTTAACACAACGCTAGCAGAAATGAACCATCTCCAAGTTGCATTTGATAGAGCCGATGATGTCGCGTCAATATAGGTGATACAGTCGGAATTGCCGAAGAAACAGCCTACACAAGATTCTGAAAGACTGCCGGCCTTTATAACAAAATATTCTAATGCACTCCCAAGCATAAATAACATCCTCCCGAAATACCACCCAATATTATCAAGTAGCGAGCGTCTGAGAAAACCGTTCCCGGATGTACTTAGGGTTACCTATTGCCGCAACAAGAACTTTGAAGACATGCTAGTGCACGCAAAAGTCAGCCAACATCATTCCCCCGTAATAAAAGCATGTTGTCGCCCCACGTGCAAAACTTGAAGGCACCTTCGAAGTGGCAATAAAATTAAAAGCACCCCAAATAGTTAAACACACGAAGTCAAATCTAGCTTCACTTGTACAGGTTCAGCTGGGATTCATATGCTTGAATGTTCCTTCTGTAAGAAACAATATATCGGTGAAACACGACAATCAATGCACGTCAGATTAAACGGACATCGCGCGCACACAGCTAGAAAGCTTGCCAGAGCCGTCGCGGATGATTTCATCGAACTAGGCGCTCTATAACGTAAAACTATTGCAATATGTTTTTATTCCAATCTCCTGACGTCAAACTTGCGTCACCGCCAACGTAAGAATCGGGCGGTCACCCGCGCGGTTGTCTGAATAGACCAATCAAACGCTCTCCTCGTTCAGAGGAGGTCTCTTTTGTTTGCTTGAAAAACGAACAACATTGCCTACACGTAGCGGCTTGTCTTATATAATTGGCTGACAAGAGGCGAGGAGCACGCTCAAGTGGAGAGGGACTCGATGGTGCCGAGCCACTGCACTGAATATCGATAACCGCATGCTCTTGAAATGTCATAAAGAAAAATCTAGACGATGATGTATGCTCGTGACGTGTACTGGCTTCCATGACAGCGCCTGCATTTGTCGAAGCAAATTCTTCGACCTTCCAGTTATATGTTTCCGTCATTAGTGAGGCATTATTTGCAAGTGAAGCATCATTTGCATCATAAACAACCCTGTTTAGCATGGATTGTTATCCAGAACCTGGATAGCAATCCATACTAAACAGGGTACTAAGGTTGGGGATGCTAAGCATAAGTCTTTGGAACTGTATATGTTATGTGCAAGGCTGTAAGATGTTGTCATGGTCCTTGCGGAAAATGACGAATTGCGACAGAAAGCCTGATTGTGTTAGTTTTAGGTATATGTCTGGTACACACAGCACCTTGACGTTATATTTATGTAAGAGTTCTTCACGTTATCGAGCATGTGGAGGAGAGCTCTAACGGTCCAGTGTGATATTAGTGTATCCATCTCGGTATGAATCTGTGCAGTGTGTTTAAGAGAGAAAAACTACTTTAGCCCAAAGGACCCTTTCCGGGCCCCGTGATGCCGGCTTTGTTTATTGTAGCGCGCTCCTGACTGCGGCGCCGATCATTCCGCGTCTGCGACGCCGACGCACATTGCGATGTATCCATTGCGTACGTCGGGGCACTGGATGTCTATGATGATGTTTCGGGCTTCTCTGCGCGTGTAGAGAACCTTGAAGCACTTGCGAGCGCAGATCCGGAGGACTGCTGGCTCTTGCTGGGTGGCGGAACAGCACTAGCTGGTCCCGCATTGGGGGCGAGTGGCTATGCCACCGGTTCACTCTGGGTGGTCCTAACGACCGCCAATGGATGGATGTATGGATGTTAAGAGCGTCCCCTTTGGAATGGGGCGGTGGGTTGCGCCACCAAGCTCTTGCTACCATACTGCCTAATATCCTACCTAGGTTAAACAATAAAAAAGAAATAAAAAACACTATGAACCACCTCGCCCAAATTTTCTGATCCCCTATTGCGAACTGTACTTTTGTACGTGTCCGTCTTTTGTCGTTTCCCTACCATTCCTCCACCAATCCTCTAATCGTGTAGCCAAGTACTGTTGTGGCCGTGCCCCCTGCCATGCTATTTCAGAAAATGTTGGTCCCTGTGCAATAGGGAGACGCTTGCGCGCTTCTTTTAACGAGCTGTTTTCTTTGACTTTAAGCGTTATGATTTCTTTTTGCTTCTTCCATGAAGGACAGGAGCGAGAATAATATGGGTGTTCACCGTCACCTTTTGCACGGTAGAGTGGGTCATTGCATTTTTCCGCAAGGTGGCCATGTGACGTGCACTTTGTAAAGGTGGTACGGCATCGGCAGCTCTGTGAGCCATGACCGAATCTTTGGCACTTAAAACATCATCGTGGATTTGAAATGTATGGTCTGACATTAATTTTCATGTAGCCTGGTCCGATGGTTTCGGTGAGTGGGCTGGCAGAAAACCTAAGGTTCAGGTGATTCGTGGGTCCTTCCTTATCGTGTCGACGGATCTTGATTCGTTGCACATTCGTTATATGCTGTTCCTTCCAGCCATCTAGGACCTCTGCCTGAGTCAATTCTAGCAGGTCCAGTTCGAAAACTAAACCTCTTGTGCTGTTGAGGGAACTGTGAGGGGTTATTTCAATCGGGGTTTCACCAAATGAAGCGTGATTTGTCAATTCGTCGTTTTCGGTTTTGTCACGAACTTCAAGGAGAAGGTCAATACTTCGCATTCTTGTACTTTTGTATCCAGGGCCCAGAGTGTCAGTGAGGCACTTTGCAACAACAAAAGGAGACAGCATTCTTACAGTACTTGGTGCGTTTAGGTATGGATGACGTATAAATGTCCAAAGATGTCTCTGGTCTTGGCGAAAGTGTTGAAAGATTCATGGGTGCGCCCTCTTTTGAAAAGAGCGCGCTCAGGTAGCTTTGGGAGGGAGCTCGATGCCATAGGGAATATTCAAATTTCTGCAGCTGTGCCAGCCACCCACTATGGAGCCAAAAAGGGGGATGTGACAAAAAACTAAGACTCGATGCGTTACACAAGGTTACCCCTTGGCGTGAGGAAATTAGGAAGTAAGAAGCGAAAAGAAGACAGGAAACAGAAAAAGGCTAGAGAGAAAGGCGAAGATTGGACAAGAGGATAGGAAAAGACTGCTGCCGATTTCGCCCGGGTGGGTCAGTCTGGGGGTGCCGTCTAAGTGAAGCCGAGGCCTAAGAAGTGTGTTGAAGCCGCCGAGGGGCCGTAAAGGTCCAAACACCCAGCATTGGCTCTACTAGAGTTACTGTATATGCTACCAAAGGTAGCAGAGTTGCGCGTAGGTCCGCCATCTTGCCTGGTAAGCAACCAAATCCATGCGGCGAAGCCGCACTCTGTTTTTGCAGGCGACATGCCTACCGTATCGTCGATCGACCGTGGACGCTTTTGCATCGCTTGTGGACTGATTTTCCGCCTAATCGCAAACAAAGTGCATCGAAACAGCTGACTGAATAAGATCGTCAAGAATAGGCGCCGAGATCGGTCCCCACCGAAGCTTATGCCAAGCGTATCCGCCGAGTCCGTCTGCACGCTCTCGGCGCGTTTAGGCTCAGGAATCAAGAAGTCTAACAAGGATAAATCACCATATTTCAGCTTTCGCATCAGTGTCCTTAAATAAACACAAGTAGCATGAGCGCACAAACAGCACAAGTAGCGATGAGCGCCGATGGGACGCGTCATGAACACAGGTATATATGTGCTGTCGCCGAAGGATCACAGTCCTTCGACGATATATGAATAGACGGACGTGTTGACTGAGAGGCATCACTGAACTAAGAAAACGTTGCATATCCCTCGCGTGAAGAATAAGAAACGGCTATCGAAATCGGCAGTAACAGCCCATACTGAGTCCCGGGTCGGCGACTCATTTAGGACTTTTTTCGAAGTTAAAATGCCAATCGCAAGGGAAAATCGGTGTTGTGGCACTTCCGAGCAAGCTACTGAATATGAACAGCAAAATTTTCTTTGTGGTACAGGCGTGCACGCTTTAGTTGCTGGGCGATAGCGCATCTACCATGACTGAGCGAGACTTATCTCTGTGAAACTAAAACTGCTTCTTAGACTTTAAAACTGATGGTAGCGCTAAAAAGGAACGGACACACGAAGAAAAAACGACACGACGACGAAGAAACGCTACTGACAACTGGTTTATTTTTCGAAAGAATTCTATATTTAAAAGAATCACAACACATGCGCACAACCGAACTACACCAGCCTTCTTTATCGCCATATCAAAAACAATGTCATGCACGCGAGCATGTCATCATGCTCGCTTCGCGTGCATGACATTGTTTTTGATATGGCGATAAAGAAGGCTGGTGTAGTTCGGTTGTGCGCATGTGTTGTGATTCTTTTAAATATAGAATTCTTTCGAAAAATAAACCAGTTGTCAGTAGCGTTTCTTCGTCGTCGTGTCTTTTTTTCTTCGTGTGTCCGTTCCTTTTTAGCGCAACCATCAGTTTTAAAGAATGCATCACCAACTAGCCCAGCACCAAGTTTTATTGTTTTATTGCTTCTTAGACCTTGACATAGAAAATCATGCAACGATTTTCTGCTTCTGGCGTGGCGTAGGGGTAAAGTGTCGGGCTTGGGATTTGCAGGTACGGCGTTCGAATCCTCGTCAGAGCTTGCTTTCTGTTTTCGTTTTTTTTTTATCGCGCCAAAATGCTCTGTTTCTTTCTGTTCTCAAAAATATGTATACGGTGTCCAGGCACCGCGTATTTAACGCGCTAGAGCTGTTTTTCGCACCAGTACCCAGTGCCTCCCAGTACGCCGCACCTGCCCAGCACCCCAGTATCCAGCGCGCGGCACTGGGCCCATATTCCGGCACTGCACTGGACACTGGATACTGGGTTTTGCAATAGGCATACCTGCTTATGTGCCAAAGCTCTCAACGTGTAGGTAGTCTTAAATATTACTGGTTAATCAATGACCAACCATTAGTATTTCGACTATGGTACCCCATTAAATTTGCTGTAGAAACGTACCCACCGACTAGCAGGCACTGGATATCAGCCACACCTTCAAGTGCCATTTCATTATGTGCCTTTTCACTGCAGGGATTCGAAAAGTAACCTTCTGTGGGAGTGTAGTGAAAGTTTTTCTCTCACAGGATTGACATAGCTACAATATGGGTAATAATGCCAAACACAGTAAAGGCCCTTACCGTATGGTAAATAACGACATTAATTCCTCTTGCATCCTGCTTCACATAAGCAGTAGTAGATGAAATATCTTTACTTAGCTGTGTAACCTCTTTTATGTTCAGAAACAGCAACCAAAGCAGTGCATAATTCTGAAAATGTGAGCTGGCTTTTTTATGACAGTTCTGTGAAAGCAGTGTGGTGCATGGATTTGAATGGGATCGAATAAAAAGCTTTTCCGCTTTCAGAGCGACTCGTGCAGACGGGAGCAGAGCACCCGGGCATTCCGATGGGACTGCGCGGACACTGCGATGAACCAATTGTGAGATGCGCTGCGCACGTTGTGTTGTTGCTCCGCAGCTAGCGCGCACGCGAACAGCGAACGCCAAGATCGGCCGGATTCGCTTTGAATTTCACTGGTGTCAATCCAGTTCGCTGCAGCGGTGGCGTCGGGAAATACAAAAATTGGCCTGGGCATCTGCTTCTCCGCAATGCACGGTTGCTTGACCACCACGTGATGTCGCTCTGCCAATAGGGGCGCTAGCGGCGGGATAAAACAGACGCGCAACTCTGCTACCTGCGGTAGCATATACAGTAACTCTAGGCTCTACCTTCAGTCCCCTCTTGCCCGAACACGGCTAAGCCACCCAGGATTAAACACGGGAGGAACGAAGCCTCTTGTGCTCGGGTACGTGGTGTCGCAGGACACCAAACGCTTGCTCGCGCATACCTCCCTGCGGGGCCTGACGTTCGAAAACAGGTAGCGCCATGAGTGACAGCGCCGCGTCGGTCAACAAAGGGAACTGCGTTAGCAAGTGAGAGAGTAGCGGATAAGCATAGGTTCCAAGAATGGCGTGACATCAAACAGTTGGAACTAAATGACGTTGCATTAAACACAGTTATTGTGGTGTCTTTCCCTCCAAGCAGAATAAACGCAAGTAGAAGCACACTGGCAATATACCTGGCGACAAATTGTTTTGGCAGTGCAGCCAAGGCTACGGAGCCAAGTCGCACCTGTTTTGGTACGCCCCTGTATGTAATTACCTACCGAAATAATATTTACGCTATGCAGGTTAAATAAAAAATGTTTCAGTAACTTGCGCTTGTTTAATACAATATAATATTTTAATACTCAAGAAAACGTTCCCGTGTCGAAGGCATTTCGTTTCACGCTATTCAATGCTTTGCGGTCCATCACCTTTAAACCAATATGGCGTCTTCCGGCTGCAGGACGTCATGGTCGCCCGCTGACGCGCATCGACAGCGTTCTGCGACCCCAGCCGCCGGGCATCTGTGGAAAGATTAGTCATAGGAAAATCTATCCACACCCAGGCCAAGGAAGTCATGTACAACCTTTGTAGCAATTGCTACGAACGGGTAGATGTCAGATTTTCCCTTTAATAATTACGCACAAGCATGCAAAAGCGACCCGCAGCTGGCTATCACAGACGCATGTCCGATACTGAGAGAGCTGACTGGGATTGGCGAACGCCGCGTGTACAAGATTAAGCGCGACGTGCTGTTGACGTCACCGAAGCGCAAACGGCCGCGTCTCTCAGCCGCACACAGCAATGCGAAAACCGGAAGTACGAGGCTGAAACTTCACGACAGTTCCTCCCTAGCCGCACTACGAAGAAAAGTGCGCCGGTATTTTCTGCAAAATAATAATTCCGACAGTCGCAAAACTTGCTAGCGATGTGACCAGTGATAGTGAAATGGGTATGCCGAAAATGTGTGTACGTACAATGTGTGTACGTACAATGTAGAAGCTGCTCAACGACATCGGGATTTTATTTTCGCAAACTGAAGAGAAACTATCCTCTCCTTGAGAGAAACGGTGTCATCTTTTGCCGGCGGCAGCATCTGCGTACCATCCGGTAACTTCTCACCAAAAAGCGGTATGTAAGATAATCGGCCCTTTTTGCAAGTTTTGTATTGTGTGGACGAATAAGTGAATAAGTGAATTTTTGAATAAGTGAAATTAAGTGAATAAGTGAGAAGTGAACAAGAATGTTCGCCATTGAACAAGAAGAATTGCGTAGACGTGGGATCATTCTACACCTGCGGCAAGTTTGTTTTTTCATCCTATTTCATTGTCAATACTTCATAATATCTTTAATTCTTTGTCATTTCTTTAATAGTAAGTACAAGTAAGTTCCTCTATGGTGTCCTTGTTCTCTTTGTTGGCTTCTCACGGACGTTTTAATGTAATTCTAGCTGAATTACGTTAGCAGCGAATGACATTATTGGGCTGTTACGCAGCGGCATTTAATGTCATTAGAATCGAATGACTTCAAAATTGAATAAGCTCGAGAAATTTATTCGGCTTCTCACTCGAAGCGAATGTATACTCTCTACCCCAGAGATTAGGTAAAATATGACATTAAGCGTTGGTAATTTGAGAAACATTCATGTACAGAGATAGATATTTTGCTTGTTTTAAGGAATCTGTCATTTTAACGAGAGAAAAGCTGTACGGAAGGCTGTCACAATATGCTTTTACTCTCCCCCTCAGTCACGTCTGGCCGCCATCGCTTTACTCGTCGGCCAAACTATAAACAAACGGGCGCCTGTGTGCACGTGCAAAGCAAGTTACCCAGCGACGAACCGATTGACGTGCTGAATCTGAGCGTCGTCGATTGACTAGTTCAGCGCGGCCATGTCAGTCACGTTGTTTATGTTCAATTTATCGGCTATGATTACTAAGCAGGCTGAGCCTTGTCTTAGCTTATGATGGCCGGACGACCTGAAATAGAAGTACTTTATGTGTGTTATTTCAGTGAAACGACATCCCACATTTATTTTAAACATATATACATTGACTTTTCAGCCACGCAGACATACCTTGTCTTGTTTTCTTGCTATTTTTTAATGCTCGCCTTTGATGTCATGAACGAACGGCAATAATTTTTACTGTGTGGCAGCACCACAAGTCAAATTGCATTCCTAGCATTGAATGTCATTCGAATCGAATGACATTAAAACGTCCATTGTGACAGGGGTATTAGTTCTCCATCAAGTCTGTTTCTAGACGCACGAGCTGCGATTCTCGGGTCGCCAATTAGTAATGAGAAAGTTTATGCCCAGCGGAGAAAATATTCCAAAACGGATTGATGGCCATGTTCTTCAGCTAATTATCCTTGAATGGCAATGCCATTAAGCGTGAAACTTCTTTGAATACCGTGAGTCAGCGCGCATCAAACAGAAACAAATAATATATCGCTTGCTATAATAAAATGTCAGAAGTGGCCAGAGGTGACAGCGGAATTCAGTAATAGAGGGAACGACAACATGCTCGCAGCTTCGCTGTACTTGTGATAGCGGACGCAAGCACAGAATGGCAATATTTCTTATTTTGGCCTAATGTATAATATTTGGGCTGAAATGCGTGTACATTATTTGAACAGCTCACTTATTTGGAATGCGTGTACCGCAATCTAACAAAAGTGGTTTATTGGTGAAATCATTTGAGATTTTGGAAACTGACCACATCGCACGGCCTTTCAAACTTCTAAGTTGAACAATTATTCCAGCAGAAATGACGTTAGCATTGGCGCCAGCACCGAAGATGACGCAGTAGGATTTCGCATAGTGCTTACTCGATCGATTGAATTTTTTTCTCCGCGTAGAGTACCCTGTAGCGGAGTCTCGATGGCCGACCGCATCATGCCAAATGCTCGAGACGATTGGCGCGCAGCATGGATGTATCACCAACTATCCTCATTTCTGAGCACCGCTATCGGGAGATATTGGATGTAACAGACTGCACCGGCACTGAAGACAGGTTGCGCTATGACGAACTAGAACACTTATCTAATTTAATTCGAACTTGGCCCTTGTAAATGTGTTTTTCTTAAAAGAAGACTATGGCCCGAGTTGAGTTAATAAATAAAGAAGAGTAAATCATGTGTCTGTGTGTACCGCAATCCACGAAAAGTGGTTTAGTGATGAAATCATTTGAGATTTTTAGAAGTCGACCCCGTCGCAAGGCCTTTTCAACTCCTAAGTTGAATTACTATTGCAAGACAAATGACGTTGACATTGGCGCCTGAACCAAAGATGACGTCTAACTTATATTGTAAGGTAACTGGCTTCCAGCTCCACGTACGCGAAGTTATTGCTTATCGTCTTCACGCATGTGCAGATTTGTTACATGACGTACGGCTGGCAGCCGAGCCCAACAGCATTCAAGACTAAATAAATATAATAAATTATGGGGTTTTACGTGCCAAAACCACTTTCTGATTATGAGGCACGCCGTAGTGGAGGACTCCGGAAATTTCGACCACCTGGGGTTCTTTAACATGCCCCTAAGTCTAAGTACACAGGTGTTTTCGCATTTCGCCTCCATCGAAATGCGGCCGCCGTGGCCGGGATTCCATCCCGCGACCTCGTGCTCAGCAGCCGAACACCATAGCCACTGAGCAACCACGGCGGGTAGCATTCAAGACTACCCCCATCAGTCTGCAGCAAGCTATCATACATTCTGTGCGCTCTTTACGAGAAAACAAGATTCCAAGCAATACTATGTCGCCTCTCCGGATGTGGTTTAGGCCTTTTCCATCACCTGTAATTTATTCTATTTTTAATCCGTTTTTATCAAAAGCATCTCAGCATAACTTGTCCTCTCGTATACGCTAATGTCTCCTGTATTTAGAAAGCAAGCGTAACTCTTGTGCACATGCAAACAACTTAATACGAATACGCTTATGTACTTTTGTACGTATACGTCGTGAAGGGCTGCAAAATTCGCTGACAAATACTGCAAATTTTCCTCGTACAAAAATAATTGCATTCTACTGTATAACAATACAGAGGCAGGCACACACTCCACCTCCAACAAAGGGTTCCTTAGACATGACAATCAAATGAAATTTATCTTGATCTCTGCCAGTTTCGAAGCTGAGGAAAACATTTCATAACTTGCTCCAACTTTCAAGGTACAAGGATTGTGTACACATCTCTGCGACGCACTCGTGGATTACCTGAGAAAAATACGCCTTTCCTTTAGGTGTCAGGATTTCGCTGTATTTACGTTAATAAACGATCGGGATTCAACTTTACGGGCCCTTTCTAGGGCCACACCGCGGCTAGAGTGCGTGTGGCACCGTCGCAGAAGCACGTGCCTGCCCAACACGAACATACAATTATTAGTAACCACTACGGGTGGCCACTTGGCCAACACTTGCTATTTACAATTGGAATCCAGCTAATTGTGCACAACTATGCCACAAGTGCATCTGCTATCCCAATAACCATACCGTTCTAGAGGAGCAACTATAGGTGCTAGACAGCTGTGGGCTTGAGACGGGTCACACTCATGCTGTGGTATAATAATTATATGCAAAGAAACACAGGTCCTACTGTTTGAATGGGTCCGTCATTATGTTTTCTGCCACAGCTGTTGTGAAAGCTGAAGGCAATAAACGGCAACGTAGGATTAGATACGATACCTGTTACAATGCAGCAGAACTAGTCCGAATATTAGAAGCCCTCCGCCTTTTTTAATGCAGGCTATCTATCTATCTATCTATCTATCTATCTATCTATCTATCTATCTATCTATCTATCTATCTATCTATCTATCTATCTATCTATCTATCTATCTATCTATCTATCTATCTATCTATCTATCTATCTATCTATCTATCTATCTATCCGTCTGTCTGTCTGTCTGTCTGTCTGTCTGTCTGTCTGTCTGTCTGTCTGTCTGTCTGTCTGTCTGTCTTACGCTAACCAAGTGGACCCAAATTGTCTGCCAGCTTGGTCCACGAGGTATGTGCTACAGCGGTCGTTCCGACGACGTCATTCCAGCTTTGTGATGTCACCCTGGTCATGCTGTCCCAGTCACTCCTTTCCAGTCAACGCAGTGCGCCAAGTTATTTAACAGGTTGGGCCACTGGGTGTCGCATCATCGTCATCCTACTTTCGCCATTTCTTCGTCATTACGCCATCGTCGTCATACAGTCATCATGCGTTCGTTATTCCACCGGTGTCGTGGTTCATCTACTTTTTTCACTCGAACATGGTCGTACGACCATCGTCAGGCCCTCGTAGATACGCCATCGTAGTCATACAGGCTTAGTGTTGCGGCCGTCGTCACGCCATTTTCGTCATATACTCGTCGTTATCCAAATGTCTTGATACAGTTGCCTGCCATCGTCGTCGTTATATCGTCCTTATAGTCATTGTCATGCATTTGTTGTTTACCATCGTTGTGATGTCGTCGCGGTCGTTCCATCGTCGTCATTTTAACTTCGTCATCCGACTCTTTCCATGCCGTTTTCATCATGTCATCGTCATTACGAACCCGCCGTCATGCACTCGTCGTGAAGCTGTGTTTTACCACCGTCATCACTTCAGTACTGTCATTCCATTGTCACGATCACATCGCCTTTTATCAATCGGTGGCCTTCTTCGTCATTCTTTCGTAAATGTTCTGTCGTGATTCAATCGTAATTATGTTGCAAACGCCATGCATTTGGCGTGTTTGCTTCGTCGTCACTCAGTTGCTAGCATGGAACCGTTATCATATCGTCGTCGCCATGCCGCCGTGGTGGTGTCATTGTCCTCATGCCAGATTCGTCATGTGATTGTCGCCCTACCTTTGTCTTGACGCCATCGCCATCACCTCGTTATTCTCACTCCTTCGTCAGTACGCTGACGTCGTTATACCGTCGTCATCACTTAAATATCATCATCTCAATGCCGTCATGCAGTCGTCGTCATACTACCTTTATCGTTCTATCGGCGACATTCCTTCTTGATCATTCCATTGTCTTCACTGCGTAGGAGCCACATATTTGTCGTCACACCGCCACGCTCACGCGTGACCTTCCGAAGTGAGAGGGAGCAAAGTGGGACCATAGCGGATACGTCGCATATAGGCGAAGAAACAGAAGCCTCAGAATGACCACGACAGATTTTAAATGAATGTGACTTCAGAAATAGGGTCTCCAACTTCATTTATCGCATTGCCATGGAGAGTCAGCGTGACACAAGTTCAACCGTATATTTTGTTGGAAACTGCACAGGCAATGTACGATAATTTGAAATTCTTGTTCGACGTCACAAGTGCCTGATACCTGAAAAACAGTGTCGTAGGAAAATATCAGCAACTGACAATTCACGTTCTGCTTTGATGTGTTCGGTGCGCGAGACAAACTGCAATGAATTGTGAGGTGGCAAAAGAGGTGACAAGAAATAAAATGATGAGAACTTCCATTCTGTGAAGGCTGATGACCAGCGAAGCTGTTTAGCACATGACACAGAGGTGACACATAATTTTGAACGAAGGTTTACGCCATTCTTTTGCCTTACCTTGCGGTCTCACTTTGTATTTGTTTCGCCCAAATCAAGAACCTATTTAAATATACGAACTCCTTTATTCTCTTGATGGGTGGTCATTGCGACCAAAGGTACGCACACACACTTTGTCCTGATCGGTGGGTCAATATATGTAAAAAAAGGCAGAAACGGCGCGCACAGGACGAGCAAGGGAAGAGCACAGGACAGTGCTTTGTCCTGTGCTCTTTACTCGCTCGTCGTCTGCCGCGCTATTTCTGTTTTTTTTTACATTCTAACGATGAACCAACCAGCCCCTTGGAAAACACTGCATTATCTTTTGTCCGCGGTGCTGGCGACGATGGCCTTGTGGTCGCTATGGTACACACTGATCGGCTCGTCTACAAGTAACTAGTCGGTAACTAGTCGTCGCCCTTACCACCTGGTCATATCGTGGACGTCACCCGTTTGAAAGCATTCTTCTCCAACAACAAGCTTTCCCATCCCTAAGCGCCGAAACCGCGTTCCCCACGGGGCCATAAGTTGCAAGCCACTCCCGCATATTGGAGAAAGCACAAGCAAGGAGATGAAGACGAGGATCGAAGATGCGCTCGTATGGTTGTTGTGCCGTGGGAGTAAGTACTGCGTCGGTATATATATATATATATATATATATATATATATATATATATATATATATATATATATATACATGTGTGTGTGTGTGTGTGTGTTTGACCAGAGCAGGAGGTCGAACGCTGCCTTTATTCTTCGTGTTCCTTTCCTGTTAGACAGCGGCCTGCTGTCTTCTGCTGCACATTCCGCCTCCGCCCAAAAGAGCGCGTGCCGCAAGGAACACAAGAGGGAGCAATGAAAGACTACAAGATAATTAAATATCCAAAGGAGCAGTTGGCGAATGTCCCGGTTTACCTCTGTATACTAATTAAAGTTCACAACGAACTATCGCGGTCCGGTGACGTCCAGCATAACTCGGGGGGACGAGCTTAGCTGTTGGGATCCTGACCTACGTGCGCCGAATCACGTGAACACTGGTCGCAGTACATGCTCAGCTCTTGATACAACTGAGTAAGATTGAAGTGTCTTGCAGGAGATGTAGTTATGGTTGCACTCTAAGCTAGGGCATATGGAATGAAGAATACATGGACTTCGGTTGGTTGCTGTCACTGGAGAGCTACCGTTGACATGAAGTCGGCTCGCTTCTGGTGGATAGATATATGCGTTGTCTGAAACGAGTGCACGGTGCACGAAATTTTGATGTGGCGTTAGTGTTGCATTAGCATGCCAGAAAATTGCAGCTCTCCTATTCGTCGTTGCTTCCGCTATTCTCGCATTTGTCGTGTCAGGCACGGTCCCGATTGGTGGCGTTGAAAAAGTCCTTGGCGGCAGTCATTTGTAGGAAAACGATATAATTGCTGAGTTTTTCTTCGGTTCAGTTTATTTGTGCTTACATGTCTTCCTTTGTATTGCATCTTCTCTTTCGTCAACGCTCTTTTTCGACGTCACCATCGTCTGTGTCGGACTCGTCCTTGCATTAGCCGAACTTGTTCTTGGAGTTGCTGGGACAACGCTTCCTGCTGTAGCCTGTCTGATGGTGAGGTCCATGTGTGAGGTTCTTCAGAAGTCACATGTACGGCTGCTATCCATGTGCCGTCGTGCCGAGAGGACACTTCTGTTAGTTGGCAATGTGTGATATCCGGGGCCCTCGATTCCTCTACAATGTCAGCACTCTGTTGGTGTCTGGTGTATGGAAAAGCACTCGAAATATACAAAGCAGCTAGAACGCCATGTGTCTGCTGTGCATCCGCTACTGATCGAGCAAATTGCTCTATTTAGCGAAGTGAACTTGCGGACATGGTTGTTTGACTGTGTTGTCCCGGTGGAAAATAAGATGCCTTAATTTCACTTTTTCTATTGATTGCATCAATACAACCCGAAATTCCATCTTGTCGATTACTGGACGACGCAGCAGTGGATGTGATTGCACCACATGCTTCTAGGGATACGATTGCCTGTGTAGAAGTTGAGGTTTCCTTCATGAACGAAACGATTCTGTGAAGCAGGTGCTGCGGCATCAGCTTTATGGAAGAGTCGCGTGACTTGATGCCAGGAGGTGGGTCGCACGTACTAGACGAAGTGAACGCATCCGATTCATTAGCGATGGCAAGAGTACGATAACGGATTCCAGCACGGAAGTGAAACCTGATGGAAGGATTGGCCTTGAAGGAAAGTGTATTGGATACCGCTCAGAGAAGGGAGGATTTATTTTGTTCATTGTGCCTGGTAAAATAATAGTGGGTGTGCGATTTTGTTTCGTCTTTTTGGGAGAATCACTACGAGAGATAGTTGTCGACGATCTAGTAATACGTGACTTTGGTTGGCTCTGATGAAGATAACTATGTGGATACTGCGGATTACTGCAGCGACCCATTTGATATGTTCCCAGCTGGTGGATAACAGAGGTATCTGCAACGTATACTTGAAACTAACTGATCATCTCTTCTTTTATTTACTCCCACGATTCATTGTTTTCAAAAGGTGCGTGAGGTAAAACCGAAATGCCTCACCGGTGACATAGTCATTGAAGTTGACGATATACCGTTTTGACCATCATGCAGCAGATGCGTGGAGCTTCCACGGTCCCAGTGTTCCACGGTCCCATCGTCCGCTGGTCCGTTTTACTTAGGTATGTCCAAGGCTTGCAGTGATGCGGTCATGATGCTGGTCGGTGTCGGTGGTGGAGCTGTGAGCTCCGGGTTCACGCCGTGGTGTTCAATACATGCATGAACAGGTGAGGCCGATGAGGTGGCTGTCAGGTCTCTATCCTGTCGACTGGTGTGACGTGAGCAGGGGATTGCTAATGGAGACAAACAAGGTCGCCTGAACACTGCCTTTATTCTGCGTCCTCCTCTCCTTTTAGAAGCAGCCTGCTGTCTTCCGCTATATATAATCATCATAATCATCATCATAATCATCATCATCATCATCATCATCAGCCTGGTTACGCCTACTGCAAGGCAAAGGCCTCTCCCATACTTCTACAACTACCCCAGTCATGTACTATTTGTGGCCATGTCGTCCCTGCAAACTTCTTAATCTCATTCGCCCACCTAACTTTCTTCTGCCCCCAGCTACGCTTCCCTATCCATTGGAATCAGTCCATAACCCTTAATGACCATCGGTTATCTTCCCTTCTCATTACATGTCCTGCCCGTGCCCATTTCTTTTTCTTGATTTCAGCTAAGATGTCATTAACTCGCGTTTGTTCCCTCACCCAATCTGCTCTTTTCTTATCCCTTAATGTTACAACCATAATTCTTCTTTCCATAGCTCACTGCGTCGTCCTCAATTTAAGTAGAACCCTTTTCGTAAGCCTCCAGGTTTCTGACCCGTACCCCAGTACTGGTAAGACACAGCTGTTATATACTTTTCTGGATAATGGCAACCTGCTGTTCATGATCTGAGAACGTCTGCCAAACGCACCCCAGCACATTCTTATTCTTCTGATTATTTCATTCTCATGATCCGGACCCGCGGTCACTACCTGCCCTAAGTAGATGTATTCCCTTAGTAATTCCAATGCCTCGCTACCTGTTGTAAACTGCTGTTCTGTAGCGAGACTGTTAAACATTACTTTAGTTTTCTGCAGTTTAATTTTTAGACACACCCTTCTACTTTGCCTCTCCTGATCAGTGAGCATGCATTGCGATTGGCCCCTGAGTTAATAAGCAAGGCTATATCATCAGCGAATTGCAAGTTACTAAGGTATTCTCCATTAACTCGTATCCCCAATTCTTCCCAAACCAGAGCTCTGAATACCACCTGTAAGCACGCTGTGAAAAGCGTTGGAGAGATCGTATCTCCCGGCCTGACGCCTTTCTTTATTGGGATTTTGTTGCTTTTTTTATGGAGGACTACGGTGGAGCCGCTATAGATATCTTTAAGTATTTTTACATATGGCTCATCTGCACCCTGATTCCGTAATGCCCCCATGATTGCTGAGGTTTCGACTAAATCAAACGCTTTCGCGTAATCAATGAAAGCTATATATAACAGTTGGTTATATTCCACATATTTCTCTATCACCTGATTGATAGTGTGAATATGGTCTATTGTTGAGTAGCCTTTACGGAATCCTGCCTGGTCCTTTGGTTGACAGAAGTCTAAGGCATTCCTGATTCTATTTGCGATTACCTTAGTAAATACTTTGTAGGAAACGGGTAGTAAGCTGATCGGTCTATAATTTTTCGAGTTTTTGGCAACCCCTTTCTTATGGATTAGGATTATGTCAGCGTTCTTCGAAGATTCCGGTACGCTCGAGGTCATTAGGCATTGCGTATACAGGGTGGCCAGTTTTTCTAGAACAATCTGCCCACCATTCTTCAACAAATCTGCTCTTACCTCATCCGCCCAAGCTGCCTTCGCCCTTTGCATAGCTCCCAAGGCTTCCTTTAGTTCTTCCGGCGTTACTTGTGCAATTTCAAATTCCTCTAGACTATTCCCTCTTCCATTATCATCGTGGGTGTGACTGGTGCTGCATAAATCTCTATAGAACTTATCAGCCACTTGAACTATTTCATCCATATTAGTCATAATATTGCCGGCTTTATATATATATATATATATATATATATATATATATATATATATATATATATATATATATATATATATATATATATATCCAGACAGGTGCCAACGTTTATATAAAAGCCTCAGTGCCCTTCCACTATGGGAAGAAGGATGAGCAGCGAAGCTGTGTATGTGCGCCCTTTAACGGCGAACTGTTCCTCCGCCACGGATTGGCCCGGCATTTAACTATCTTCGGTTTCGGCTCAGGTGTGGAGAGTGCTTAAAGCCTGCGTAACCTGCGCCGCGTGCGGGCCCGACATTGCAGTACCTTCGGGAGTTTTTTTCTGCACGCGGATACCATAGTGGCGAAAGTAGCCCTTAACCGCTTCGCTGTAAAACCTGTGAGCTCATAGGCAATGTAGGAACTGTGCATTTTCTATGGCTTCAACTTATTCAACCCGAATGAAGGTAGCATACACGGGAAAGCACAATGTAAGGGAAGACGTGCTGAATCGCTGGACCTACTGCGGCACATTCGCGTGGCGCCGCTACCAGAAATCTCTTTTTATTTGGGTGTGCTGTAGCAATATAAAATGAATATCTCTTCTACCTTCTGACAGAAGATACGCATGCCCACAAATACTTAAACTGTACGCAAAATGTTGCCTGTCAAAAGCTTGAGTTACGCTGGATAACTGACATTGCGTGAAAATGGCTCGCGTACTTGTTATGGACCTGCTATGATTCTTACATGCATGCAAGTGTGAGCTGATCCGTGAAGACATCCGACTTCATTAAACCCAATGATTTGTTTATTTGTCCTTTCCAAGGGCTCTAAAATCTATGGACGAGAGCTATATAATTAATTTGACAATGTAGCAAACAGAATGTGATTGTAATTGGTGCTTCCTTTTGAAAACGTTCGCCGAAATGTGTGGAACAGTGACGTTCTCGAAATGTTAATAGGTGGCGGCCAGGATAGCTTGGCTCATAGCAAATGCAAATGTCACGGATCATAATTAAATAGTTATGTAGAACTGCTGTACACATGGTATATCCATTTCTAATGCTCTTGAAATGTCATAAGGAATAATCAACACGATAATGTATGCTCGTGACGCGTACTGCCTTCTACGACAGTGCTTGCATTTGTCGAAGCAAATTCTTCGACCTTCCGATGAAATAGTTCATTCATTAGTGAGGCATTATTTGCAAGTGAGGCATTATTTGCTTGGCTACTTAGTTAATCTCGCCTCTCACGTCCGGTAAGTACCATCCATTGCAAAAACAACGTAGCCTGCAATAAGAGTACCTTTTTTTGCATTCCACCAATAAATATGCATGCCTTGCTTAAAAACTGCCGCTTTTCTTTTGGCTGTCAGCAGAACACAGCCGCTTGAGCTATTCAGGCGAGAATTATTGCTCAAGTTAAAACGTCATGCAGGTACGCAACGAAATATTTACCGTATCGATGGAGTACACAGTGCATATGAAACTACACTCCAGTGCGTTATTTTGGCGTACGAACAAACTACTATGGAGACAGCACCGTCCTTAGTTGCAGGAACCCAGCCTTTTCCAGAAGGCTAGAGCCTGGCTTTCATAGATAAAGAAGTGTCCGACGATTACGATACCCCCAAATGCGAAATTTGAACACAGCTGGATAGGTGCTTCCGTTTCACGTTATATTGAGTCCAAAAATTTAAGACCGCAATCAGCGCAACGACTGGCAGTGGCCAGTGTCATCAGCGCCTTCGTAGAGAGACGGGCAGTATCAGAACGTTGGCGCGATAAGCGGCATCGGAACCAGTTGCACAAGAAGGCAACGACGAAGGTGCGAGCAAGGGCGCCGAGCGACTCCAACAAGCCAGGTGTCTTAGAAACGACGACAAAAGGTAGAGCAGGGGTACGAGCGCGTTCGCGCGGTTACGCCAAAGTACCCCGACGAGCCAAATGTAGTAGATGACGACGATGAACGCGCGAGCAGTGGTGTGTGGTACAAGAACAAAAACTTCAGCGAAAAAAATTTTATTGATGAGAAGACCAAAAGTAAACAAAATTAATATCAGCGTTGTGGGCGACTTTCAAAGTGCCGGTTACGGGATCCAGGCCCTGCCTAGAAGCGACATCCTCTGCCCAGGTCACATGCTGAAGTTGGAGATCCGGCTCGGTGTTGGACAAAGCAGCCTCCCAGTGCCGCAGACTCATTGGTTTGAAGAGGCAGGGGGCAAGTGTGCCGGGCAGGAGAATAAGACGTGAGCGCAGTCGGTATGGGAGCTGTCACATAAGCGGCAGGCCGGCAAGTGAGTCCTAGGCTGGAGGATGGCAAGACGTGCAAAATAATGGTTTGGACCTCAAGGTGGCGCCACATGTTTTGGCGGTGCTGGCAAAGCGTTTTGTGCGGAAGGGGAAGGTGAAACGACAGAGGCGGTAGTGCAAGGTGATATCGTGGTACGTGAGGAGCACGTCATGCATGTCACATCCCTGTGGGGGCGGGCTTGCTGGGTCATTTGAATCGCGAGCGATCGAACTGGTCGCCTCGTTGCCAGGGTGGACCTCGTGAGCGGGAACCCAGATGATTTGGATGGGGCGAGAGGGGCGGTGTCGCAAACGAAAGATATCGATGGCTGGGGGCGTCACCTGTCCAACCGCGTAGTAGTAGGCCGCAGGTTTGGAGTCACAGAAAATATATTTCGCACGGAGGTTTTTCGACATTCGCCTCAGCAGAGGTGGAACTGTATACTGAAGCAGCAGAAGCTTGAGGTGGGTGAGTTGGTTCTACACTTGAAGAAATGAGCGCTACGAAGACGCGGACTAAAGGAGGAACATGTACGACGGACAAGGCGCTACTCCTAACTAAATGTTTTCGTGAAGCAACAGGATTCTATATAGATACAACCTAGAATAGCCCTACCGTGACATCACGACCTCCCTATCTCATTAGAAAAGCTATCTCTTTCTCGGTAAGTGCCAATGACGAGCAGCTAATGCACGTGCCCCCGGCCTTTGCAATGTAGAAAGCTTCTAATATCTCCCGTTCTAGTATATCTCTAGAACGTGCCAGAAACCTGGTGTCACGAAGATACGGACGGCAGCTATGTAGTTTAACGTGTTCAGCCAGGTGGACGCCGCATTGTTATTTACAGCCCAATTGTGCTCACGCGCGCTTTCATTGAAACACAGTCCGGTTTGACCGATATAAACGTGTTCGCAACTTAGGGGTATCTCATATACGACATTACTTTTGTTTCCTTTTCTTACTCCGTCGCTTCTGTCAAACGTGAAGTGTAAATGTCCGGTACTAAAGTGGTGCCTGAAATAACCAATTTCCTAAAAGACATTCGGCAAGAAGGGCGTGACATGCGAAGAGCTATTGAAAAAAAAACTCCGAAAGGAATTCAAATATATGAAGCATTCTATTGATTTCTTCAGCACCTAGTTTGAAGCAATGACGACAGGGTGTGCTGAAAGTGAAAAAGAACACACTTTTTTAAAAACGGAAAACACTGCTTCGACAGCCAAGTGTCAGGAACTTGGAGAGCAAGTGTCTGGCCTTGAGGAGACGGTGACAACCCAAGAACAGTACTCGAGAAAAAGAATGGTTGAAATTAAAGGTGTGCCATTCACTGAAATTGAAAATCTTTTTGCAGCTGTGGCGAAGGTCGGAAGCCTGGTCAATGAGCCTATCTGTGATGCAGTCGTCGATGTTTGTCACCGTGTGCCGCGGAAAGACGGTGGCTGTCCGAATATTTTGTTCAGTTTTGTTCGCGTTCAAAGCGTGACGGGCTCATTGAAAAGGCGCGAAAAAAGCGCATATCCACCACTGATCTCGGTCAGTCTGGTCATGTTTCTATTTTCGTAAATGAGCACCTGTGCCCAAAACTAAAGAGGCTTCTTGGGCAAGTTGTTGCGTGAAAGAAAGATAAACAGTGGAAGTATGCGTGGACTCGGGTTGGTGAAATTTTTGCGTGGAGAACTGACACATCACGGGCACTACGCATATCTGCAGTTCAAGACCTTGATAAAATGGAGTGAGCGCTTGCAAGTGTGCATCGGACCTCGTCCTTACTGCAGCAGTTAAACATGGCTGAAAGACTTTACACCAACCGACGTTGTTAAAATATTTTCAAAGAGAAATAATAGCACGTCCCTTTTCCGTTTAAACATGCAGTCTGCACGCAATAAGGACCATGATCTCAACGCGTTGCTGTGTTTTTTGGTTTTTTATTTGACGTTGTCCTGTAGTGCGAAACATGGTCTCGCAACGAAGATATATTGCAAATATCAGACGATGTTTCTCATTATCTTAATCGGTGCAATGAAAAAGGCAGCGGTGTTCTGTTGCTTACTACGCCTAACTTCAGTGAGAATTGTTGAAACACTTTACTCAAATTAGTGCTGAGTTTTAAATTTTTACTGTTCTTCATGGTCGCAGCATGTTTTCTGTGGTATATATCACCCACCGGGAGGGAATGTGGTTAATTTTCTTAAATACATGGACAATCTCCTATCCTTGGTTAACGATAACGGCTACTGTTCAGTTTTGCGTGGCGACATTAGTATTAACGTGTTGCACGATAGCCCACTTTGCAGAGACACATTGCGGGTAGTTGAATCAAATTCTTGCGTTAATACAATTACTGCTCCTACTCATATTCAAGGTAACTGCAAAAGTTTACTTGATGTTTTCATAGCGAATTTTGACACACAAAAGATTGAATCAGGCGTCATCACTGCTCACATCAGTGACCACTTGCCTCTCTTTCTACTCGTTAATTCAGCTGTGTTGCCCTCGCCCTTTTCTACATATCAACACTTCACCTTTCAGAATATAAACCCATTCACACTTGAGAAATTTCGCAACGAAATATTGTGCATAAGCTGGCAAGACGTGTATAACGAAAAAGACTGTTACAACGCGTACGAGTTGTTTTTATGCTTTTTCCAGAGCGCTTACAGAAGTCACTTAAACGCAAAATAAAAAAGCCAAAAAAGCAAGGATACCTTGGATTACTGACAGTACGTTCAAGTTGATCAAACAAGAAGATGATCTTTTCAAGCAATCCCTAGGCATAAGGGACGGTACAGGTTTAACAGAATTTAGCATATTCCTGATTGAAGTTAATGGTACTCTAAGGGTAGCAAAAGCGCAATATTTCGAGAATATGTTTAACGAAGAAACGATAATGCGAACCGATATCACCTGCAAAAAACTAAGCGGTTTACTTCGTGTAAACAATTAGCCAAAGAATACAGCATAGTTATAAATAAATTATCAGCCGACATCATGCACGGCATTGGCTGACGCTTTTAACAATCATTTTTTTTTATCGCTGGTGGATAGTTCCTGAGATCCTCGTTGCACAGAATACGTACAATGAAAATTTGTCGAAAGTGCATTCCTAAGCCCTCCTAGCACTCATGAAATCTACAACACGTTTCTTAGCTTCCGGAATAGCAAAAGTTTCGATATGGTTGATTTGCAGATTCGCCCTGCTAAGCACGTTCTAGACCTAATCTGTCCTGTCTTAGAGCACGTGTACAATCTTTCGTTGGCGAATGGTATATTTCCTCGGTGCATGCAAATAGCGAAGGTAACAGCACTTTTCAAATCTGGCGATAGAAACAAGCTCTCAAATTATAGGCCACTGTCGATCCTGCCTATCTTTTCTAATTGTCCCGAGAAATTGATTAACGCAAGAAACCTCTTTTTGTAAATGGCACAATGTAATTACAGATTACCAGTATGAAGTTGAGAGTATGACGGAAGCCCGTCTGGTCGGGATGATACATACTTAAAAGGAAGAGGTCTGGACACCGACCAAAAATGGTTTAAAAGAGTTATTTACGTTTCGGCTCCCCCACGGGAGCCTTGTTCACTACAACAAGGCTCCCGTGGGGGAGCCGAAACGTAAATAACTCTTTTAAACCATTTTTGGTCGGTGTCCAGACCTCTTCCTTTTAAGATTACCAGTATGGGTTTAGAAAAGGTCGTTCAACAGAAATAGCTTTACTGATGCCAAAAAGAGATAATTTCGGGAGGTTTTGAAGACAATTTAGTCACTCGCGACGTCTTCATGGATTTTTCGAAGGCTTTTGACACCATTTCATTTTCATTTATTTCATTTATTGTACCCTCAGGGCCGAAGCATTACAGAGGGGAGTGGCAAGAAGAAAAAAACATTTCTGTGAAAAGATACTTATACATGGAGTTATATAATGTACCAATGCAAATACAAATACTCTAATTAACAAATCAAATCAATACAAATCACCAAACTACAAAACAATGTAAAATGAGTAGATGATACAGGCAAGCACAAGCAAACAAGAGAAAAAAACGAGAAATAACATGAGGTAAAGAACTAATTAGTTACTGTTAAAGCATTTTTTAAATATTGATGGTCTGTAATTTCTGCAGTAGTGGTAGGTAGGTGGTTCCATTCTTCACAAGTCCTGGGAAAAAATGAATATTGAAAAGTAGAAGTCCTGCAAAAAGGAACGGCTACTTTATGTAGGTGGTCAATGCGTGGTGATACGTACTGGGGAGGAAAGATGAAATCATCGTGTAGAGAACGATGCTGAAATATGCGGTGAAAAAGACACAAGTGATAAAACTTACGGCGAGATGCTAGTGATGGCAGTTCAAGGCTCGATTTCATATTAGTCACACTTGCGGTTCGAGCATAATTAGACATAATAAAACGTGCAGAGTTATTTTGAACCATTTCGAGTGAGTAGATTAGATTGTCATGGAAAGGGTCCCAAACAGAGGCGGCGTATTCCACCTTCGAACGAATCAGCGTTTTATAAAGTAAAAGTTTAAGAGCCTGAGGAGCGCGTGAGAAATTCCGGCGAAGATATGCAAGTGTTTTGTTGGCGCTGGCGATTATGGATTCAATGTGATCATTCCAGGTTAGTTTTGATGATATAGTGACGCCAAGATAGCTATATGACGATACTACTTCTCAAGGAAAGTTATCAAGATGATGTGAAACATTTGCATTAGTAGATCTAGTTACACGCATGACTTTGCATTTTTTAGTATTTAATTCCATGCACCAAGTCTTACACCAAGCGGACACAGAATCAAGATCAGACTGTAGAATAGTAGTATCGTTAAGACTAGTTATTTCTCGAAATATTACACAGTCATCTGCAAACAAGTTGATATGGGAAGAGACGCAGGAAGGTAAGTCGTTAATGTAGATTACAAAGAGGAGAGGGCCAAGCACCGATCCTTGTGGTACTCCTGAGGAAACAGGACTCGGAGGAGAGGCAGTGTTATTAGTAGAGACAAACTGGGAACGATTTAGTAAGAAACATTCGAGCCATGTAAGCAGTTTGGAATCCAAATTTAGTAACTGCAACTTATATAAAAGGAGATTATGGCATACTTTATCGAAGGCTTTTGAAAAATCTAAAAATATACAGTCAGCTAAAGAAGAACGATCGAGGATGGCATGAAGACGGTGAGTGAAACATACGAGTTGAGTATCACACGAGAATGTCTTGCGGAAACCATGTTGTGAAGGCGAAAAAAATGAATTCGATTCAAGAAAAGAAACAAGATTTGAAAATAGAATATGCTCGAAAATTTTAGACGGAATGCTAGTTAGCGAAATGGGGCGATAATTTAGAGGCGAGCGTTTATTGCCAGACTTGTGAAGCGGAACCACCCTCCCGATCTTCCAGTCAGTGGGGAGGGAACTGTTCTCTAGAGACTGTTGAAAAATTTTTGTTAATATAATTGATGAATAACAGACTGTATTTATAAGAAACCTAGGATTAATAGAATCGTACCCAGGTGAGGAGGATGCTTTTAAATTTTTTATAGCTTTGACCACGCCATTGTAGTCAATTATAATGGGAGACATTACTATAAATCCTAAAGGCTTAACATGAGGTAGCATTGTTTGTGTTGTTGTAGTGAAGTTGCTGACAAAGACTTCATTTAACACACGGGCACATTGCGCATCAGGTCTAGCATTCCCTGCAGAATCAACAAGGCTGATTGCGCTATCACTTTTGGGATGAAACACCCGCCAGAACTTTTTGGGATCGGATGTGAGCATTGACGGTAACGTGTCATTAAGAAAAGTATCTTTAGCATTCTTTATGGCTGCTATGTACACGGCGGAAGCTTGTTCGTAGGCGGCCCAGCGGTCGTCATCTGGGGACCGTATTGCTGAGCGGTATGTGCGTTTTTTCTTATTCGACAAACGTTTTATATGGCGGTTGTACCATGGTGCATCAGCGTTTACAATTATTGTACGAGTAGGTATGTATTTATTAGTTAATTCTTGAACCTTAAATAAAATAAATCCCAGTTTGATTGTACCGTTCGCTCTTCAAAACCATCGAGAAAACCGTCATGAAACGTGCAAAGCTCCTGGTTGATTAGTTCGAAATTCGCATTTTTATAATCTTTTATAACTTTCTTTCTGTTTTTGCATTTTGGACGTGAAAGGTTAATGCTAAATGATAGAATAGAGTGGTCACTTATACCGGGCAGGTGAGTGACGTTAGAAATGTATTCAGGGTGTGTTGCTAGTACAAGATCAAGAATGTTTGCTGTTGATTCAGCTATTCGAGTTGGTTTCGTTATCAATTGTGTTAAAGAAAATACAGCGCACATATCTAAAAAATCTCTTGTGAGTGAAGAAGGCGGATTTGGCGCAGGTGGCTCACAGTCCCACGATACATTAGGGATGTTAAAATCCCCCATTAAGAAAAGCGGTAACCTCGGGAATTGACACACCACAGAATTAATCACATCGTGTAGTTCGTTAACGAAAATGGAATTGTGAGAAGGGGGGCGGTAACAGGCACCAATAATTACTTTTTGCTTGGGAAATTCTGCGACAACCCAAACGGTTTCCAACTCACTTTGAATGTGGATGCGGTACGATGGGAGTTCGTTTGAGATAGCGAGCAATACACCACCGCCTGTCCGCGACCCTCGATCACAGCGATATACAGAAAATTTATTAACTGATGAAAAAAGTTCATGATCCATTACCTCTGGCCGAAGCCAGGTTTCTGTTAATACGAGAATGCGGGAATTGTAAGTATCAATAGCAGAGTTTAAACGGTCACGCTTATTAGACAGACTTCGAATATTAGTAAAGAGTACAGATGTGTGTAACTGATCTTGCCCACAGCCCCTCGCGCACCTCTAGCTTGATGCACCTTTAGTGGCGTTGGCATTTGTACGGCGGTTATCAGATGAAGCATATTTCTTACGTTCAGCGACGCTGTCTGTTTCAGCAGTGTACACGTAATGCTTTTCATTCATGACAAGTGTTTTGTACCTAAGCTGATAGGGCTCAATTTCCGATTGACTTTTGGCAAAATCAGCAAGTTTCGAGCGTATACGACGCGTTGCGGGTGAAAAATCTTCGCTCATAGTGATGCTATTATATTTTAGCTTTTTACGTGCACTCAGAACTTTTTGTTTAACTTTATAGTTTGAAAACTTCACAATAATGGGGCGGCACTTATTGGCGACGAAAGGTCCGATACGATGCGCACGATCGATAGCATTATCGGGCCAATTATCCGCAACAAAAAGAAGGGCAGATTTGACACGTGCTTCAGACTGGTCCCACGATTCAGGAGAGTCAGGTATACCTCGAAAAATTAAGTTGTCGCGACGCGACCTATCTTCTAAATCATCTACACGAGCTTCCAAAGAGTCATGCCTGGCGGTAGCGCCTTCCACTGTCTGGCGTAATCCGTTAAGTTCTCCAGACATATTGTCGAACGATTTATTTTTTTCTTCGAGTTTATCCAATCTATCGTGAATGCTGCCAATCTTCGTTTCGATACTTTTTGACTGCTTTTTATGGCTTTTATGGGAGCGGACAGTTCGGCCTGACTTCTTGCCGATTGCACAGAACGAGTATGCAAATCTTTCAATAAATGAAAAATAACCCGCATTTGTTCTGCGGGATCATCGGGCAAGTCTTCCAAGGAAAGCAATGATGCCGAACGAGTGTCAGGCCCGGGATTTGTTTCCACATCACTGGAGCGTAGTAATAGAAACACTAACGAAAAACAGTCACAGGCAATTTCATAAAACACTTGTGGGCAAGGGAGCAACAGCAAGTACGGGTTGTCGCTTTTTTTAACATATAAAGCATATCCTTTACACACCTGCGAAGCGCAAACGGGCCAAGCGTGAACCATGCTGCCTACGTTGCTCTCTTGCCCACTGAAGTGACGAACGTTCCGCCAGTAGATATAGGCAGTCTCAGGAACTGATGCCAGTGTCGATGAGTATTCCCTGCAGACAGCGAGCTGCGGTGCTGGGCAAACATCCGAGATAACACCCGGAAAAGCGTGGCATTCTACGATGTAATCCAGTCGTTCCAGAGTTGTAGGAACGGTGATTGCCGTCTGAGCAGGAGGCAGGCACAGCATAAGGACGGATGACAGGAAAACCTGCGAAGCGCAAACGGGCCTAGCGTGAACCATGCTGCCTACGTTGCTCTCTTGCCCACTGAAGTGACGAACGTTCCGCCAGTAGATATAGGCAGTCTCAGGAACTGATGCCAGTGTCGATGAGTATTCCCTGCAGACAGCGAGCTGCGGTGCTGGGCAAACATCCGAGATAACACCCGGAAAAGCGTGGCATTCTACGATGTAATCCAGTCGTTCCAGAGTTGTAGGAACGGTGATTGCCGTCTGAATAGGAGGCAGGCACAGCATAAGGACGGATGACAGGAAAACCTGCGAAGCGCAAATGGGCCAAGCGTGAACCATGTTGCCTACGTTGCTCTCTTCCCCACTCAAGATACTAGCAAAACTTGACATTTATGGCTTTAGGGGAATATTCCTGCACTTGACTAGAAGTTATTTGCAGTGCAGGTATTAGACCCTTGTCGTATGTAACAACTGTTCAAAGAACCTGCCTGTATTCGCTGGAGTTCCTCAAGGAAGCATACTAGGAGCACTATTGTTTAACCTAGGACATAACTAATATCAATAACTACGCACAATTTGCTATCTATGTCGACCACACTAGCTTATTTATAAATTGTAAGGACATGAAATAATTGCTATGTGTTGCTACAGATACGCTAGCGCCCCCCCTCCCCCCAGAACACGTCAAGTTTATTCAACTCATTAAGTATTAATGCTACAAAAACAAACGGCGTGCTTTTTCAGCCAAAGAACAAAATGTATAGCATTGACGGTCATCTAAGAATAGGTACTACATTCATAGATATAGTACCACCGGTTAGAAGCTTAGGTATCATATTCCAAGAGAATATGCTATAGAATTATGCTACAGAATTGACATTATTGCTAAAAAACTTGCACAAGTTCCTGAAATGCTAATAGGATTACACTTCCTTTTACCAATAAGAGTGAAGCTCTTACTTTATAATTACCTATTTTTCCTCATGTTAACTATTGTCACCTCGTATTGGGCAACACGTCTAGCAATAACATCAACATTCTATATTTATTGCAAAAGAAAGCGACCCGTGCAATTTCAAACTCTTCATTCGATGCGCATACTTATCCTCTTTCTTGTCAATTAGATATAGCGCCGATAAAATCGGTCTACAATACAATTTTGCTAAAATGCTTTTTAACAGAAAGAAAAGGTAGCACTAATTTTCTCGCGCACTTGTCAAGGCTAACATCAAATACAAGCAGTTTCAGTACACGCCATTCAGAAGCATGGCATATTCCGCCCCCAAGAACTAACTGCGGGAATCAGATACTGCGCCATGCACTGCCATCTCTAGTTAACTCGCTTCATTAATTGGTATGCATGTTATCATTTCAATTAGGTGCCGAAACTTGCCACTCATACTGCCATTCACGTGCATACTTAGTGCTTTTCTTTGGTTTTGGTGAACACGCATTCTAAGCTGTAATTGCGCAGTTACTTATTTAGTTTTGTATTTCTGTGAATGTTAGCAGTAAATAAAAAGTGATTTAGGTTGTCTGCGTTTTTGTTGTTTTCCTGTTCCTGTTTCGGGTAACTGTTTTGTATGACAACTACAATTTCTGTATTCATGTCAATTTTCCGCCGCTGTGCGAAAGGAACATTGTATAAGTAGCCCCATTTATCCACATATTGTATATATTTATATGCTTTTCCCAATACATGTGTTGGTCTTGTATTTATGCACGCACTCCTACGTGTTGCCAAAGAAACTAATAAGGGACACGGACCTAGTCAAACTGATTTTATGGCTTTTTGTATTTGCCCGTCTCATATGTACGTTGTATAGGTACAAAAATAAAGTTCAAATTTCAAGTTCACGCCTTGTACTGCGCTTTATGTTTCCTAGAGCACGGTTCGGGTTTTGCCTTTGTCAGCATAGGGCATGTCTTGGTCAACTTACATGGTGCACTGAAGATAAGATTAACACTGTGCTTTTGCGCAACCTTCTTGAGGTTGTGCGACACCGTGTGCCAATAAGGAATCACGTGTAATCTCTTCCTATCAGCTGGCTTTTCTGTGTTAATGCCCTCTCTTACCTGTTTGATCTTTTGTCTGCGATAAGCGTCTGCGATAAGCTTCTTCAAAAGATCAAACAGGCAAGACAGGGCAATAACCCAGAAGAGCCAGTTGATAGGATGAGATTACATGTGATTCCTTGTTGGCACAGGGTGTCCCACCACCTCAAGAAGGTGGCGCAAAGGCGCAGTGTTAATCTTGTCTTCAATTCACCGTGTAAGTTGGTCAAGATATGCCCTATGCAGACAAAGGCAAAACCCGAGCCATGCTCTAAGAAGCATGCACCGCAGTACACGGCTTGCAAAAGTAATATCGTATATGAGATACCCCTAAGTTGCCAACAGGCTTATATCGCTCATACCGGATGGTGTTTCAATGAAAGAGCGCGTGAGCACAAATGTGCCGCAAATAACAACGTGGGGGGCCATCTGACTGAACACTACAAACGACACAATTACCGTCCGTATCTTCGTGACAACGGGTTTCTGGCATCTTCTAGAGAGAGACTGGAACGGGAGATATCAGAAGATTTCTACATTGCAAAGGCCGAGGGCCGCGCACATTAGCTGCCCGTCAGTGGCGCTTACCAAAAAAGAGATAGCTTTTCTGATGAGATAGGGAGGTCATGATGTCAGAGTGGTGATATTCTAGGCTGTATCTATATAAAATCCTTTTTCTTCAAGAAAACATATAGTTGGAAGTAGCGCCTTGTCCGTCGTACATGTTGCTCCTTTAGTGCGCGTCTTCGTAGCGCTCATTTCTTCAAGTGTGTGTACTGAAGCAGTAAGAGTGGGTCGGAGAGAGTACTGAGTGACTGCAAGAGCGCGGGCTGGGTACCGGTAGTACCGGGCGAAATCCCAATAGGCCACGGCGGATTGCCGTTCGTACTGATGCCAGAGCGCGGAATTTCCTGTTGCTCTGCGGGGGTGGTAGTGTTGGATGCATGTACTTATGCAGATGACTAACGGTTAGGATGGAGGACACGTGGCAAGGAATGTGCAGTGATGTGGCAAGATAGATAATAGAGAAGGGTTTAACCGTTGAGAAAAGTGCGTGACCCGGGCGTGTGCGCGAGAGAAGGAGGAGATTGGCCACGCAATGCGCCTCCGTCAGTTCCGTAATTGAGGTTTGGACGTCCATGGACAGTATCTGAGCCGTTGGGAAAGATGTGGGAAGGGACAGGGTTGACTTGTAAGCCTGGACAATAGGGCTGCTCACTTTTCTTACTATGTAATGAAAACGAACAGACACGCAACAGAATAGATGAAGCGGCTGCAAACAAAGGCCTTGACCAGGCACCGAAGGTCGTGTTCATGCATGCCGTGGTGACGGTTGGCAATGCGGCGTATGAGGCGAATGATTTGGGGTGCAGTGTTTGTGAGCTGAGTGATGGGGGTGGTGTGCTTTCCATTGGACTGAAGAGTCCGAGGATGCAGAGGGTAGAGACGACAGGAAGGGGTGTGCCATGAAGGAAGACGTTGAGTGTGGCAAGGTGACAGGGGGGCGATCTCCCGGGGCGCAAGGGGGTGGAACTCTTATTTGATCAGGGAGAAGTTCAGCCCGATAACCCGGGCGTGAGTCAGCACCGCGTCCACATCCTCCTGGACCGTTGTATCCATGTCGCCAAGACAGAAAGATAGCAAAGAGAGGAAAGGCAGGGAGGTCCGACGCAAACCGACGAGTGTCCGGTTTGCTACCCTACACTGGGGTGAGGGAAAGGGTAAATAGAAAGAAGGAAAGAGTAAAGAAGTGATGACTGTGTGCGCAGTGAAGCACCGTGACACTAAAGTGTATTTCCACAGCAGGAGATCTGCGTTTATCCCATCTGGGACGACCAAAGGGCCAGTGGTCGTAGCGCGAATAAGAGAGAGAGAGAGAGAGAGAGAGAAAAACTTTATTTTCATGTTGGTTGGTATGGTGGAAAGGCCCTCAGTCCAGAGCCTCGCTTGCGGCATTCTTCAGTGCAGCACTGATAAACGCCGCAAGGTACCGTTGGTCGTCGGCGCTGGCTGCTTCTGTCAGCCACCCGGCATGGGGTTTAGGGGAAAGATTTGTGGGGGCAGGAAGGGGAGGAGGGGTTGGTCCACAGGACCAGAGGATATGGGATGTGTTCGGGTGTTCTCCACAATATCGGCAGGGTGGGGGATCTTCAGGTAAGAGACCGTGGATGAGGTGCATTCGCGCTGGTGTAGGGAGTGTTTCTGTCTGGGCCTGACGAATCAGTACACCCTGTTCACGGGTGAGCACTTTGCTGAGCTTGGGGAACTTGCGTCTTGCCTCTTGATATGGCCGCAGAAGCAGGGGAGCCCACCTTTTCGTCTGGGCTGGTCGCGGAATGCAGGGTGCCTGGTTCAAAGTCTCGCAGGCGAGCTGATTAGCTCTTTCATTTCCCGGCAGTCCATCATGACCAGGTATCCAGATGATTTCCAGAGGACCCTGAAGATGCTCTTGAATAAATGTCGAAATGTGGGCCGAGAGATCGTTGTGCAACAATTTCCTGCAAGCCGCCATGGAGTCGGTAAATATGATTCTTGGGTAGGCTGAGTTACTAAGGGGCATGTGTTTGATCGCGGTTGCGATGGCTGTCAGTTCCGCTAAGGTCGGATCTGTCTCTGGGAGTAACTCAGTATGTACAGCTTGGAGGTCGTTATTCACGACTGCTATAGCGGAGCCCCGTGCACCAACGCTAGCATCAGTGTAGAAGTATATGCCGTCAGGGTGTCTTGCCGTGTACCTCTTGAAGTAGGCAACTCGCTGTCGTCGCCTCTCCTTGCCTCGTTCTGGATTCATATGGCGTGGCAGTGGAGCTATGGTTAGGAGTTCGCGTTGTTTCGGTGGTAGTGGGCGCGTGTTCACAAGGGGCGCGGCTTTTGGATGATGACCGATACTATGGAGGATGTGCGTGCCTTGACACGTGCGCTGCAAACGCAGTTCTTGGCGACGACGATGAATGCTGATTAGTTCCGCCACCGTGTTATGGCAACCGATGTCAAGGAGGAGCTTAGTGCTGGCACTAAACGGGATGCCGATGGCCAGCTTTGTCGCCTTCCTGATGAGCGCATCAAGGCGATTGATATCTTGCTGACGGAGATTGGTATAGGGCAGGTGATAGCGCAGGCGCGACATAATTAGTGCGTTTCTTAGTTGAAGCATATCTGCCTCTTTAACTCCATTTGCTCGGTTGGAGACCCTACGCATCATGTGCAGCACCTGTTCTCCTTGCCTGAGCAGGTGATGCACCGTCGCAGCGGGACCTCCATCTTTCTGGATATGGAGACCGAGGATCTTAATACATTTTGGTTGGGAAATCGGCACGCCTTCGTTTACAATTTGTATGGTGGGCGGTCTCCATCTTTTGTGATGGACCAGTAGTAACTCAGATTTTTCCGGCGCACATCTAAGGCCAATAGTTTGAGCAGACTCATGCACCCTGTTCATAGCCTGTTGGAGAGTTTCTTGGATATGCCCTGGCGAACCCGTGCTGATCCAGATGGTGATGTCATCTGCGTAGATCGCATATTTGATGTTAGGGATGTCTCGTAGTGCTCTATGGACTACGCACATGGCAAGATTAAAGAGTGTGGGTGAGATCACGGAACCCTGCGGGATACCTCTCTGCGGATGGGAATAAGAGGCGGCGGGTGAGCTGCAAGCCCGCCGAGAGTTGCAAGCCCTAGATAAAGAGCCAAGCTTACAGGTGACCACATAGATGAGGACGTCATCGGCGTCGAAAGCATGAGACAGAGCTGGAATAGTGCGTAAATCACGTGTCAACGAGAAGAGGGTGATGTAGAAATGTAGAAGGGACAAGGCAGAACCTTGGGGGGGTAGCCTTGTTGCCAAGGCAGAAGAAAGGAGAAGAAAATAGGCCATATATAATTTCGGCAGTGCGTTGGGCAGCGAAAGCGGTGAGATAAACTTGGACACGGGGTCTGACATGGAGAGAGCAGAGAGTGTCCAGAATGGCGGTATGATGTACGTTGTCGAATGGTCGTAAGGTCCAGCGCCAGGATAGCTCGAGTGCGTTTTTGATGGGAGGGGTGTAGCAGATCTTCGGAAAGGTAGAGCATGACATCTTGGGGGGGACCACAGGAAACGAAAGCCTAGCATGGAGACCGGATACAAGTCATGATGGCCCAGATAAGTCTGGAGGATGGCCTGTTCGAACAGCTTTCCTAGAGAGGAGGTGATAGAGATGAGGCGGAGAGGTTCGAGGGCAATAGGTTTGCCGCGTCTGGGGATGAAAGGGACACGTTGATGGGTTCAGGAGGAGAGCAGAGTGCCATTCTGCCATTGTGTATTGAGAAGGCCAGTAAGGGCTCGGAGGGAGGGGTTATCCTGGTTGCGGAGTGCCTTGTTAGTGATGCGGTCCGCCCCAGCTGCCGAGGTGTTGCGGAGCGTGAGTAGCACCGCACGAACCATCCGCATCAAGGACGGGGTTAGGGAGCAAGAGGAGGCAGGAAGAGGAGAAGGGTGGTTGCACAGTGGCTGCGGTCCCGGAAAACCGCCATGAAATCACTATCGATGAGTACGGATGATGGGTTTTAGTAGTGAAGCGGACCAAACGTCCACTCAACTTTTGTTTTTCTCGGTGTTACCCAGCTAGAATTTGTGCGATGTTTGTCACTCAACTCCGGTGTTCGCAGCATAGTGTATTTGAATGAATTAATTCATTCAGATGTACTGAATGTATTTATGCGGTGTTTATAAATGAGACGGAAGATATCTGTGCTGGGCAGATTTGGTTTGTTTAGGGTCTAGTAGCACCTTGAGGTGCGACAACTTGCTACGGAGAACCAGTTTTCCGGCCATGCGGTCCCAGGTCTGGGCCCACTGCTATCGAAGAGAAAAGCAGTGCTCCTTCATGTCCAACGTGAGCCGAGCCAAACGAAGCCGGAGGTGGCGATTGTGTTTCTGAGCCTGCCACCGATGGCGGACCGCTTGGTTGGCCTCCCAAAGGTTCAACAGACGGCTGTCTGCCATAGTGGAGTGTGCTGTTGCAGGTGGTGTTGATGTGGCAGCGCGGACGTCCGCCAAAATGGTCTGAATCAACGCAAAGTGATCGGTGATAGGAGCAGAAGAGAAATTATAGGGACGACTGGAGCGGAAGCGGTCCAAGTCAGCTATCTGGTTCAGACGAGTAGAGGTGCGAGCAAGGGAGGGGAGTGGTAAAGTAGGGCAGAGGACGTCGCGATGGCTACCATAGGAGACCCCTGTATTAGTCCAGGACAGGCGAGCCACATTTATGGCGAGTGCAAGGTCCGGAGTGGTGTCTCGTTGTGCACTGGATCGGATCCTGCTAGGGCGAGTGAAATAATTAAGGACTGCAGTGCACTCGATGTGGATGAAAGTCCAGAGGGAGTGGCTTGCAGGTCTTTTGGGAGCAGCCCGGCTGGTACAGGGGGCATTGAAGCTGCCTCTAATGACTTGTGCGTTGCGGCCAGCGCAGGAGAGTGCTTTGCGGTGGACGAGGAGGAGAGGAGCTGAGGGGGCTTTGGGAGGGCTGTAAACATTGAGAACGAAGAGGCATGCTTCATTGCGACGACGAGGAAGGATTTCGAGGAGGAGATGCGCACTGTCCGAAACGTCCAGCTCGTGGAGCATGGCAGCAGGGTTGCGCTGCACCAGCGTGGCAAGCTTTGGGTGAGCTTCAGAAGGTGGATGAAAGGAGGTGTGGTAACTATAGAAGTGTCAATGAGGCATTTTTAGGCACCGTCAAATGAAATTTAACTGCGGTGTTTTTGGCGACGTACTAATTGCGTACAGTGATATCCGACTCGTAAAGAAACCCAATGTAAAACCCGCCGTGGTTGCTTAGTGGCAATGGTGCTGGACTGCTAAGCACGAACACACAGGATTGAATCCCAGCCACAGCAGCAGCATTTTTATGGGGGCGAAAAACACCGGTGTGAGGTGCACGTTGAAGAACCCCAGGTGGTGCACATTTGCGGCGTCACCTACTATGGCGTGCTTCATAATTAGAGCGTGGTTTTGGCACGTAGAATCTCATAATTTAATTTTTGTAACCCAATGAAAAATGAAAAATACCGCGTGACAGCGCTGCCACCCGCATCATAAAGCAGTGCCCACAAATAAGCTGGCTGACAACAACCGATTTGCCTGTCGCAAGGCATCAGAGGCAGCGTATCCCCTTGATGATGGTATGGAAGGAGAACCAGCAGCAGATTTCACGACTTCGCAGCTATTCCTTCCTCTCGTTTCTACGTCACACTTGTTATCTGTCTATCAAGACCGATTAATCTTATTGTTAGCAAAAGCTCCTGGATAACGCGCCCAAAGCGCCGCTCTGACCACGCACGAAACACAAAACGCAATACAATAGGCATAAGAATATTTCAAGATCACGGCTCCGCTCGCACCGCATCGAAAGAGCGCGCGCAACTATATTTTGCCCCGGTAACCTGCTTCAGACGAGAGCGAAATTAAAGGGATGATCTTATTTTTCATTATAGTGTATACGTGCTGCAAAACCAGATTCCTGGCAAAAAATAAAAGCGAAATAAACAGACCGGGAAGCGACTCGTGTGTAGAGAAAAGGCAATACCAGTGGGCTCAAGAAAGCGAATGTAGCACTTCTAAATGAGCCAAATTAACTATCGGGGCGTCTGCAAAAAAAAAAACGTCATCCCTTCATTCTCTGAAGAAGGACGAGCAGCGAAACTGTGGTGTTCTTTACCTCAAGCGACACATCTATGTATATATAAGAACTATTATTATTATTATTATTATTATTATTATTATTATTATTATTATTATTATTATTATTATTATTATTATTATTATTATTATTATTGTGCATCGCTAACCTGCTGTAATAATGTATTGCTTTTTAATAACCGAGGGCGTGTATACCGTATGTATGTGTGTGCGTATGTGTTTATGGATATGTCATATCGGTATATATCTGTGTATATGTGTGTATATCTATGACTATATGGATTGCATTGTACACATTTTTCTTTTTTTCTGTCTGTTCTCTCTCTCTCTTGTCCGCCAATATTATTCTATCAGATCATGTATCGCTCATTTACCACCCTACTAAGATCGCGACCAGGGGTTGTAGTATTTATAAATAAATAAATGAAAATAAATTGAAGTACACAGACAACGAGTACGCGTTCTGACTCTGGAGTAACTTATTCTTATTGTTTTATGAACTAGGGACATTTGTAGGACATTTGTAGGTTTGGCAGACGGGAAATCCACGATATTTACAACTTCACTGCAAACTATATGACTAGGCAATGTGGATGAAAGTCGTTGTAATATTAGTCGTCTTAGCGGCTAATTGTCATATATTTTGTTTTGCGATAGTTTCGATACAACAAGAGTTACAGCTGTTTACTGTAACCATACTCCTTCCGTAAGCGGACATGTATTCACAGGAGACGTGAATTCTGTAATGTTTACAGCTTCACTGTTACCCAAGTAACCAAAACAATATATTAGTTTCGGCGTAATGATATAGTCGTCTTAGCGGCCAATTTCCGCATGATTTTTTTATCCCCGATAACGCGACATTAGATTAAGAGCTACACAGCATTCGCGAGAAACTGGAGACGAACATTTTTTTTGTCTGGACGTGACGCGTAGACGGACGGAAATCGACCACCGCCGGAGGGTAGCTATATACAGATTCGCTGCGATAATCCACGCAGAATCTTCTCTGGGATTTACCTGAATGACGCCTAAGCATTTCTTACTACTAACCTGGTGTTTCGTGGTAATATGCTGGTATGTTTCGTATAATTGCGAGAACGACCGCGAAAGAACCATGCAACGGAGAAGTGCGGTTGCAACAACGAACTGTAAAGTGAGACCTGCACGAGACGATGTAGAATAGGTGATTAGAGGCAACGTTCACTGGTGTTACACATAGCCCGCTGGGGATATGGGCATGGGATAAAATGACTAGGAAGATGTAGCGAATGAAGGAAATTTAAGCAGCATTTATTAGGTAGAAAGAATCATTATGAACCGTAATCAACTGTGTTCCGGCGGCGGCTACTTCTGAGGCGGCCGTGCGGCCCTTATCTTAAAAGACGATCTGCGAAAGCCGTAGAATGCGGAAAGTGCGGAGAGCTCCGTCAGCGCTGTGTTCTCGCCGCTTCGTTGGCGTAGAAGGCAGAGGCTTCACGTAGGTGAATACGCTCGCTGTTGCGGGCGCTATGCTGAACTTGATCGTCTTGCGGGACGAAAGGAGGGACGGTTTTTCTGTTGGATAAGGAGAGAAATGCTTGCGCATTTTAAAGCATCAGATTTCAGTGTGCCCTTATTATCTATGAATTCGGAAGTGCCTTTGAACACCAGCTGCTGCTTAGACGAAGCGTTCGAATAAGTCTCCTTCTGCAGCTACGCAGTACTAAGTCCGCATTATCACACTTTCAGTGGCTTTCTTGATGACCGACGCTGAAATTCTACGGCATGCATCCCTCACCTTGCCTTGAGCTCATCTGAAATCCGTCTCAATCATGTAAATGCGATTTTTCGCATAACCCTAAAGAAGCAAAACGAGTGTAGAGAGGTCAGGTGACCAAGCCGGCCAATTTACACTGCCATGCCTTTCAAATTATTGCGCACGAAAAGTCGCATCCAGCCAGTTTCGTGCTCGGCTGCTGCTGTGTGCTGGTACCACAGAAGCGGAAGGCGTCACCACCGGAGTTTCACTGAGAAACTTGTCCCCAACTCCTTCAAGGATTTCGTCCACGCAACGCTGTCCATTCAGTGTGTCATCGAAGAAGATGGGACTGATTATTAGCACCGGCGTAAATGCCGCTCCGCACACTGAACGACCACTAGTACTGGTGCCGATGCTGACTGCGATTTACTCAGAGTGTATTGGGGTAACTGCAATAGTGTGCATTATGCAACTTAACCTGGCCGTTTCGAGAAAATTTGCTTAATCTGTACCCTCGATGGTGCTCAAGAGGTCCGGTGACTGATCGGCCTTTGTGAGGACCCAACTCGAGAAATCTAGGCGATTCTGTATCCCTCATGTTGCCCAAGAGGTGCGGTGACTCATCGGCCTTTGTGAGGATCCAACTCGATAAATTTACACGATTCTGCAGGTCCTCTTTCGAGCATTGCTGCAGGTTAAGATGGTACGGGTGGAAGGGCGAGTCGTTTAGAATCCTCAAAACTGATTACTTGGAAACTGGCACCTGGGTGGCCACGCCCCGCATGCTAGCATGGAGGTTTGAGGCCATAAATCCTTTAACATCCGCGCGTAGGCTAGCACTCAGGAAGCGAGTCCTCCGGCGCTGTTTCTGGAAGCTACCGGTCTGTTTCAGGTTTTAGAAATTTCTCATTAGAGTCACTGTGTTTGTCGTACCGGCGCACTTCCATGACTGATTTATATTTCCGGCCTTCTTTTTCGTAACATTAGCATCTGCCAAGGCCGGGTCATGTTTTCCTTTTGCTCATTCGAGAAAGGCACAGCGACTGGGGCTAAACAAAACGCACCTTTAAATCTTTGCACTGATGTTGTCGATTCGCTTTTACGGAGATAGGTTTTGGGGCAAAAAGAGAAAGAAACATCCATGGACTTTATCTACGCTACGACAACAGCTACCATAGCTTGTTTCCAACTAACACCAAACGCGACGTGTTATTTTAACCGGGGCGCGGCGTTTAAGGAACGAGCTCGATCACGTTTTTTCTTTATTTCCTTCATTTCGTTCTGGCTAACACAGAGGGAACTTGTTCGAGGGCGGTGCTTCATGAAGTGCGTGGGAGTGTAGTCCCGTGGTATTTTTTTCGTATTTCGCGGGGGCTTGCTCGTCAGTCGGAAAAAGTAAGTAAGCAAGTGGTACGTCGCTGAAAACAGCGAATTAAATATTTCTTGTCTCTGCCTACAAATGCCTCATTGAGACTTTGATAATATGTACTGTACGTCTCGAGTTAGGTCATTAATCACAAGTAGCTGATTAAATCTCAGTAATTAAAAAAAATACTGGCTGAGGAAACAATACGCGCTATGATTTCTTCCAGTAGGGCAACTGCTCATTTCCTGTAATCTGGGTGCACGAAGTTGATTGGAAATCTTTCTATACATTTATGACTTCTGTGTGCAAGTGACGATGCTTCCATCCTTAATAAATGTTCTAAATTATTACAAGAGTTTTCATTTCTTGGGTCGTTAGCATTGCTTACTGGAAAGCGAAGCAATACTGAGACACATACTATTCACGTGCATTTCACTCGCCCTTCATAAGACTCTGCTGATGAGGTCACTGAATTCTGCACGTTTTTTCAAGGTCAAAAAAGCACGCAAGGCAATTTCAAGTGAGCTGAACACACAGCAGCATATTCGTTTTCTAGGCATAGACTATCCATACATTTAGAGATAATTTTTGATTGGCAATCTCATTATCTTTCAAAAATAAACTAAACTTTGTTCTGTATGTATATTTAATTTAATTGTGTATGTTAATGGTATTTACAGTATAAATATAAAACAATGCAGAAGTGAGAAAGTGCGGATGAGGAAGACGTCGCTAGTGTTCTAATGAACTTGTCCTCCTATAGTCAAGATTTTTCAGAAATTCAACAAAAGTATGAATCACCTATAGTGAAGCCCGCGCCAATGATTATGCAGTAAACTATTAGCCGCAATAAAATTTCAAGTAAGAAGTTCATGCGAGTCAAAAGAAACCTTAAAAGATGTGGGTGGCAAAAGTCTGATGAGAACATTTAAGGTGTTTGTGTGTCGGGGGTGCGGGGCAGAACAGGCTTCGGCCGCGCAGGGGGGGAGGGGGGGGGCGCTTCCGCCTCCTCGAAGTCACCCTATAGTTGGCGCCTATGCCTGCAGTCACCTCCAGTAGTCGCCCACTTCCATGAAGACGTCGACAGTGAAATCCACTCCGATGAAAGTAACCTATGTCTCGGCACTGTCCTAGCCCACAGACGGATTTGAAAGGGTCATTGCTTGTCCTAGCCGGTCGCTGTGGAAAGTGGAAGCGAATTATTCTACGAGGGAAAAAGAATGTCTTGTCATTAGTTGGGTCCCATGAAATTCCGCCCATACCAATATAGCCTTAGAGATAGGGACTCAGATTCCAAGAATTATAAGTTCCTGTCGTCTACAAGTCTTCACGGAAGTACTCGGATGCCCACTTGCCTGTAGCGCATCCCCACTGATCCGCCACGCCAGGACGATGAAGATGACGACACCTTCGTGAGAACAATAAGCATGGAAAACTTCGCGGAACGACAACGGTCAGACCCGCAGCTAAACAGCTTCGTCGACTACTTCGAATTCAAAACTGGCGTTGTCCCTAGGGAATTGAGGCAAGGATTCTTTTCTTTTTCCCTGCAAAACGGCGTTCTTGTGAAGAATTTCCCACTTGTGCGCGCCAACTACCTTTTCATTGTGCCCTCAGCACTGCATCCAGGGGTTCCGCCCACTCTACATGACAATACAACCACTCGGCACCTCGGATACTCCTGTGCACTATGGAATATAGAAGTGCAATATTGCTGGCCGTGCCTGAACGCCGATGTAGCCCAACACGTCCGGACATGCCGAGACTGCCAGCGACACTAGACAGCACAAATGAGGCCACAGGGATTGCTGTATCCAATCGAGGCATCTTGCCGACCATTGCACCATATCGGGATGGACTTGCTGCGGCCATTTCCGATGTCGATATCAAGGAATAGGCCAATTGTCGTGGCTATCAACTACGTTACCCACTAAGCAGAAACGAAAGCACTACCCAAAGGCACCGCGGCCGAAGTGTCGAAATTTTCGTCGAGGGCACCCTGTTTCGACATGGTGCTCCAGAAGACCTGATCACCGACAGAGGAGGAGGAGATAACTTTATTGGGTCCTGAGGAACCCCTTCCCACCCACTCTTGGTTTAGTGGTCGGCAGGGGTCGCGGGCCGCATCCACATTGGGACGGGAAGCCCGTGAGCCTCCGCCCTTTCGTGAGCCCTCTGGACGGCCTGGAGCTGGGTCTGGTGGTCGTCGACAGAAGAAATTATTTTACGGCGGAGCTTACTCAAGCCATCCTGCACTGCATACAGACAATTATCGCAGGACGACCGCCTACCACTCGCACACGGACGGCCTTACAAAGCGCCAGAATAAGACCCTCGTCGACATGTTATTGAGGTACGTCAACGTCGAACATAAAAGCTGGGATGCGGTCCTCCTCAACGTAACTTTCGCTTAAACATGATGGTGGAAGAAACAACGCAGATCACGCCGTTCAAGCTGGTTTACGGAAGGAAGGCGACGACGGCATTTGAAGCCTTGCTGCCACACGTTCCCATTACCGACAAAGAAAATCTTGACGTCGCCGCCTATGCGCAGCGCGCCCAAACGGCATAATCTGCCCGTGTGCGCATCGAAAGGCAGGAAAGGAGGGACAGCTGAGACTACACTCTTCGACGGATGCTACGTGGAATACCGAATCGACGACCGTGTTCGCGTTCGGATTACGATGCGCACACGCCGACTTACAAAGTTTCGCGACGCTATTGCGCATCCCACAAATTCATCCGCCGCATTCGACTATGAGTGTGCGCCAGGGGATATTTCGCAATTACAGCACCGCAGCGCACGACCTGAAGTGCACGTGGGGCTCCTTACGCCTTTCTACGCCAGCTGAAGTACATTGTTTCTTTCTTGTTTCTTTACTACTCGTCTTTCGATTTACAACGCCGCTCTTAGGCGCCCGTTCCTGTGTTGAGTGCCAGCGTACCTCGGCGTAACCAAGCGAATGAGCAAAGCGGAGGATGAGAGAACGAACGCGGAGCGCAGCGGGAAATGAAGGGCGGCGAGAGCGAAGAGAGCGCGACGAGGAAGGCGGAAGAGGGTGCAGCAGAAGAATGAGGAGGAGATCGGAGGAGAAGAGTATGACGAGAGGGTGAAGAGGAAAGTGGAGTGGCGCGAGGGACGCGCTCCACAGCGGCGACCAGGCATGTAGAGAGCGCGTAAGCGGATACCGTATATGGAAAGAAAGCGCTGGCATGGGCTTCGGACCAATTGGGCATAGGCTACTTTGCCTGCGCCGCCTCCGCTAGAGATTCCAAGCAGTGTGTTCCCGCGTGTACGTTTTCTTTTTCGCTGAAGTGACTGTTGTTCACAAGCTAACAAAGGTTAAACGTTATGGCTCGCCACAGAATGAGTCTGCATGTGTCGGAAGTTTCACGTACGCTATTGGTGGTTCTATCCGTGGTCTGTTCTTACGGAGCCTTGTGTAATCCGATTGAATCAGTGGCGCGAATTTTTTCGTACTGTCTGGAAGGCACGCGGGCACCAGCAATTATAATTCATCATCATCATTAGCAGTGGCGTAGCTAGCTCGTCTGGCACCCGGGGCCCATAGGTCTTCTGTCACCCCCCCCCGGGTGTAGCTGGCGGAAAGAGGGGTGTCTTCAGACGTATATGACACCCCCCCCCCTATGGACCCCCTACACCCGGGGCCCACGGCCCCCCGGCCCCCCCTGTTGCTACGCCACTGATCATTAGTCTGGTTACGCCCACTGCAGGGCAAAGGCCCCTCCCATTCTTCTCCGACTATCCCGGTCATGAGCTAATTGTGGCCGTGTTGTCCCTGCAAACTTCTTAATCTCATCCGCCCACCTAAAGTTTTGCCGCCCCCTGCTACGTTTTCCTTCTCTTGGAATCCAGTCCGTAACTATTAAAGACTATCGGTTATCTTCCCTCCTTACTACATGTCCCGCCCATGCCCATTTCTATTTCTTGATTTCAACTAACATGTCATTGCCTCGCGTTTGTTCCCTCACCCAGCCTGCTCTTTTCTTATCCCTTAACGTTACATCCATCCTTCTTCTTTCCATAGCTCGTTGCGTCGTCCTAAATTTAAGTAGAACCCTTTTCTTAAGCCTCCAGGTTTCTGCGCCGTAAGTGATTATTGATAAGACACAGCTGTTATACACTTTTCTATTGAGGGATAAAAGGAACCTGCTGTTCATGATCTGAGAATGCCTGCCAAATGCACCCCAGCCCATTCCTATTCTTCTGATTATTTCAGTCTCAAGATCAGGATCCGTGGTCACTACCTGCCCTAAGTAGATATATTCTCTTACCACTTCCAATGCCTCGCTACCTATCGTAAACTAGTGTTCTCTTCCGCGACTGGTAAAGGTTACTTTAGTTTTCTTCAAATTAATTTTTATACCGAACCTTCTGCTTTTCCTGTCCAGGTCAGTGAGTAGGCATTGTAATTCGTCCCCTGAGTTACTAAGCAAGGCAATATCATCAGCGAATCGTAAGTTACTAAGGTATTCTCCCATAATTCTTATCCCCAATTCTAACCAACCCAGGTCTCGGCATACCTCCAGTAAACACGCTGTGAATAGCATTGGAGAGATCCTATCTCCATGCCTGATGCCCTTCTTTATTGCGATTCTGTTGCTTTCTTTATGGAGGACTACGGTGGCTGTGGAGCCGCTATAGATATTTTTCTGTATTTTTGCATCCGGCTCGTTTACACCCTGATTCCGAAATGCCTCCATGACTGCTGAGGCATCGAGTGAATCAAAGGATTCCTGGTAATCAATAAAAGCTATATATAAGGGTTGTTTATATTCCGCACATTTATCTATTACCTGATTGATAGTGTGATTAGGGTCTATAGTTGAGTAGCCTTCATGAATTCCTGCATGGTCCTTTGGCTGACAGATTTCTAAGGTGTTCCTAATTCTATTTACGATTACCTTAGTAAATAATTTGTAGGCAACGGACAGTAAGCTGATCGGTCTATAATTTTTCATGTCTTTACCATCCCGTTTCTTATTGTTTAGGAATATGCTGGCGTTCTTCCAAGATTCCGGTGTGCTTGAGGTCATGACGCATTGCGTATACAGGGTAGCCAGTTTTTCTAGACCAATATTCCCACCATCCTTCAAGACGTTTTCTGTTACCTGATCCTCCCTAGCTGCCTTCCCCCTTTGCATAGCTCCCTGGCTTTCTTTACTTCTTCCGGCGTTACTTGTCGGATATCAAATTCCTCTATACTATTTTCTCTTTCATTATCGTCGTGGGTGCCAGTGGTACTGCATGCATCTCTATAGAGCTCCCCAGCCACTTGAGCTATCTCATCCTTATTAGTAATGATATTGCCGGCTTTACCTTTTAACGCATACATCTGATTCTTGCTGATTCGTAGTTTCTTCTTCACTGCTTTTAATCTTCCGCCGTTTCTAAAAGCATGTTCAATTCTATCCGCATAATACTTCTTTATGTGAGCTGCCTTACGCTTGTTGATTAACTTCGAAAATTCTGTCATTTCTATTCTAGCTGTAGGGTTAGAGGCTTTCATACATTGGCGTTCCTTAATCAGATCTTTATCAGATCAGATGCTAGGGTTAGCGCAGGGTATAAGGTCTATTTCATTTGTAGTCTCGCATTGGGGCGACTGGGGCGATATCCACTTTCGGCTATCCCGCTTGCGGAAGAAGGTATTTATTATACGCATATTATTGCGTTCTGCAAACTCTACTAATAACTCTCCCCTGCTATTCCATGAACCTATGCAATATCCGCCCACTGACTAGTCTCCAGCTTGCTTCTTGCCTACCCAGACATTGAGGCCGCCCAACAGTATAGTGCATTTTGTTTTGACTTTACCCATCCACGATTTCACGTCTTTCATAGAAGCTTTCAACTTCATGGTCATCATGGCTGGATGTAGGGGCGTAAGCCTGTACGACCGTCAATTTGTAACTCTTATTAAGTTTCACAAGACCTGCCACCCTCTTGTTAATGTTATAGAGTTCCTGTATGTTACCAGCTGTATCCTTATTAATCAGGAATCGGACCCCGAGTTGTCGTCTCTTCGCTAAGCTCCGGAAGCACAGGACATGCCCGCTTTTCAGCCCTGTGTATGCTTTTTTTGTCCTCCTAACCTCACCGAGCCCTATTGTATCCCACTTCATCATCAGTCTGGTTACGCCCACTGCAGGTCATTACTACTTGGGGCCGTGTTGTCCCTGGTAGCTTCTTAGCCTCATCCGCCCACCTAACTTTCTGCCGCCCCCTGCTGCCCTTCCCTTCCCTTGGAATCCAGTCCGTAGATTGCGTGCTGTTAGCCTAAATTGCTTAAAATGCATCGTCGGCTGTCAAACGATATTTCACACCTTGCCGTAGTAGTCCAATAGGGCAGTGGTGCCGTGTCGAGATGCAGAAAGAATGCAAGTATATGCCTGGAGCCCAACAAGCTAGGTTAAATTAAAAAGAAAGTGCGAAAACAGAGACGCGTCGCCGATCAGGTGAACTTGAAAAGCGCAGCCGGCCTCGCTGGCTTTGGTGGACTGTCTGGCGCACCACGCATACATCTGGTTCGTCTTGCATGGCGTTTGCTTGTTGCTAGATAATGCAAGAAAAGTTGCAATGTATAGGTTCATTTGTATGCAGAAGTTTGTATAATTAACGGAAAAGAATAAAAATTACAATAAAAATTAGCTGGTAAAAGGTTTTATTTCACATTTTTATTCTCCAGTGCTCACGGCAGCGAACGGTGCCATTAGTACTAACGTGGCTGAACAGGCTGCATATCTGTGTAGCCTCAAACTGCAGCCCATTATTCGCATTCATAGCCCCTACCACTATGTGTGAAAACATTTTGATGATTCGTTTTACGGACTATGGTTAGATGCTGCTCGGAAATTGAACGGTTTCTGAAAAACCGTGATCCATATTCTTTTGTGGTTGAGTGTAGATTATGCTTTGTTGCCCAGAAAGATCATAACACTACAGAACGCGTTTTACGTATTAGTAAAGTGCACCTTGAATCGTTCCTCTCACTGGCTCTAGTACATGATTGTGTGTCCTCGCGAACTTTTCAATAATAATTTCATGAAATGGCTTCAAGCAACAATAAGGCGTAATGTCACCGTTATCATCTCTACATTGTGATGCGTGTTTTTGCAGGGAAGCTCTTAAGAGCTTCTTCCCCCAGGAACGTGTTCGTGCGTTGACAAAAAAAAAAACGATCGTCATCAGCATTGCCTCCAGCATCATTAGAACTGGCTCCAGCGATACCGTCTTCCACAGCTGGCTCGTTGGCGTCCCTCGGCGCTACCGCGCAAACGCGCTCGTTCCACTGCTCCCGCGTTCATCCCTGTCAATAATTAATAAGCAAATTATTCATTATTTTGGAGCACGAACAGGTAACCAATTTCATACAGAGTTAAAGCGAAGCTGTTAAAGGCTAGTTCCCCTACATCGTGTCCGCGCGTATACACAAAACTCCCCACACATGGGCCGATCCCAAAGATAGTGCAATACCGGGACGACCCGCTGCGGAAGTGAACCAGCAGCATTCCCCATACATTCCCCATACATTCGCCAGATCATGAAACGCCAATGCATGAAAGCCTCTAACCCTACAGCTAGGATATAAATGGCAGATCTTTCGTAGTTAATCAACAAGCGCAAGACAGCTGACATAAGGAAATAAAATATTGAGAGAATTGAACATACTCTCAGGAACGGAGGAAGCCTAAAAGCAGTGAAGACGAAACTAGGAACAGGCAAGAATCAGATGTATGCGTTAAGAGACAAAGCCGGCAATATCATTACTGATATGGATGAGATAGTTCAAGTGGCTGAGGAATTCTATAGAGATTTATACAGTACCAGTGTCACCCACGAGTGCAATGGAAGAGAGAATGGTATAGAGGAATTTGACATCCGACAAGTAACGCCGGAAGAAGTAAAGAAAGCCTAGGGAGCTACGCAAAGGAGGAAGGCAGCTGAGGAGGATCAGGTTACAGCAGATTGGTTGTAGGATGGTGGGCAGATTGTTCTAGAAAAACTGGCCACCCTGTATACGCAATGCCTCATGACCTCGAGTGTACCGGAAACTTGGAAGAACGCCAACATAATACTAATCCATAAGAAAGGGGATGCCAAAGACTGGAAAAATTATAAACCGATCCGCTTACTGTCCGTTGCCTACAAAGTATTTACTAACGTAATCGCAAATAGAATCAGAAAGACCTTAGACTTCTGTCTACCAAAAGACCACGCAGGATTCCGTAAAGGCTACTCAACAATACACCATCTTCACACTATCAATCAGGTGATAGAGAAATGTGCGAAATATAAACAACTCTGATATATAGCTTTCAATGATTACAAGAAAGCGTTTGATTAAGTCGAAACCTCCGCAGTCTTGGAGGCATTACAGAATCAGGGTGTCGACGAGCGGTATGTAAAAATATTGCAAAATATTTATAGCGGCTCCACAGCCACCGTAGTCCTCCATAAAGAAAGCAACAAAATTCCAATAAAGAAAGGCGTCAGGCAGGGTTATGCGATCTCTCCCATGCTATTCACAGCGTGTTTACAGGAGGTATTCAGAGACGCGGATTGGGAAGCATTATCGATAAGAGTTAATGAAGAATACCTTAGGAACTTGCGATTTTCTGATGATATTGCCTCGCTTAGTAACTCAGGGGACCAATTTCAATGCACGCTCACTGACCGGGAGAGGTAAAGCGGAATGGTGGCTCTAAAAATAAATCTGAAGAAAACTAAAGTAATGTTAACAGTCTCGGAAGACAACAGCAGTTTACGATAGGTAGCGAGGCACTGGAAGTGGCAGGGGAATGGATCTACTTAGGACAGGTAGTGATCGCTGATCCGTATCATGAGACTGAAATAATCAGAAGAATGAAAATGGGCTGGGGTGCGTTTGCCAGGCATTCTCAGATCATGAATTGCAAGTTGCCATTATCCCTCAAGAGAAAAGTGTGTAACGGCTGTGGCTTACCAGTGCTCACGTACGGGGCACAAACCTAGAGGCTTACGAAAAGGGTTCTACTTAAATTGAAGACGATGAAACGAGCTATGGAAAGAATAATGATGGGTGTAACGTTAAGGGATAAAAAAAGAGCATATTAGGTAAGGGAACAAACGCGAGTTAATAGCATCTTAGTTGAAATCAAAAAAAAAGAAATGGGCATGGGCGGGACATGTAATGAGGTGGGAAGATAACCGATGGTCATTAAGGGTTACGAACTGGATTCCAAGAGAAGGAAAACGTAGCAGGGGGCGGAAAAACTTTAGGTGGCCGGATGAGATTAAGAAGTTTGCAGGGACAACATGGCCACAATTAGCTCATGACCAGGGTAGTTGGAGAAGTATGGGAGGTGCCTTTGCTCTACAGTGGGCGTAGCCAGGCTGATGATGTTGACGATGATACATTCGCCGGTGAACCAGGCGTTAATCACTGCCCATACGTGGGCCGATCATGAAGCTAGTGCAATACCGGGCCGACCCGTGGCGGAGGTGAACCAAGTGTTAAGCACACCCCATACGTGGGCCGATACCGAAGATAGTGTAATACCGCTCCGACCCGCGGCGGAGGTGAACCAGGCATTAAGCACTCCCCCTACGTGGGCCGATCCCGAAGATAGTGAAATTGCGGGCTGACCCGCAGCGGAGGTGAACCAGACATTAACCACTCTCCGCCCGTGGCCCGATACTGAATATAGTCCAATGCTGGGCAGACCCGTGGCGGAGATGAATCAGGCGTTTAGCCCTCCCCATGCGTGCACCGATTCCAAAGATATTTCTATGGCGGGCCTAGCCGCGGTGGAGGCGCAGTTCCCCATTAAGGGGCCCACATAGACAGCTTCGCTGGTCATCCTTCTTCCGAGAGTGGAAGGGCACTGAGTCTTCTATTTTTTAATTTCTCAGGGCAATAAGAAATCAAAGATCATCAATGCGCCGGGGTTAGCTCTACTGACACACAAAAAGCTATCCTTACCCGCCGTGGTTGCTCATGGGCTATGGTGTTCGGCTGCTGAGCACGAGGTGGTGGGATCGAATCGCGGCTTCGGCGGCCGCATTTCGATGGGGGCGAAATGCGAAAACACCCGTGTACTTAGATTTAGGTGCACGCTAAAGAACCCCAGGTGGTCGAAATTTCCGGTGTCCCCCACTACGGCGTGCCTCATAATCAGAAAGTGGTTTTGGCACGTAAAACCTCATAATTTTTTTAAGAAAGCTATCCTATCGCCTACAAGAGAGAATAACTTTCCTCCGGCTTTCCGGCGTTTCCTTAACAATAAAACGGACAAATATTTTTATAGGGAGCAGCACTGGTCACCACAAAAATACACGTTATAATGTAATGGAATCATTATCTGAAACCACCTCATCAAGTGTTCACAGTGAAGCTCTTATGGGCTACTTCCCCCAGGATCGTGTACGCGTGTTAACACTAGACTACCACCATAAGGATTGGCTCTAGCTTCGCCGTCTTCTATACAGCTGGCTTGTAGGCGCGCCTCTGCGGCACTGCGCCAGCGCACTCATGCCGCTGTTCGCGCGCTCGTCGTTGTCATTAAGTAATTAATTAACATACACGAAGACGTAAGCAACTTTACAGCAAATTACAGCGAAGCAGTTAAGAGCTAGTTCCCTCAGAATTGTGTCCGTGTACGCGCTTGACCATAATCTACTATGCGTAACCAACTTGCCGAAAAGTCTGTACGAAAGCCGGAAAAGAGCCCCAGAAGGAGGAGGAGGAGGAGGAATAGACTTTATTTGTGCACAGCAGATTAGAGACCTAGGCCTCTACCTAAATGACGGCCTCGAGCCCTTGGGCCCTGGCGGCATCTTCGGCCTGCTGGATTGCCTTGCGTTGGTCTTCCGGTGCACAGCTGAGCAACGCGGTCTCCCACTGCTCTCTGGTTTTAATTATTTTATTCTGTATGGGTGTACGAGGACAAGCCCATACCATGTGTTGTAGGTCCGCCCTTTCTTCACAGAATCTACATCTATCCGTGTAAAGGTCCGGGTAGTAGCGGTGGTAGGCCACCGGGTTCGGATATATATCTGTTTGTAAGAGGCGCCATGCCGTCGCTTGCCGTCTATTTAACGAGGAGTGTGCCGGGGGGAAGTGGGCCCTTCCCAATTTATAGTGTTTGGTGATCTCGTTAAAGCTCGTCATCCGGTCTCTCTCCGTTCCCAGTATTTGTTGCGTGTCACCTGCTCGGCCTGTCAGTTCTCGAGCCAGGTTGTGCGCTATTTCGTTCCCGGGAAGGGAGGAGTGTGCGGGTGCCCATATAATGTGAATGTCGCAATCTTCACGAAAGTTGTTTAAAATTCTGAGTGCTTCCGGCGAGATTCTTCCTTTTGCATAGTTCTTGACTGCTGTCTTGCAGTCGCTTACTACGATGTTGGCTTCCGTGGAGGCTATTGCCAGTGCTAAGGCAGCTTCCTCCGCCACCTCTGCCTTCCATGTTTTCACCGTCCCACTAACTCTGCAGTCACCCTCTAGACTCGTAGCAACTATCGACATACTCTGTCCATTTGCGTACTCCGCCGCGTCCACATAGACCACGTCCCTGGCATAACGGAATCTTTTGTGGAGAGCTCTCGCTCGTGCGTTTCTTCGATCTTGGTGAAACTCCGGGTGCATGTTTCTGGGGAGTGGGGGTATTGATAGATGTTCCCTTATTTTCCTTGGGATGTCTCTCCGCACTCCGTGCTGTGCTTCGTAGGTTATTCCGATGTCATCTAAGATGTGTCTCCCCGTCAAACTCTGCGTAAGCCTTTCATACTGCGCTACTCTCTGTGCCTCAATAAGTTCGTCTAATGTATTGTGCACGCCGAGCGCCAAGAATTTCTCGTTTGACGTATTTGCGGGAAGTCCCAAGGCTTGCTTATAGGCCCTTCTAATAAGAAGCTGCCAAGCGTTTCCGAACGCTCATCTGATGGGGAGCACCATGTAATGACGTTGCGGGTGTCCCACTTCTATTGTGCTCGAGATGATACCAAAGGGAGATCATCGGCCTTTGTGAGTGGCAAAAGAAATAAATAAGCAGATTTCGCTTACCGTTCAGTATCTCGCTTCGCTCAGACCAGCGCATGAACCGCGATGTGGTACGCACGCAGCTACTCGGGAGAAACGCTATTTGCGCACACAGCCCTCACGCCATCCTGGGAACGTAGAATGCTGCCAGGGCCCTGCGGCGCGGTCGATTGAGTGGAGCGTGACAGTCCATCCTCACTGCTTCGTCACTTTTTGCAGCCATGTGACCATCTCTGGTGACCTCGTAACATTCACGTCGATAGCCATACAAAATCATGGTGGTGGTGACGGCGCCAATGGTAACGGTGCGATCGATCTTTGCGAGTCCGTGCAAATGTAATTGCAGAAAGTACTACGAAGGACCTTGTGGCGACAGTGCAGCACTTGCCTGCAAACTGCGGCAAAAGTTCCATATAGAGACTTCCGAAACATCAAATGCAGTGCTACAGCCGCATTCACTCGCATGTGGAAGGTGGAAAGGAACTGATGCAGCACAGATTATGTTCATAATTTGTGCTTCCACGAGCGTTTTGAGCAGCACTGATAATTTAGGTTGTCTACTTTGTGATAAAGATATATTCAGCGTTTTTTCGTAAACTAAATACAGCGTAGCCCGATCACACATATCTTTTCTGCAGGCGCTGATACATCCTGCGCTTCAGAAGGGTCGATGGCTCATTTATACACCTTCGGCATTCTGTCCCTTCTGCGGACAGCATATACGCACAGAACCGGTAAGCTCTAATTCACAAATATGTTCACACATAGATGCAAGATGTACTTTATTCCCCGTATATCCTGAGAATTTCGCCTTAATTGATTACATTTAATAAGTTCACTTTTGTTTGCTAAAGTGTTCATAGAAAAGTAGAGAGCTTGAGTGATTTTTTGGGCTCTCAACTCTACTTATGCAAAAGTGACCTGATGCCAGATTAAACACCATTATATCTTATACAGGCATGCATGCTTATTTTATAAAGAAAATGTGCTTAGTCACTATAATGAAGTCAACATGAAACTAGGATATATAGTGTTGTTAGCTGGTTGGAGGAGTGTGGTCTTAGATGAATTTGTTATAAACCTTTAAGGACGAGGAGTGTAAACTGTGCAAAATATTCCGAGACGAACTATATTCGTCGAAAAGAAAGAAAAAAAATGGCTGTGGCTTAGGTAAGGTTAAGCCCAGGATGCGAAGCATACTAGCCTTTATTTTAGTTGTTGAACCACTGTTTAGCTTGGTGAACTGCTGTTGCTTGGCTATATTTGGTTCGGCTAGACGAAGAAACAACTCATGCGTTACTCTGCTTCGCCTTGGACGCCCCGCATTGGACGCGGTGAGCGTCGAGCAACGCAGCGTTCGGCGCGGCAACGAAATGTGCGCGTGAGCAAGCGACGCACCCCTGAGCCTTAGAAACAGCTCGTTTCTAAGGCAACACCGCATTCACTAGAGGCGCTTTTGTACCGCTTTGAAGCATCGTACTTGTGGCTCAGTGGTAGCGTCTCCGTCTCACACTCCGGAGACCCTGGTTCGATTGCCACCCAGCCCATCTTGCAAGCGTTGAGCCAAAGCCACTTCTCCTCTGTCGTGACGTCACGGTGTCACGTGGTATTCAAGGCGACACCGCCGCGCCTGAGGAGCTGGGTTCAGCTCTCGTAATATGCTTCGCATAAAAAAAAGTTTTGCGGCAATGCTTGAGGCGCTATACCTCAAGCCGCTTAAAGCATCGTCTGGAATTTGTAAACATCGCTTTCGTCATCTGTAAAAAAAAATGTACTTGACAGTCACTTCAGTGTACGCGAAAGAGAGTGAAGGCGAAAGCCTGCACTCAAGTGACATTCATTTAATTACTTGGTATTCTCATCTCAATCCGTCGTTACTTCTTGTTCCTCGTTTTCTCTCACCAAAGCTCGTGTGTTCGAGTGCCTTAATGGGCGTTGCATTAATTAACTTTGCCTTATTTAATATCAAAGGTCATGGGCTTGACACCCACCAAATGTCATGTGTTTGTGGTGCCTTACTTAAGTTGATAATAATTACCTGTGCTTTAATTACCTTCGCCTTAACCCCAAACGTCCTAAATTCGACTTCCACATAATCTCGAGATTTCAACTCCCGCTAAAAGTGGTGAGTTTGAGTACCCCCCCCCCCCTTTTTTTTGGCTTGATGAGCGGCACCGGAGCCAGCTGTGAAAGACGACGAAGACGAATGCGCGAGCAGTGGCATGAGCGCGTGCCTTCGCGAGGCAAGCTCAAGCGACTTTCTGTACCGCACGCGGCGTTTTCTGGACCATCGGCTGTATGAGCCACTTAAGGCTTTTGCCTTAGCAGGCGTGCATGAAATTTCCCTTACACTACCTGTGTGATACCACTGCAGCTGAGCACCTTGCATCTGGGTCTGCTCTGACCGTGCTTTCAAGGAAAAGGGTGTCGCTAGCCGAACATCCCTACCTTCTCGTGTGTTTCTTGTACAATTCAGCAAACAGCACTTAACGCCTGTGCAATCAGCGTTAGTAGTTAACATATAGTCCTAATCTTTGTACGCAATATCGAAACTCAGCAGCAAAAAATATTTTCGGGTGTATTGCCTGCAGGCAATACTTGTCTACACACGGCAGATTTAATGCAACCATTTCAAAAATAAATATTTTTTACAATAGATCACTAAAATACATCGTTTCTGTGGTCTCAAAGAAAGCAGTCATCTTTAATAAGCAAGTCGGGAATTTATCTACCGAATTTTGTTTGTATATGACCTAATGAATGTTGTGGACTTCGTAATACAATGACAAGCTTCGACACTCTCGAGCTCCCCATGCCTAAATTCACTAGCTTTACATAGTTAAAATAGGTAGATTCATGGAGTCTTATGTTTACAGTTGTTTTGCCAAAGGCTTATGCTAATTTTTTTCTCTGTGAGGTGGCTTAACACTTTGCGATTTGAATAAGCTTGACTAATAAAATTTTGGCGCATGATGCCTCTTTTCGGTTCTTCTTTTCTGTTATTATGCTTGGATAAGCTGCCTTTTGTTTCGTTTAGTAAGATGGATAACTTGTCTATAAGGGTCATACCCATTACTTGGACATTTAGGGGGTCTACATCCGAGTATCTACCTGCCCTACGCTTCGGCAGCGTAGAATTTGGGACGACTTCGGCGTATTTCCTTTATAGCTTTGTAAATAGGGTTTTTCGTAGTATGATGTTGGCACCGCCGTTGATGAGGCAGGCCCTCTGTTAAAGCTTTCTTGGTTTTAAGCGCAATAAGGCGTTTCCGTGTTCCCGTCTAGGGAGGCCTCGCTGCAACCAAAAGGGAATCGGGTTAACAGTCCCGAGCCCGGCTACGGAGATCGGTCCTTCGGGACCCAGTGCAGCAAGCTAAACCAGCTCGGAGACGCCGATGGGAGCCTCCGCAAGAGTTTTCTTTTCTGTGTAAGGAAATATAGTCCCTAGAATAGGTTCACCCCGAGATAGGGACGGCGGCTCTGTAACGCAGTGCGGCTCCTGCGCTGTCCGGTGCGCTCCTGTCGGCCCTTGATTTCCAAGTGAGGGAGTGTGATTTTCGGGCCGAAACGTACGCACATCCGCAGCAGGTCTCCAAGGTGAACAGCCTCTAGTCGATAAACCAATGTAGGCAAGAGAAGTCGGCAAAACGGATCCGTAGCCTTGGAAAAAGGATGGACTCTGATGGTTGAGCCAGGGCTTTGGGCAGCACGCGCGCTACACTGAAGGAAGCAGCGTGTCTTTAGCCCTGCCTGAAAAGACTGGGTAAGCCGTGGAACTTCATTCCTGATTGGAATAGAGGCTTGCAATTGTTCATCTTGAACGAGGGATTTCCAGTAAGCTCGAGTCATAAGCTCGCGTTGATTACGTCCCTGCCCTTTGTACACATCGTCCGTCGCTATTACCGATTGAATGATTACATTACAACATGATTATAACATGTTTTACAACTGGTGTCCATAACGAGTAATGCAGTGTCAATTACAATATTTTCTGTCGTCTGCACATTGGTAGTGGTAGTATATCGGGCACTGCGGGGCTGCGAATCCTGCGAGCTACACTTGGAAAACGATGACTCCTCATAGTTGCCATGTCGCTGTTGGTCGACGATTTCAAGGTTGCTCTCACGACCGCGCGATCATGAGCGCATTCCTGATTACTCGCCGATTGTAAAATGCATGGCCCCTTATACCATGCCTTCTTCGGAAAAATGAAATATAAAGGTGCTTATTAGCCACCAGCGATTGGGCCGAAGTCAGCGCAGGGCACGGACTATCGGAACGAGCGGCGCTTCCCGAGAACAGCGCTGGAGAGCTTGACCCTCTAGAAAGCGCTGGAAAGAGAGTGGCTGGGCCCTCACAACGACTTGAGTAGCTGAGTGGTGCAGCCGCCAGGACTTGTTGGGGCGGCGCAACAACGTCAAAGTAGCTTTGTGGCGCAGCCGCAAGAAGATGTTGGCTCTGGTATGGCAAGACCTAGGCGATTGCCTGCACGATTTCTGTAAAGCGGGGAATGAGGCTAATTCATGGACGTTCATGACTGTATTGCGCTTAGCGTTACACTGACGGAAAAACTAATGGACGAACATAAAGGAACGAGACGTGCACTTACTTGGTGCGAACTGCTAAATCGTTTCTTACTGTTAGTGAGCTCGCTCAAAAAAAGGTCATGTATGGGGGGGGGGGGGGGTAATGGGGAGAAATATAGGATGTGACAAGGTGACGAGATGTGATGATGCGCTGGGCACGAACAGCAGTGTTCACTTGTACCCGTTGACCCAGGCAAACTCGACCTCAGCTTCGATGACCATGGTCGACGGAGCGCTTACACGCTTTTCTTTTTCGTTTGCTATCGCGGATGTTTCCCCAGATGTCGCTCTATTTTCGTTTTTGCTGTGCCAGTGGCTTTGGTGTTTTCTAGTAGCGGAGATCATTTGCAATGTTCGCTAGTTGCTAGGTGCTGTCTGGAGCTGGCGCGTGTATTTGCACTGGCGTAATCTCTCCTTTAGACAGCGTCCGGTTTTCCGAATATGCACTTTCGCGCTATCTAGTAATGTGGTAAACCACGCAAGAAGCGCATTCCACGTACTTTTTGACGTGGTGAGTCTGAAAGAATGTAGCACTTGACTGTTTCTGCCTTGGTACCTGCGTTTACACTTCTTGCACATGCTATTTAGTTTTTGCGGAGCAGATAACAGAACTTGAACGTCATGACGGTGGGCTGTATCTTTCTACAGCGGAGCTGTATATGACTAGGTTCTAACAATTTTTGCGTCCGTCTATCGAGTCGCATGGACAGAGAAAATAAAAGGTCATAGTTTATCCATCAATCGTTGTGCCGCATTTTCTTTTGACGTATTCATCGTCATTGCGACGTTATCAGCAGTTTCACTTAGGACTTGCTATGGGTAGGACGCGCGCAGTTCGCTCTAAACAAGAACGTGCCCTCCATGAGCGCCGCAGTGTATAACAGCACGAATGGCCGCGAAAGTGACGGCAAGTCGCCGCCACCAAACGCTCAGCGGCTGGCGGGTCGGGGCCATCCAGTAGCTGTTCTGTTACCGACGAAGTACAGAGTGCCTGGCCAAGGTGGATTTGGCCTGGCCCGTCTGGAGCGTCGGCGGCAACAGTATAGCGACAATTTGCGGCCAGGACTCACGGAGTCGCCAGCCGTCGGAAGCCACTCTCTTGGGTAGTATGAGAGATAACGCGACGCGCTCCACATAAGTTTGTATGTCGGCGCACGACACAAGTACCACGCTGGACATTTGCGTAAGTACTCTCGAAACGACAGGGTTTCTTTAATGTCAAAAAATATTAATCTTGGGTAAAGAGCACAGAATGGCTTAAAGATGCTAGCTCTTTACCGAAAACAAGCAGTGAACGCCTCCTCTGCGCGTGGTCGCCGCGATGGAGTTCTCCGAACCGGTTTCTTGCGTGAAAAGTAGGCAGTCGCTTAGTGAAAATTATGTGAAATGTGCTCTTATAGTAGGCCCTCGGTATAACGAGACGGAGCCCTACGGAATAAAGCCTCAATGCAGCGGTCACCGGTTTCGCAGCGTCAGACTGCGCTTCTTGATACCTGTGCGGTCACAATGATTTGCGTTCACGATTTGCAAGTTGCGAGCGTGTTTTCGCACCGTGCTGAGTGCTTTAGGCCGCAGAATATGAGCATTTGCGTGGACGCAGTCAGAGCTGTTTAAAATTATTTCATTCTAACTAGGGACTTCGACGCCTACGACGACTTGTGATGTGCCGTTGCGACTATTCAACCTCATCTTTTTTGTTTATTTTTTTCACTTTTCATTAGCATTGTTTCCCTAGTTGCACCGCACTGAATGTTTATCGGCCTTCTCAGCGAATAATTTCCCGCTCCTTTTTCTTAATCCAGTACACATTCATTGTTTGGTGCTGAGACAAACATGAGCATATGCCATACCCTTTTACAGTGTGCTTCTTACCGTTCTAATTACATCCCAGTGAACAATGCCAACATCTAGAATCAACAACTTTATAGATCTAGCCTCCTCTCATTAGCCGGGCAATGCGCACGGGCGAGCGTCTCGAGGTGAGCTTTCTGCAGGAAAATTGATAGTGTAACCACTGATTGTCGAACCCACGATCTTTGGTGTTATTTCAAGCAAAGTAATTAAGTTACTCGAACCCACAATCTCTGGTGGGAGTCGTACCCTCGATCAGTGGTGGAACCAAAATTGAATGGCAGAAAATTGATGATACCACCATCGATGGCCGCACCCACGATTTTGGTGTGAATAAAGGCGAAACGAAATAAGACAGAGGTAATTAGGAAATAGTTAATAAAGGCACGCGAACCCATGGCCTTTGCTGGGAGAAAAAATTGCAAGTAAAACTCAGTCAAATAAGGATGTCGAGTAACTCTGAGTGTCTTGTGAGCGTGCAGGCTCTCGTCTTGATACTCGTTAGTACACGCTAAAGTTACTGTGAACGTTAGATTTTTTTCTTGTTATTTCAAGATTTGTTTCTCAAGGAATAAAAATATTGGTTAAGAAAAGAAATTTCTTTTCTGCTGTTTCTAGTTTTCTCACTGTCTGTTGTTCGTGTCTGGCTTTCCTGGGGAGGTATTCTGTAAGAGTCCACCTAGTGGACAAGTCCGTTTCGTCTGCTGTTGAAGTTCTGATTGGCTGCGCTGGGCTGCGCATCCGCTCCAGCGAGACGCCATAGCCAACCAGAACTTCAGCAGCAGAAGTAATGGATATGTCCACTAGGTGGACTCTTACAGATTACCTCCCCTGGTCTTGCAAACAAATGATTGTTTAAGACCTCCCTGTGTAAACCGCCCTCTAATTCCTCCAATAGCACTGCTAGACTCGCCTCACTAGATAACGTTCTAGCGTTAAACGTTGCCAGGTTCATATTCCAATGGCGGCCTGCCCGGCCTGCATGCTCACTGACCTGGAGAGGCAAAGCAGAAGAGTGGGTCTAAAAATTAATCTGCAGAAAACTAAGGTAATGCTTAACAGTCTCGGTGGAGAACAGCAATTTACAATAGGCAGCGAGGCACTGGAAGTCGTAAGGGAATACACCTACTTGGGGCAGGTAGTGACGGCGGATCCGGATCATGAGAAGGAAATAATCAGAAGAATAAGAATGGGCTGGGGAGCATTTGGCAGGCATTCTCAGATCATGAACAGCAGGTTGCCATTATCCCTCAAGAGAAAAGTATATAATAGCTGTCTTACCAGCACTCACCTATGGGGCAGAAACCTGGAGGCTTACGAAAAGGGTTCTACTCAAATTGAGGACGACGAAACGAGCTATGGAAAGAAGAATGATAGGTGTAACGTTAAGGGATAAGAAAAGAACAGATTGGGTGAGGGAACAAACGCGAGTTAATGACATCTTAGATGAAATCAAGAAAAAGAAATGGGCATGGGCAGGACATGTAATGAGGAGGGAAGATAACCGATGGTCATTAAGGGTTACGGACTGGATCCCAAGGGAAGGGAAGCGTAGCAGGGGGCGGCAGAAAGTTAGGTGGGCGGATGAGATTAAGAAGTTTGCAGGCACGGCATGGCCACAATTAGTACATGACCGGGGTTGTTGGAGAAGTATGGGAGAGGCCTTTGCCCTGCAGTGGGCGTAACCAAGCTGATGATGATGATGATGATGATGATGTGTAAACCGCCAGGCATACGTGCGCACCACTTGGCTCATAAACACAAGAGCAGAAGCTCCACACGTGCGTGCGCGGTTGCGCAGCTTTGGCTGTGCTGCGACAGGATTTTGTGGTCAGGTATGGTTCTTATGTTATGCTGTTAAGATTTACCAGCGATAGTGGCACCAATATTTTAGTCCCCGCTCGACCAGCAATCGTCTAATGAACGCCGCTTCGTGACCACCACTCGCGGTGGCGAGAGTGTTCAGAGCAGTATTCTACTGATACGTAGCTACTGGCGACAAGCGGGAAGGTTGCGGCTTACTTGCGGCCCGTAACGCTGCGAGGCTTGTGCTGCGCCAGCCGGATCGCCATTTCCTCCACATTTCGACGCGCGCGCCGTCGGCTGCTCTCATCGGAGCATGCACAGAACGATCCCGAACCAGAGCGCCACTTTGAACAGGTGCCTGCGACTAGAGGGATCTCCGACCATCGGCGAAGCAGCGTGGGCGCCCTTATAGGGCACAGATCCTGCGGCTTGCATCGATATTGTCCTTCGTAACTGAGCGAACGCGCAGCGCAGCGCAGCGGGGCAGAAAAGATGGCGATAGCGACGAAAGCGCAAGGAAGAGGAGTGTATATATCAGCGTGAGAAGAAATGTGTAGTGCCTCGTCGGCAATGGCTACGAGATGACACCAGAGAAGTGCACGTCTACTGTATGGAAACAAAGTGCTGCATGAGTCGTGGTCTGTGGTGGCTACATTGAATCGCGCTCAGTCATCACCTCGGTGCTGTCACTCGCGATCTCCCGATTAGCCAGGCAGTCGCACCAAACTTCGCTCCGCTTGTAACATGCCGTGCCAGACAGATAGTACGCGCCAGCTTATATATTGGGAAAGGCAACGCGTATAGAGCACATACTTCAGCAAACAGTGCAAAAACAGGGCACATGAACGGAGCATGCGACACAGGCAATATGTTTGTGTGCCTGTGTTTTGTGCGCCTGTGGGCACCTGTGCCGTGCTTTCCTCTCCCGTGGCCCATTTTTGCGCTGTTTGCTGAAGGATGTGTTTGTACCAACGAGCCCGGCTAACCACTATGTTGAACATATAGAGCTGCGCCCAAATTCAGCAATAGATGGCATCGCAATTGCTCGTGGAATTTTTCTTCGCGCAATGCATTGCGGGTAGGCGCAGTCGGCGTGAGCAACACACGCATGGATTAAGAGCCATCGTCACGGCGGGCACGTCGGAGCGCGTTGACCGCGTCCGGTTACGTTGGCTGCGCCAGTGCGTCCACCTTTAGACGTTGTTCTCACCAATGTGACGTAGCGTGTGAATGCGCACGTGCTCACGCTACGTCGGACTATATACGCGACTTTAGGCGGCTATAGGAGCATCCCGAATCTTCAAGCAAGAGCTTTTGCGAATACTTACTTAGCTCCTTGTTTTCCCTCATTTCCCTGCGGCATACAAGCCACCTGCGGTGTGAGTGGTTAGCTAAATCAGAAACCTCATTCGTATTTTGTTGATAATCTAGGGTTCAATTTTGTGGGATGTGTAGCCAAACTTCTAAGCTTGTTTTTAATGTATGGTTTTTGCGATAGCTTACTCAAGTAGATGTTCTAGAGCGTCATAAGGTTATTCTACTAAAGACGTCGAATCTATTCTGCGGTCGTGGAATGACTACACGGGCCACTGTTTTCGCCATAAAGTATGGAGAAAATGGATTGAATAATCTGGCTCATGTGCAAGAAAGGTTAAATGAACAAGGTTAACTATTAAATCGCCACTTATGACGCTTTGAAAGATTCTGCTAATATTTCGAAGCCGCGGTATACACTCATTATACACAATGTTCCCCATTATCTGTAGGGAAGTGTATGAGGCACTCGGTTAGCAATCTGTGATTATGTGTCCAGTGCGTGTGCCATTACAGGTGTAATATATGGCGGAAGTGAAAGATTACTGGTCGAAATATGAGCTTCGGAGTTCTATACCCAATACCTTGTTCTGTCTATATTTAGGCGTTAAACATGGTGCGTATAGTGTTAGCTCACTGTCTTCAAAGATCTGAGAGTGGTAGCGGCTTCATACTTGGTTGAAATACGGGGAACATTGCGCCTAATGTACCTATTATGTTTCATGTGCACTTGTGTACCATCGTTATTACGGCATCACAAAAGCGATATACGTTGGCTTTCATTCTGCCGTCACGCGTGTTCTGAGTCATATACAGGCAACGTTTCAATGCGCGCAGTATAATTAACAGGCTATTTAAGTTGTTTACTTAAGCAGTCTACAGAAATTGTGTCGCTAAAAGTTGCGCTCTGATTCTGGAAGATCACACAAGTCTGGTGTACTTGTTTTACATAATTTGTTGTTTTTGTTCTTAAAGAGCTACAAGTAGGACTTTAGTTGTGAAGTTTTCAGACAAAGCTGGTTTCGTGCCTTGCTTTTCTATGTTCTTTAACTGGCTGTGATTTCGTGCTCTATATCTCGACAGTACATTCTTGAGTACGTTTGTGCTGGTAAAAGGAACACAGTAATTTCCAGCTGCCGAACGCATTGCAGAGCAGCGCTACTGGAGTCTAGCGATGGTTGACTGAAGCTGTGCTCATCCTCTACATATGAAAACGCTCTGAATGTTATGGCTGTAATGGTATACTTCTCTCCTGGAAAGGAATCTGCTCAGACACATTACCTGTATTTATTACAGACTGCCGGCCATTGTGCTTTCAAGACGTGTGTCCTGCAAACAAGGACCGGGTTTTAAACACGTATATTAGTAAAGCAGGACCAGATCCAGGTGAGTGTCTGCGTCATGCAAAAAAAGCGAAGTCAGGCATGATAATGAGAGACCTTGAAACTAATGGGTTTTACTAACCACAAAAAATACTTATTTTGCCTTAATGTCTCAGGTAAGCTCACCATAGAGAAAAAAAACATGCCCATATAGAGAAAGAGAGAATGCTTGAGCGTATGAACAGCGGGTACTCTGAGACTAAAAGGCACTTGTCTCGATTTGTAGACGTAAGAATTTCACTCCGAATGTTATCATCTGTCCACTATGTTCATAGAATTGAGCAACACCCACTTTATTTCATTGGTATAAACTAAGTCGCTGAGGCTTTTCCAAAAGTAACAAGGGCAGGATAAGAAGACAGGCTTAATATGTCTCTGGTAAAGCATATTATTTGTACAAATTTCCGTTTGGTACTTCTTATATTAGTTTCAGTCATTTGAGTACCTGGATTTAGTCGATGTTTCTCAGAATTATTTTAATAAAGAATATAGGGGATAAAGTAGGCTTTCCAATGCGGCCACAATCTGCATTTGCGTGAGAGTTCCACATAAACGCTTCCTTATTTGTCTTGAAGAGGCCTTGAACCACCCTTCGTACTTGGTAAAAAAATCACCGCCCAAATACTCCGTACCAATAGTTAGCCAGCGAAGCTGCAAAGTGCGGCCCAAAAGTTTAACACTCGGTTAATCCCGACTGTTCCTTAAACTACTGCCGGATCCTCGGTACGCAGTTGCTCCTTACCCTCGGCTGTATGAGCCTGTTCTCGTCCGGGCTGCAGCATCGGCTCGGCGTAGACGAACTCGTTCTCAGTTCTGCTCGCGGCGTTGCCGATCGAGAACTCACTGCTCTTAAGGAGCACCTATGGCGCGTGCCCTACCCATTTCGTAGCCAGAGAGGAGCTGCTGCGCGCGCGCTTGGCTACTACGGAGGGTAACGACGTCACTACTGGTGCAACTAATCCATCACCACATTCACAGCACAAAGCCTTTTCATTCCGTTCCATAACGTCATGTTACCTGGCCCCACTGCCATAGAGTCTAATGTGGATGCCGCCGAGTAGGTAACAGTGATTTTGATGTCACCGCTTTCATCATGCCAGCCTTGTCAATGAAAATTTTGTGCCAGGTAGCGTGATGTCATGGATCAGAGTAAACAGGCCGTGTGCTATGTATGTGGTGTTGGCTAATCGCGCGCCTCTCTCTCTTTCTATTTTTTCGCGCATGCGCATGTGGTTGCGCCTAAGGTGTTTTCGCCGTACAAGCGACCACCAGATGAGCGGACGGATGAATACAGAATTCGTTTTTAGAAGAACGCATTCCACGGATAGCATGCGCTGCTGTGAAGATCTCAGCCAAACTTTGCAGTCGTGCGCTGTGCGTGGAGCTCAAAAGCTCCCTGCTAATTTTTCTCAACCATTATCTTTTAAATAGAGGCCTCCTCCTCTCCCGTTTCCAAGATGTCGGCGGCTTACATACGTCATCATATGCAGTAATCTTATGCATAGACGGCAATTAGCTATTAGCTGAGATAAATCAAGAAGGCACTTCAGATCGATTAGCTTCATGCTGCTGTTACTGTGTGTATTAATTGACGCAGTTTAGTAAACAGGCTTAATTACTCGAAAATATTCGCTGAGAATTTCCATAAAAATTGCCCACTACCGGAAGAATCCGACCGTTGTGTGCTAACGCTCGATCGCGTCCACTCACCGTCGGAGTGATGCTTTCGCCACACTCCTTGTCGTTGTCGTAGCCGTTGGATCTCGCTAATTTTGACTGGTATTGAACGTTCAACTAGCCTGTAACCACGCTAAACTTATGCTATGGTTGCAATTATGCTACGCCTACCCTACCTCACGAGAAATGGCGGTTTCCACCTACAAGAAACGTGCGCCAGTGCGCGCTCACTTCCGGTCGATTACTGATAGCGCTTGAGCCCCAGAGCGGGTTCTGTGTCAGTAGGCGTTTAGTGTGTTGTGACACCACGGACCCGTGCACATTGGGGTAGGAACCTCCCGCGAGCCAAGTGTGGCGTAGCTGTGTCCGGGCAAAAGCGGATCCTGATGCTTGAGCCAATGCCGGGTGTTAGGACTTTTATGGCCCTTGGCGGAGGTGCAACACGTAGATGGTACCCGCTTCATGTAGGTGGTACCCGCGGCATGACCAGCCCGGGGACAATCGGTATAGTTGCCTTTTCCTATTCTTCTCTTCAGTCTTCGCCTTACTCTCCGACTTTCATTGTCTTCTGTCTTCTTTTGACTTCCTTTTACTTCCCATTTTCCAGGCAGTGAGGGTCAACTTGATGTTATGTGACCAATTTGCATTTTTTTATATTATGTTATAGTGGCAAAATACCTTCGGCCTGCGCAGAATAGAATATTTTTTCTGGTTTGGCTCCAACGTGAGCGATGTACATTTCAGCCGTATAGAGCAAAGCACTTCTACCACATGTAAGGAGCCACTTTATTCCAGCCGAGCTCGAGCTACTGCCACGAAGATCCAGCTGTGCTGCGGGTGATATACATATGAAGATGTACGACGGGTGGTGAAATGCAAAGATGATGAAGTTGAAAGTAAGGCATGTGTTGCGCTCGCAACATTAATTATGGTTTCAAATTTACCCCCATTCCCTGCTTCCTACCAAGCAAGTAATGAGTAATGAGGTTCCAATGAGGATATTTAGGTATTATTTATTTTATCATTGAGTAGTTCCGCAGACAAGAAGGCCAGCAGGCTAGACACATGTAAGGGCAGTAACGATAACGTCCTTGGCGCGAGCTATTCGCAAAGGCAGCCAGTCAGCCATAACGGTTGGGAAAGTCTGAGAGGGTTCGCAAAAAAAAGTAAGAAAAGGAAAGCTCCGCTTTAGAAGTGTGCCGCTTCAAATGACCGTTCAAGAGAGCTCTGTAGCGAGAGGGGGAGGATCAGGATCGCTGTAACGTCACGTTCTTCCAAGCTGTTTCTATTACATTTTTACCATTAGCACCCCACGATTGGTCCACATTTTTGTGGGGCCACACCCACTTCGCCGTTTTCGCGGCACATCACGACAACAGCGAAAATGCCCCATCTGATATCACGCGTACGCATTGGCTGTGCATGATTAGACCGAACACAAGGAAAATAACTATTTCACATTCTACCCTTTCTTTTTTTGAGATTATTCGTGGTAATGCGCAAACGTTTTCGGGCTGCGCAAATTTCGCCTGTCTGTCATAGGACGTAACAAAGCCGCGAAAACTCACCACGCGAAAGTGACGTGTACGCATTCATGATGCAATCATATGCCGGAGAAAACTGAATCTCTTGCGGAATAGCCAGAGACAGTCGTGTTCCGAAATGAAATTTCGGAAAAGAAGCTTGGTGCTCGCCAATTTCTCTGGCGCTGGATACTCGGAGGTGCGTGACGCCTCCCAGTGCGTGACAGTATAACGTTGTCTAGTGCTTTCGGCACGTATCTGCAAACACTACTAACTCTTCTTCGCTAATGGTGCGTTTTGGCGGCGTTTTGAACCTTCCGAGGGGTTACACCCCGCTGATATTTTCGAGCAGCCACCGCAAACTACAGCCGAAGCCGAACTACAGACGTCTACAAACTACAGACGAATACAGCCGAAGCAGAAGAAGTGGCCGTGGCCCTCGCACTCGCACAACCGGGAATGAGGACCGTGGTCGCAGACTCCCAGACCGCCTACACAAACTACCGCAAGGGGAACATCTCTCCCACGGCACTAGCGATCCTCAACAAATGCAAATCACCGGGAAGGGCCGTTGAGCTCGTGTGGGCCCCGTATCACTCGCAAGTGGAAGGCAACGCACTCGCCGACCACTATGCCAGAGAACTGTCAATCCAGGCCGAGGACGAGCCAGAGCTACCGCACCCCGTGACAAGCTACAAAGAAATCACGCAAATGTACAGAAGCGGCAGATTTAGGCTTCCCCGTCCGCATCCGCAACTCAGGCGAATGCAGCAAACGATCGTGCGACGCACGCAAGCGGGGTCGCTAGCGCATCCCTTGCTCTTGCACAAGATGTTCCCAACAGAGCATGACACTTCATGCCCTTTTTGCAGACGGTCAAAAAGCACTCTAGCGCACATCCTTGCAGAGTGCACTAAGCTCCAGAACCCCCCACCATCCCTACCCCCCACCCTCCCCAGCCCCAACTCCCCCGAGCGATGGGAGACCTTGTTGTCCAGCGCCGACCTACCGACCCAGCTCGCGCTGGCGGCTAGGGGCCAGGAACTGCTGGACGCATATGGGACCTGAGAAAAAGGTTCCACCCCATCTGGTGCCAGCACGCACCAACCGTCACTAAGGGCTCAGTACAAAAGCTGATTCTCTCTCTCTCTGGTGTCACGGTTTTATTCACATTTGCCGGTGAATGTGCACTCGTCTTTTGACGTCTTGAGGAGGGTAAGTGCGCCTGCGAGAACTGGAAATAAATCTGTTGTTCAAAGTGAGCGCTATGTGCTTATCGAGCTGGCTTTCTGTGTCGCTTTTATTCTGCCATCGCTACAAGAAAGTATAAGGCTCCCTATACTGGTTGTTTCAGGCGAACACTTTCAAAAAATTTTAAAGGTTGCCTGCGACAGGTAGCACGATTCTATTCCATGAGCTAGTCTACTCGAAGAGGCGGATATTACTTGCTCAAAAAGGTTGAAATGCATAATCTACTAGTTAACCAACATTGACTAATTAAGTTTTTAGCCAATTTTCTTGTGGCTTACGTTGCAATTTACAAATTCTAGCCCTGGAGTTCGCAAGGCGGATCCACTTGGTAGGAATTTTCAGGGTGACACCACTTTTGCTATAATAATTCCCTAATTTCGCGGAGAAAGGCACTGGCGTTCCAGTTGTCATTGTGATTTCATGCACAAAACGGCGTTTTATGAAGTACCTAAGTAGAACGCCAATGCATTTCTCCGCAAAGTTCGGGAAATAATATAGCAAGTTCGGGAAATAATATAGCAAACTGGTGTCATCCTGAGAATTCGTTCCAAGCGCATCCGCCTTGCGAACTCCACGGCTATAATTTGTAAACAGCAATACGGGCCATAATGTAATCAGTTAAATACTGATATAGTGGTTTTCGGCTAATTATTTCATTATGAATTTCTACCTCTTTAAGTAATGTCCACCATTCGAGTAGACCAGCTCATTAATTATAATTGTGCTATCTGCCTCAGGCAATTTTTAAACATTTTTGAGAGTGCCCGCTGAAACCCCTGTATACAAACCTATACATCTACCTCATCTATTATATTTTTCAAATAAAAAAAATTCATTCAGTGAACCGGCCTGTGCGTCCTAATGGTCTTCATAGACTTCCCACAACCGTTTTAACGTGCGATTAACTACGCAGAATCAGTGGCGATATCTAGGCAACCGAAAATAAGAACAAGGGAACAACAAGTAAAGAAAAAAGCAGTGGCAGGAAAAAGCAACTCATTCGAATGAGAATGTGAAATTAATTTAATGAATGTCTCGTTAGCGCACAGGCTTTCGCCTTGATCACCTTTAGCGTATGCTAAAAATACTGTCAACATTTTTAAACAAACTTTGTCACTTTATATGCCTCTCTGTTGCAAGTCATTAGATGCTTACTCACGCCCTAATAGTTACAAACAAATTATCAGGCTTATTAGCCCTTCAATTTGCCATATCACCCTATCTGAATAATTATTTTTGTGCAGATCTTCCCGATTCATGCGCGAAGGTGTTGTGCCCACGCATCATGAGCTTGACCGACAACAAGTGGCTTTGCCGTGATGACATTGATCCAGATGTGAAGTCAATTGGTCAGTACTACTTTAAGAGAACGGGGAATCGGGCGAGTTGCAATCGGCTTATTATTATTTCAGCACAAACTCCTAAGACGAATTGGAGTCACGAAAGGACAGTGCATGATCATGTCATGTAATGTCTCGTCTGAGTGTTCGTATATTGCGTTGTAATAATTATGAACACAACTCTGTTTTCTGTGACAGCTTAATGTGGTATGATTTGCAGAAGCATGCCGCGCCGTAATGATTGAGGAAAAGTGCAATATTTCCAGAACTTTGAGCCAGCACCATGGTACTCGGATTTTAGGGCAGTAGCGCCTGCGACCAACGTGGTTGTGTGCTTTTTTACTGACTGCAGAGACTAACTCTTCGTAAGTTCAAGTTTTCTAAGGAAGCCACGCCATGCTGCACCACGCCACGTGAATGTTTAACTCTCTTGAGCGCCTATGGGAATTCGCTCAATTTGATGCACAATTTTTACGCACTGTTAAACATTTCCATTAGAATTCTTCTACTAGTAGCGTCATGCACAGTCTGCATTGATAATCGAACGTTTTTCAAGTATGGGACAGGGTGACAGAGGTAAATGTGTGGAATACTATTACTTTCACAGCAAGTATTCTTGAAGCTAGCCTCCAGTTCTCCTAGTATTTCTTCAAAAAAGAAAAGGCGCCAAATGTGCGCTGTGAAAGCGGCAATAGAAAAATGTTGTGCAAATATACGCCTGTGTCTCTCACATCGGTGTGTTGTAAAATATTTGAGCATATAGTGGCAAAATACATCAGACAATTCTTGGAACAAGATGACTTATTATGTCCGTTTCAGCATGGATTCCGCAGTGGGCTTTCAACTGTAACGCAGTTGATCGCAATGATTCATGATTTCTTTGTTGCTATAGGTGCTTGTGTACAAGTCGATGTTATATGCATAGATATTGCGAATGCTTTTGAGAAAGGTTCACACAGTAAACTGTTTTTCAAGCTTCGCAATGTCGGTCTTAGTGCGGATGTTCTCGAATGGATAGGAGCGTATTTAAATGATCGTCAACAAGCAGTCAGAGTGGCAGATACTATGTTGGGAAATTGTTAGGTGTATTCGGACGTGCCGCAGGGTTCCCTACTAGGGCCAACACTTTTTCTGCTATACATTGATGATATCTCAGCGGTTGTCCAATCACCTGTAAAAATTAAGCTTTCCGCAGATGATTGCCTAATTTATGGTCCGGTAACATGCAGGGAAGGTCAATTTAAAATCAACCAGTGCCTTCAAAACTTAAGTTTGTGGTGTTAAAAATGGGGTATGGAAATTAATTTTTAAAGAACTACTTACGCACACATAACAAAAAGAAAGGAAGTGATCTGGTTCGCATTTATTATTGCTGATAATACACTGGTAAAAGTACGTCGTTTCAAATATTTGGGTATAACCAAAACAGATAACTTGAACTGGCGTCCTAATGTTGAAAATATTTGTCAATCAACATAGCACGAGTTGTGCTACCTGCAAAGCAAATTGCGCCAGGCGACAAAAGAAGTCAAGTTGATTGCATACGAGATATATACCCGTCCGAGCCTAGAATACGCTGGTGCTGAGTGGAGCCCCCATCAAAAGGTTTTAAAACATAAACTAGAATGAATTCAAAGGATGTCAGTTGGGTTTATCTGCTCCAAATATCGACGACGTGACTCGGTAATTGAAGTGTTAAAAATATGTAACTTCGAACCACAGGAATCGAGAAGGCAGAAGGAGCGATTAAAATCGCTTTTTCAAGTTCTACACGCAGAAGTGAATATAAACAAGGATGATTATCTAACGCTCTTTCACAAAAGGTTACCACGAACAACACGCAGTACATTCGTGCAATCAAAAAGACTTATTCCGCTTTTCCTTCTTTCCTGACGCTATTAAAATGTGGAATGAATTACCCAGTGATGTAATACAAAGAAATGCTATGAGTTGTTTCGAGGTTGGTTTTTATAAGTATTTCGCTCAAACTGTATAGCTTATTATTTGTTCCTTGCATGCAGTTGTTTTGTTTCTTTGACAAATGTTATATATGTTACAAATGTTCTCCAACAAATGATCTTCGATGTTTGTTCTATGTACAATTCAATTACTGACCCTCCCTGTAACGACCCTCAAGTGATGGTTAACAGTATGACCAAATAAATAAATAAAATCTTGACATTATGTCACTTCCAGCCACTGCATGCCACCATTGTAACACCGGATGGAAACGTTGTTTGCTGCCACAGCCTATTAAATATAAGAAGCGTTGTTATATGGCACGCACATAATCTAATTACACTGAACTTTGACTGCTGCACATGTAAACTCGTTCGGTAATTCCGTGAAACACAAATACGCTGGAGTTGTAGGATGTTATTCAAGAAACTTAGCGCACATATTTTACACCCGAATGGTTTCTCGGTTAATACGACTGCAATTTTTTTCTTTTATGTGAGTAGGGGCAATGCCACCATTCCCGGTTGAAATACTTCTCTTGATCTTCACGTTTCTGGGAACGTGTACAATTTATTCACGACAGTGGTCACATTCTCACCACATAAAAGGCAAACGTCCCCTATATTGAATTAACGAAAAAAACACAGACAAGTCAGATTCATTTAACAGCGAATCTCATAATTCAGTAACAGTAGTCACCTCCCACAGGAACGTACCGCGCCCAATCAGACTAGCAATATTTGATAAATGAGTGCTACAGAAGCTTTTATGGACTGTATTCTTGGCACACTGAGCATGTCACCGTTCTGAGTTACTCTAACAGAACAAATTGGGAGTTACAAAACAGCTTGGTGCCATGAGTATCCAAACCAATAGATTTCATTGGTATTTATTTTGAGTATACACCCTTTCATTGAGCGAGGAGGCAAGGTTTCCTGCGCGCCCTTTCCTCCTCTCTATATTGTGCGGCTCTGCTTGAAGGTGTTGCCATCATGTTCCGCGCAACAATTTGGAGATGTTCAGCTCGTTGTCCATAGAATTTACATGATGCGAGTTTGTACGACGCTGTCGAACAACCGTTCGGTAGCCTTTCGGTGCAGCGATAACAACAATGTGTGTAAATGTTTATTGGCTGCGCAAACATGCTATGCGCGTCAGCCGCGGCGTATATAGGTGCTGTGAACTGTTTAGGTTTTATCGTTTTTTCTTACTTAGCGAAGAGCAGTGGCGTCTGTGTGCATTACTAAAACATACATTCTCGCTATCTCAACGCTTGCCGTAACAACTAAAACACAGGGGTACTCGTGTAAGGCCAACTTAATTCAATCCGGAAAAATGCCTAACCAATCGTTATCAAATAATACCGTCAGCTATCGGTACCTTTCTGACGCTTTGAAAGCATAATAGACCTGAAATCACTACGCTATGACTACGTTAGCATGCTGTACGAGGCCGATGGCGCTCAATACAGCGATGTCTGCGGTTGGCAAGCCAGCATGACACACATAAGATTCCACCTTCGGGTTTGCCTTTATGCCTTGTAAAGCAGTAATATCCAAATGTATATTGTGAGGAAATTTGTGAGCACAAAAGTTCCGCGACACGAGTGAGTGCGTCTTAGAGGTCGGGTCAAACAAGACCGAAGAATGAAGCGTCACAAGAAAAACTAGAAGGAAGCAAAAAATAAAATCAGTTTTCATCCTCATACCTCGCAAACCAAAACAACAAATAATCACTGCCTAGCGCCGCAATAATACCTCGCTGGCAATGCCGCATGCTTGGACCATGTGCTACATAGAACAAACGGATCTATAACCAATGGTACCTACTGCTGCTTCGGGCGCTCGCACAGTGCGCAGCTGGTCGCTCGACCATTACGGAAGTGTGATGCACACTTTACGGTATGTTGTTGTTACTAATCAAACCTATTTCGGTAGTGGGCCGAATCTTTGTCGAAGAAAATAAGTATTCAGGCAATGTTTCTATAACTAACATTTTGAACGCTTGTCAGAGTCAACAGCACAACCTATTCGGCGGCAAAATGGTACCCACACTGTTACGATCGTCACATCTTTCGTAACTACTCCTAACAGCTAAACCAGAGCTTAGAACTAACGTGTGAATGACTGAATAAGGCCCCATTCATGAAATATTATTTCATAAATGCGCTACTGATCTCCGTGGCCGATTTTAGCCTCAAACATGCGCGCACACATATTGTGCGGGTTGCTCCGTCTGCCTCAACGCCAGTTAAAATTCCGGCCATGCCGACTTATATCATTCCAGCATATATCTCACATAACAGTTTCCCTCCGAAAAGACGCCAGGTCATATTAAGTAGACCGTGGGAGCACCTGGCATACAACACCAAGCCAGAATGCTGACTGGCCATAGATGGCGCCACTGCCTGCGCAGTATGGCAGCGACCGAGGAACAAAAGGTCTATATAAATGACAATATTTGAACACCAACCTCTGCAGCTCATATTTTGCCAATGGTTCTTCAAGATTCCTGCTAGCACACATATTTGGGAGAGTCACATTAGTGTTGCTAAACAGTGGTGTGCTTGATACACTGATGGTAGAAGCGGAGTACATCCTTCGAGGAATTCAAAGTTTACAACACGGTATGAAGTCTTAAACACCTGGTATACTGTAACTTATGTCGCAGGGCCTGTTTAGAGCAAAACTACTGATGTGAAACACATCACTTGTGCTTTGCCCGACCACAACGACATTTAAAAGGAAAGGTACGGTATGGTCGCGCGTATTGAATATATTATGTAATACTTGATAAGGAGTATTCACATATTTATTAACACTTGTTGCTATTCGGCGGACTGCATTCATTTTTAGAGGAATATGCGGACCCATTCGCATATGTAGACGCTTGGGGTGAGCAGATGGATGATGGAAGTGGAGAGCGCCGGAAACGATGGGTGCGTAAATTTTGCTAAAAATTATTGTGTAGTGATCATATTTTTACATGCAAATAAATTGAAGGACACGCAGTCATGAATTTGTCAGGCATAAGTGACAAGGCAACATTGCTAAATGAAGCTACGTAGGGATACTAGTCACATGAGACTTTGTAACAATATGTTGCCAATGCAATCTTTGCGAGATTTTTATCATGTCTGCGTGACGACTTATCAATAGTCACAAAGAGTTCATATCTGCTATCCACTGGCAAGAATACGTGATAACAGATAAGCAGAAGTATATGCAGAATGCCGAATTTTTAGTTACTTATATTTATCTAGGAATTAGACTTGCCATACTTGTTCAGCTGCATAAATCGTTTGCACTAGAACCTACTGACACGCACAGACGTGGACGGCGACACACGACCACAGTGGGTCGTCGTACCTGTCAGTCCGTGTCAGTACGTTCTGCTAGAAACCAATTGTGCTATGTACAAAAAATGAGCTCAGGGAAACACTATTCTGTTCTTCAGTTGGTTTCAATGCCCATACATTTATGTGATATGAGCGCACCTTTGTATTGGAGATTTTTTCAAGTACAGCTACGCAAATAGATTAGGTTACACCTTGATTTAACACACTTTTTGTGTTTCAGCTTAAGTATGCATAAATGCCTTAGTTTATTGCCGAGGATATCCATATGTGCTCTTTACGTGTAATCATTCTCATTACACCATTATGTGGGGGTGTTTAGGAATGATTCCCTAATTATTGGTCATGTGCCTCTTTTGTAGATTGACAGTATTGATCAGGGGTGCCAGACGCCAGATGGATATGCAGCAAAAGACGGAACAACATGCATGGTCAGTGAAGCCGCAACATTCGCAATCTTGTTATGCATTGCTGCTGAAGCACTAGTGGCTCTTCCATTTTAGATCATCATGGATTTCGATAATGTCATGTTGAAAGGTTGCCTTAATCGCGTTAAAAAGTGCTTAAATATCCATTAGCCTTGAAATAAACAGAATAAGATGCCTTCAGGTTGCTACAACTATTTCACTGTGCGTGCCATTTCTCCCCAGTGCGGTTCCCACGCGCAATAGGATTCCGAATTTCCCAATACACGCCACATTTTACGGTAATTATACCCATGCCCCAAGAGGTATAAGAACTACACAAAAAGCGTTTCTCCCAGCAATTCGTAGCGACAAACATGCTTCCACGTTTCACTGAGAGTGAAAAATTGTAAAACACTGAAATAGGGCGAGGTGAAAAGTGAGCTCTTTTTCGGGAGGAAGTTGCTTCAGGAATACCACACACACCACAATCACAAGAATCTCGGGGCGTAAGGTCACCTTTTTTCGAGTAGAAAGACAAGGGTCAACTGCGTCTGCTGTTTAGACAGTTTTCGCCGTACATTTCACACTAATTGCTGGTGCTCGCGGGTATTGTACGACATAGGATACTATTCGTGGAACTCCGTGCAATGTGGTCGTGGAACTCCGTGCAATGTGGTCAGACATACGATCTTCACCATAGAAGGAGCAGTAAGCGTCAGAATAATTTTGGATGCAGTAGGCACATCTTGCGCCAAGTAAAAATTTCATATTGCTGAAAATACAGGTAAAGAAATGCTGGAAAACTGCAATAATCGGGGTAATCGTATTCCAACATCGCACATTTCAGTCTTATTTATCGATGAGGCTCAATACGATGAGAGAAAGCTACCTGCCTATACTAGCAGAAAAATAAAACGCTGTCTTGAGCCATGGAATGCTATGGAAGAAAGTACTTCTGATATTTAGGAAAAGTTCGCCTCACAGTTGGCCGCATGCGTATAATGCTTTAATGCAAGCATTATTGCGCATTCCCGAACCCGGTCACCAGTTCGGTATTCTCCGCATGCCACCTTCCAAAATACTAGCGCCGCGTGCCGATATAGTTCTGCTTCTCTATGCTTAGTGGCGTCTGGCTAGAAGAGACCAATGTGGAATGGCCAGATGTCCGGAAGATTCATGGTGGTGATATCGAAGGAGGCAGGGCACCTTTGAGCTGCCCCGTAGATTTCCTAAGTAATCAAGTAGCATGACTTTGCATTGTTGGTTTACGGAGCCCTGGAACAGATATTGGACATACGGTCCTGCAAGCATGTAAGCCAAATATTATTACACTGCATGCTACATGGACATTGCAATCTCGTTTACAACACAACGAAAAATCGCTGCTCTCTCCTGTGTAATGTCCTCAGCAGCTACGTAGCACGCGGAAGCTTGCGGCCGATTAGGTACTAGCGGATTTTGTGAACGCAAGAATTTTCTCAGAAATACATATGTGAAAATTTTGAGTTATATTGACACAATCATGTGGGGCACCGCGAGACGGCGCGCGCTAAGGTTGGCGCCATAAAAGACAATCAAGCGCATAAGTGCTTCATCATCTCTTCAGCGTCTTCATCGTCAGCTTTCATTGTCTTCATCGTCAGAGGAGGCCCACAAGCCCGTGGGCTTCCTCTGTAGTGTTAGTCACAAAGAAAGACAACACACTGCGCTTCTGTGTAGATTACAGAAACTGTACCCGTGTCAACAAGCGCGAGGTTTATCCACTCCCACACATCGACGACGCATTGACTGTCTACAACATGCTAAGTTTTCTTCTTCGTCGTACCTTAAATCAGGGTATTGGCAAATCGAAGTTGACGAAAAGTATCGTGAAAAACCAGCGTTTGTCACACCTTACAGGCTTTATGAGTTCAAAGTTCTCTCTTTCGGTCTCTATTCCGCACCTGCCACCTTTCAGCGGATGATGATGATGAATACCGTGCTTGCTGAACCCCAATTGCAAAACTGCCTCGTAGACTTGGACGACGTCGTCGTTTCTCGAGCACGTTTGACCAACATCCCCCGCGATTGGAAAGTGCCCTCGCGGCGATCCGTACTTCGGGCTTCGCCATCAAGCCTGAAAAATACTACTTCGGGTTCCAGGAGCTCAAATTTATTGGCGATATCGTTGGTCCTACAGGCATCCGACCAAAACAGGACAAGTTAGCTGCCGTCGCCGAGGTTTCACCACCCACAGGCAAGAAGGCTCTCCGACCTCAAGGATCCTTGAGGCAGACTAGCCTGTTGGAGCCTATGCTTACAAGAGCCAGTCTTACAGCCGTCTACCGATCTGGAAGGAAGCACAGTAACACTGACACTTTTTCACACGCACCACTCCCTACGGCCTCATCAGACCCCACAGCATGACTTGTCATTTGTCGGCGTTATCGACGCCATAAAGATGGCTGAGCACTAGTGCGTTGACGCTGAGCTGCTGCCGCTTGTCGAGCGCCTTCAAGGAGTTGAAGGTATTTTACCCCATGCACTCGTGCATGGCTTAGCATCGCACTATTAGCACAACAACGTCCCTTACAGAAATAACTGCGGAAGCGGTTCAAATACGTATACGTACCTCCTTGACGTGCCATCGGCGCTGCGCCAAGACATTTTGCAAGCCTGCCTGGGATTCATACCTGGGATTCACTAAGACATTGGAAAGGATACGACAGAAGTATTATGGCCCCTGCTTTTTTGCTTCCGTGCAACGGTACGTGAAGACCTCCCGCGATTGTCAATGCCGCAAGAAACCACCAGTTAAACCAGCTGGATTTCTCCACCCTGTCGATCCTCCTCAAGCGCCGTTTTGACAAATAGGAATTGGTATACTTGGGCCATTCCCAGTGACCTCTTCGCGCAACAGATGGATAGTCGTCGCTGCCGACTACTTAACCCATTACGCCGAAACCGAACCTATTCTCCAAGCAAACTCGTATGAAGTGGCCAATTTCTTTGTACGCCACATCGTCCTACGACATGGTGCACCGTCTGTTCTCATCCCCGATGGCAGTACAGCATTTACAGCCGAACCTATGCAGGACGTTCTCCAGCTGACGCATAGCTCTCACCGCAAGAGCACTCCGTGTCACCCTCAAATCAATGGATTATCGGTACGTCTGAACAGAACGCTGCCTGATATGCTCTCCGTGTATGTCGACGTAGAGCACAAGACGTGGGGTGAGATTTTACCATATGTTACCTTCGCGTATAACATTGCTGTACAGGAGACTACACAGTTTACGCCGTTCGAACTTGTATACGGGCGTAACGTCACGCCAACACTTGACGCCATGCTACCTCTGGCTGATAACAGCGCGGCCAGCGAACACGTGGAAGAGTTCGTACAAAGAGCCGAAGAAGCACGCCAGCTTGCTCGGCATCGTATACGGAGCCAACAGCACACCTCCAGCCTGATACAATTAGGGTCGTCGCGACGTCCATTGCAATACGGGCGCGAGCACGTGGGTCTGGACGCCCATCCGTCGCCGTGGACTTTCGGAAAAGTTGCTCCGCCGATATATTGGTCCCTACAAGGTTGCACGCCGCCTCAGTGACGTGACCTACGACGTCGTGCCCTGCAGTTCTGACCCCGGTTCGCTCCGTTGTCGCCCCCGCGCTGAAGTTGTTTACGTAGTGCGCATGAAACCATAATATGCGCGTAGGTGTAAGCCGAGATGCACCTGAGGAGGTCCATTTCTTGTCGTCGCTGAAAGAACTTTTTCATGCGACTGAGACGATCGCTTTTCCCATGGGGGTCAATTGACACAATGATGTGGGGCTCCCGCACCGCGGGACGCCACGCGCAAAGGTCGGCGCCATGAAAGATGATGAAGCGTGTAAGCTACATGCTCTTCTTCTGGCCCGCCATTAAAGAGAAGCGTCTATTTTGCAAGACTCCGTCTTCAATCTACGTTGCAATATAAATAAAAATACGCATGCTTGCAATCGCAAACAAGCAAAAACAGTGCTTCATTTCGGTTCTTTCGGAGTTTATCGAGGGTTGTTTGACTAATGTGTTTTTTTTTGCTCCAATCGTGTGAGGTAGCGCCCGGCGTACTACATGCGTGCTCTTTCGGATATTACGTGCCGGTGTCAATCACTTCCCTCCTACTTACCAATTCACATAGTCATCTCCTAGACTACACGTACCCTTGCCTGCGCGCGCTACCTCTCTTCGACACGCCATAAGCCTGCCCTGCGACACTAGCGGCAAAGCGCACTGACTCCCCCCCCCCCCCCCCCCTGGCTAGACACCTCCTGGCACATAACGTTGTGTTGAGGTATTTATAGCGCATTACAATGAAATTTTGATATCGATACGGTGAATCGCGCTGTGTGCACTGTTCAGTCGATTAGGATCGCGCACGGCAAAGACGGTTCCCAACATGTAACTCTGCTTCATACATAACATGCCATGCTATTGTAGATACGCAGGAACTTCGGTCACAAGACTTAGCACTTCGCACGTTCCGTCAATGCTTCGGTGCGTGCCAACGGTATTTGTGAGCCTGCGCATGCACGTTGGGCTGTCCCAATGGGCTGCAAATAATAAAAAAACACGAAGAAAAAGCACAGAACTGTAAAGTGATCTAAAACAACGCGTTTGCGGCCGTATACGAAAGTGTGCGTGTAAGGAATAAAAGGTTGTCATGAAATGCTTTATTCAATATACTGTAGGAGTAAGTTTTACTTCTCTCTTTCTCCACTGGGTATCTTCTTTCTTGGTGTTTTATTTCGCCCTCAGCTCTAAGCTTGTTCTCTGCTTCGATATTCCGGGACTAGAGTTGCTGGATGTCAATAACTTAAACTGAATTTGTTTACAGGCAGACATTAGCTGTTACATTGAGTATATATTAAACAAGGAACAAACGTTCACATTAACGAATGCGGCTGAGCAAAGGTCTCGGGACAGTCTCTCGCTCCGATGGGGCATTTGACGAAGTCGGTCTGTTGTCTGTCAAGTCTCAGACCTCACTGGAACCTCTCAGCCACGCACATCCTCACCCCCAGCCGTAGGACCGTGTGTCCGGACTGCATAACTCGCACCGGCGGTGACCGCCACCCGAACCACCCGAGCCGCCAGCGCCGCCTCTGTCTGACCCGAACGATTCCCAAAGACTCCCTTCTCTATATGCCGCTGCAGTGGCTCGCTGCGCAATTTATGTCACTCGCCAGAACCAGTCAGTGGGAACCCCTGCCGCTCCCTTTTTCGCTGAACAGCGTCCGCCCTCCTCCTTGCCGAAGCAGACGTTCTCTGGAAGCGGCCCGGGTACGAGCCAAAAGCACAACAATGTAATGCAACAGACACACAAACACAGAGTGAGCCCCAGAGAAGTCGACAAGCACGCACTTAAAACCAAACGAAAAGAATGCACACATGATTTTAACCAAGGCGAACATTCACAACGACCTCACAGTAGGGGTCACAAAATGTTGAACAATGTTCAAGTGCGAATGCCGCCACTGCAAGAAGTCTCTCTAGCCTCCAGTGTTGCACTGAGACCTGAAAAGGAGGATAGCGTGGTCAGAGTAGACCACGAACACGGTGAGCAAACACTTAAACTCTGACGTGTACACAGGAAACGTTCCGCGTTCCGCTATGCGCACGACAGTCGTGCGATACTGCGTTTGCAGCCTAGCGTGGATACTGAAGGCGCCACGTGGATACCGCAATGAGGCCTCTCGCCTATGAAATGTTCTGACAGCCGCGTTATTTATTTGGCCTCTGTGGATAACAAGCTCGTCGCATCGCCAGGCAGAACAGTGGCGATGAAGATAACGAGGAGTATAGTGATCTATAGAAAAAAATGACGCTTAATTTCGCTATCAAACCACGCGGCCCGAACAGCCATCTCGCATGGCGATAACGTCGCCCACTTCTGAATCAGCATAGCTGCGAAAAAATCGAAAAATAATCAAAAACAGTAAATACGCCTATTTAGGGCGGGGCTTCCCGCTAGCCCTCATCTTTGTGTTGTTTCTAGCACCGAACGATTAAAGAAAACAGCCCTTTGGTGCGATAATTATCTCTAAGCCCACCTGGGTTACAAGGATTCGAAACATATTTGCTGCAGGGTATTCGTGAGGTAGCGTCATTTACCAGTAAGGCCCATCTATCAATAGCAATAAATGTGTTTCGGAGACCGTTTAGGGTATTGAAAGTTAAGATCAACGAAGCACCTGTGGTCACTACTTGTAGGCAATAAAGTGAGACACTTTGTCACCACACACAGATTTAAAATGTACAAATCAACTCTGAGAAGCTAAGGTTTCCTACCGAAATTAAATATTGAAGCACTCCCGCGCAACATGGCGACCAAGCGTACAGAGAGCACCAGAGGGCGCACGGTTACTACATATCCTGCTTCGCTGATGCATTGCGCCTAAATTAAGACAATGCCGAGCTTTTCGTCCCGCTAGATATGACGTCTACATCGCCTTTTTAGGGTCCCGTAGCCTGACGCTATGCATTGTTGTGGGAATCGTTTCTTAAACCGGATAGAACGTCGTAATATGCTTTGTTGCTGGAACTACCCTGTTGTAGGAAAAGACGGGACTTGATTTATTGCACTTCGGGCGCGGAAACATTTACTTCTCCTTTGCCATTGCGAGTTTACAGAAGCCTAGAACACTTTGCTATGAAATCATCATACTTATATGTGGGCCTTCTCGCAGGATTGCCAGGGTGTCGGGGTTTACGCCACTTGCATCGATGTGCACTTTGCTATTGACGTTTTGTCGAAATGTTCGTATGTTTGTAGTACCTGTAATTGTAGTGAACGCTGCGGGGTAGGTCTGGTTGTAAAACTCAACCAACGCATCATTTGCAGACCCGAGTCTGCGTTAGTAGAGACCTCGAGCTGTTGAACTGATGACCACGAAGGCATATTTATGCTGGAGCCTTCCTTCCCTCTCGCTTGCGTCACTCTCCGCCCCGAGACGCCTGAGTTTCAACTATATCTGGAGTCTGTTGCCACTATGGCCGTTACCAGCCAATCGCACAAGACAGCTACCAGAATCCCACACAAGAATAATGGGGTGGAAGAGACAAAGAACGCTTCACTTTCAAATGTCAAGAGCGCGGACTACCGCAGTAGTTCAGTGGTTATGCGTTCAGCTTCTCAGCCCCACGTCATGCCCTCGATTCATACTGCGGAGGCCGGGTCTTGGTGGATGCGAAATGCAAAACGCTAGTGTGCATAAAGGTAGGTGCCTGTTAAAGAAGCTCTGGTGGTGAAGAATATTCTGGAAACCCCGACTAGGAGTGTCTCATATTGAGATCCTGGTACTTGCACCCCGGATTTATTTTCTCCAAAGCGCTCTTGTTACTCGCAGTGAACTTCGAGTGATGTTCGATAGTGCCAAAATCTTCCTCTAGATATCAGGTCTGTACAATCGAGGCTATGGGGTGTTAGGTGTCCGATGTACCGTGTTGTAATTGGTGCAGTCGAAGAGGACGTGCGAGATACTCTATAGAATACGAAATGCCTGACAGTTGGGCTGACTGACAAAAAGGGAATCGTAGTGCAAAGCCATCAGACTTCGCTAGCGCATGCATTAATCACTGTGCGTTTCATTCTTGCACGGCACAACAACAAACCGAGGGCTGGTTGGTAGCCGGGATTGCCCCGGACATATAAGCTTTGAGCACTCACTGGCGTGCCCTGTTTCATACTATGTCAGGTTGTCACTTCCCGTTACCTTGCCTAGAAAAAACGAGATTCACACGGAACTTCTACATCTTGCTTATGGCATGCAGGGTGAAAAAACAAAACGGTTGGCAAGAATGCATCTGAATTTCCTTCAGTTCTTGTCCAACCTGCACCTATCTCCCTTGTTCTTGTCATTCGGAATATATTTTCACCTTAATTCATGTGAATGATAAGCAAATGTTTATTATTTCGTGAACGATTTTCTAGGCTGAAACTCCTGTCTCCCATCAACAGCTGTTGTTAGCAGCAGCTATTACATGAATTTGATAAGTACTTATCTCCTTAGTTAACAGGAATATCGGTAGGCTAATAAAGCTGTGAGAACATCGCCTTCCAGCAGAGATGATCAGTTCAAATTGAGAAACATTGCGAACGTGCGTCTCGTTTTTTACAGCAAAATCAGGTAAGTTCTCGTAATTGGGTTCGCCTTATACGCCCTTGCCCTACCCAACCGGACAACGCCACGTAGGTTTCTCGATAGCTCACAGAGTTCACATCCGCCAAGCGTGCTCTTTATCACGGCTGCAAATTCACGGGCCAAATTAGATTAATGAAATCCCGTAGGTCACAACGCGTTCTTTTGCTCGTGATATCAGTTGTAGAATTTCGGCCTGGATATTGACTAAGCCCAACTCTTCAAAATAACTCATTTTAACTCTAAAGACTATGAGACGCATGAAGCCTTCTATAGCACAGCTGCCTACTGACCTGTAGTTTTAAATAATTCGCACAAGGACTTAATTTAGGAAGATGCGCAAGGATGCACCAAACTTGAAGGTCATGTCAATTGCCATGATCGGGCAGGTAGGTTCTTCGATGTTGTCCTAAAGAACAAAGTAAAGAATGAAAAACTGACTCTCTTACATACGTCCTAAAAATTTGTTACACTGATGACAATGCCACCTCACATAGGTAAGACACAATGTAAACAAAAATAAACATCAGGCCAACAAGATAAGCCGGATGAAATATATTCCGAATACTAAAAAGCTGAACGACCTCGAAAAATAAGTATTAGAATGGGCTTTTGGCCAAACAGCTGCGAATAAGAGGTTCCGTAAAGGTGTTCATTATTTTTAAATATATGTAGCCTACTCAGACAAGGGAAGTCTCAGTGTTAATGTCTGTCCACATACGCACTTCGAATTCCACAAAACGCATTACTGTATCACACAGACAGAAAGTTCCGTACATCACAAACGAGTTAAAGTCAGAACTTGTTTATCTAATGTAGACTATTCCTTCTGTATCATCACGCATTTGAAGGTACCTCAAAAACTTATTAAATATTCGTATTTCTTAAATTTCTAACCCAGAGTATCGCCTTCTGGATGCCGCCGTAACGACACCTACGTTAAGCGCGTGGGGCAGTGCCCCTTGAAAGACCATGCCGCTGCCTTTCAGTCACCCCACACATTGCACCGCAGACTCCTCGTCGCCACCTTAACTATTTCAAAATTACTCGACCTATTGCTTGACCGGCCGTTCTAATGCCTCAAAAACATGCCGCCAACGACTCCCCCTGAATACCTCATAACCTTTCGCATCCCCAACATGCTCCCAAGCCCCCGTATTTCTTAAAGATTTCATTTTTCTCTTTCTTTTTCTTTCACCCCCCCCCCTTTGTTGTGTCTTGGTACGGCCCTGGCTCCCCCCTCTTTTTTTTTCCTTTCTTTTCCCTTTTTTCTGCTTCTATTTCTTTTCTTTCCTCCCCGCGTGCCCACTCTCACGCTCTTGTCCCCTCGTCTTGAGAATGAGGCTCACAGACGTCGGACGACAGCGCCTGTTCCCTCTTGTAATCTCTCTCTTTAAAACCAGCCGCCAGCGCCAACACCCGCACGTGACGTCACTGCACTAACCCTTTAAAACTAACACGCCGAGGATGACGAGGCCGCCTTTGACGAAGATAGGTCCACCTATCGAAACGTTGGCCAACCTGTCTGAGGTACTTCAACCTGTTTAAAAAATTTTATACCATAATCTGAATTATAACATTTGACAACGGCCCCACTAGTTCCCCCATACAAACCGCCTACGATAGCTGTGTTCCTGGTAGTACGTAAAATCAGTTGAAAAAACAAAGCAGGCGAGCGAAAATAACCTGGTCGTCCTCCCTATAGGAGAATGGTGTTGTCGCAGTAAACTATTTCAGAGTCGAACGAATCAAGAGAAACAGCTGGAGTTTAAAAAAACCTCACGCTTCAACAGGTAGTACTGCCACTACAATCTGATCTGTGGCTTAAAGGGCAATCGTATGTGCATGAGGGAACATCGTAACAAAGATGTATTGGGTAGCGAGCGATCAATGCTTCACCAAGCTGCCCTTGTATGACATAAATTATGTGCATGTTCAACTTTTTATGAATTCCTCGCATAAGTATTTGTTGGACCACAAGAAAAGGCTACAGTTGAATACTGTTTATTTTTCATTCGAATTCTTTGTAATTTTAGTCTGCCGACATGCTCTTTCAAGTATGCTCTCACAATGTCTCTTTATTTCTCGGCACGTCATATGGGAGGCTAGAGAGTTTTCACCGCCACTTCCAATTTCCCTATGAAAATTGGTACCGTGAACGTAAACGATAAAGAAAAAATATGTCTATGCCCCACTCGGGCAAAGACGTTGCTTTCTTAGAGCAAAAGCATTTATTTAGTCATCACCATCTATATAAGCTTACGCAACCTCGCAATATTTTATCAAGAACCACACCCTGGTTTAACCCGACGCTTGCCTAAATAGCTACGTTTACACACACTGCTTAGCTCTTCGTGGCCTTGAACATGTAGTCATAGTAGCTGCATAGGAAAATGAGCAAAATGAGAAAGGTGAAAGTAGGAGCCAGCGTTTCGACTAGTGGACAAACGTTGACTCCTACTTTCACCTTGTTGTCATTTTGCTTATCGCCTTGGATTTCCATCTCCCGCCTTCCCCTTGTTTTAACTGCTTAAGAAGATAACTTGGGTGATGTGTACTCAGCAAGAGAACAATTGAAGAATATTTATTCTTAAATGCCTTGGGTATGAAACTGCGAAGTTGTCTAAGAGCCGTAAGAAATTTTCGCAAAATGGCAGCGTTTTCGGGGCTCGAATCGTACCGTCATTTAGGTGCGATGAGAATAGAAAATACCTGACTAAAAGTTTAATTAGGCAAGTTTATTCATTTTGGTCGAGTAAAAGGCGCTGAAATAGAAGACAAAAGAAACGATGGCCGCTATAACATAAAGCTATTCCAAACTTTTCTATTCCAATTTTGCAATCAGCCCTCCACGATTGGTCAAAAACTTTTCTGGAACACCCCCACTTCGCCTCTCTGTCAGGCGTCGTCGCGAAAACCGCGTTGGCTCTCCATCTGATATGACGTGTAAACACTGATTATGCATGATTTGACCAAACAAAAGAAAAATAGTTATTTCTGATTAGACGCATTTTTGCCATTAGCCCTCGGCTGTTCATCAAAAGTTTTCGGACTGTATTCGCTTCACCTGCCTGTCACGCGACGTCCCAAAACAGCCAAAACTCACCGCGTCAATGTAACGTGTACGTGTTAAACATGCATCAATATGCCAAACAAAATTGAATTTTCTTCTGAATAGAAGAAGAAGAAGTCGCCGAAGGGAGCGAACGCACTTCACGTCGGCTCCGTTTTCCAAGAATTTCGCGGTGATTATCGCTCATTCACCTCATGAATGTAACACCAGCGTATGCAGGAAGTCACCAAGATTCTACTGGCACCATATTCAAGGTGGGAAACGACTTCCTTCCCAATCACAGAGGTTTTTGACCAGCTCCACGCTAACCCTCACCGGAGCTCGCTTCGCCGGAGCAGTGATGGAAGTTCAAGTGAACGGGGAGGACATCTCCCCTGAAGAGTTTCTCCAAGGCAACGGCTGGTGCACCATTCGGTACAAGACCCAATTCAACCGCGAGGCCGCGCAAAGCAACACCCAGAACGGAACCCACTCCCGCACCGGCGAGGGAGCGAACGGCGACCGACAGCGTTCGCGTCAAAGACAGCGTAACGTCAAGCAGCAAGTCATCAGGAACAGTAAAATGCCACTACTCCCACGAAGTGATTTCAAGGTCGTGATACGACCAAGAGGAGGCCTCGACGTTGCCGCCACCGGAACCGTGCTCCTCGCGTCGGCCATTTACCGGGCGGCCAACGTACCGGGGCAAGAAGCAGGGGAGGACACGGTGTGCACCAACAACCGCCAAAACATCATAGTCGTGAGTACACCTCACGCTACTCACGCCGCTAAGTACAGACAGCTAGAAGCCATCACCATCGGTGATCGCCGCCACGAGGTCAGTGCCTATGAGACGGCCCCCGACTACACGGTGAAGGGAATCATCAGGGGAATCCCGTTGGAGGAGGACGCCAAGTCCATTCACACCAACATCGTTCACGCCCGCAACCCCGACGCCCTGGCAGCCAAACGGCTCAGCAATACCAAGACGGTCATAGTGGCCTTTCAAGGACCGCGAGTGCCCTCCTACGTCAGGTACGGCGGCGCCCTACTTCGCTGCACCCTGTATCGCAAGCAAGTCGACATGTGTCACTGCTGCGGGAGACTCGGTCATCGCATGGACGTGTGCCCCAATCCTCAGGACAAAGTGTGCCGTGGTTGTGACGCCCTCAACCCAGGCCCCGACCACCAGTGCTCCCCACGTTGCAAGCTGTGCGGGGGAACACACATGACAGCGGATCGCAACTGCCGCGCAAGGTACAAGACCCCCTACGTCGTGACAACCACGACTACGAGCACCAACCACGAAGGCTGGCGACAAAGCACCCGCTAAAACAGAGACGGAGGTAACTAAATTAACACAGGCGATACAAGCGCTGCAGAAGCAAATAGAACACATGCAGACACAGATTCGCGAAAAAGACGACCTCATACAACAACTCCAGCATGCCGTGAAGAGCGGTACCGATACAGAGGCCATGCATGAGACTCAAGAACAACCCATAGAGGACGACGAAGTCGTATACCCCGACACTAAACGCAGGCCCGCTCCCTCACAGACCACTCAGGCCACGCAGGGAACAGAAGAGGAACCCATAGAGGATGACGAGGTCGAGTTCCCCGATACCAAACGAAGACCCACTCCCACCCTTACAGAGGCAACACGACCCAAACGCACGCGCGCAGCGATACGCGACGCGCGAATAGATGCACTAGAGGCTCGCTTCAGCAATCTCGAAGAAACTATCATCGCGTCCATCACGCGTACCATCCAGCGGAGCCTGGAGAGTGTTCACCTCAGACTGTCGAGATTAGAAGCCGCAAACAGCACGATCGTACCGTCGCATAGGGAAGCGGCGCAACACATGTAACAAGATATAAGCATGGCCCGGCACTCATCGAAACAAAAACACACGATATGGCAGTGGAACTGCAGAAGTTACCAAAACAAACGAGCGCACTTACAACAATACCTGAAAACGATCCCCGAACGCCCAGACGTCATCATACTGCAGGAAACAAATGGTCCCGCCAAACTCGCGGGGTACCAGTGTATAGCAAGCAAGGCGGAGAAACCAAACGTCACCACACTGGTCAAGCGAGCGCACACAGTTATCGAACACGATACCAAAATCAGAGACATCGAAAACGTTCTCGTAGAATTAATTCCACCACGCAAGACCCGCAATAGCATCTTCGTACTCAACGTCTACAGCAGTCCCAGATGCCGCCAGCACCGCTTCCATGTCCTCTTCAAACGGGCAATCGACATCGCCAAGGGGCAACAGCTGTTCATTGGGGGGGACTTTAACGCAGCGCACACGGCGTGGGGTTACAAGCACGATCACCCCAAAGGCACCCATCTATGGGCAACGGCGCAATACGCCGGACTCGAGCTGGTCACCGACCCCGCGGCACCAACAAGGCAGGGCAACAGCGTAAGCACTGACACGACGCCGGACCTTACTTTCACGCGCAACACACGCAAAGTCACTTGGACAAACACCATGCAAGACTTGGGGAGCGATCACTACATTATTTCCATAGAAGCAGAAGGCAGTCCGCAGGAACACAATGCCGGTCGTCAAATGAAGATCACCAACTGGAATCGGCTACGCAAACATCGTGATGAGCAACAGATGGAAGACATCACAGATATAGAACAGTGGACCGACCAACTGCGGTGGGATATCGAGCGCATGACGCAAACGATCCCGTCGACAGCTGGGCTCGAGACAATAGACTCCCGGTTGCTGCACATGTGGGAAGCCAAAACTAACCTGCAGCGCAGATGGAAACAACAGAGACACAATCGGAGACTGCGTAAACGGATAGCACAGCTCAACAAAGAAATAGAAAAACACGCGCTTAACCTGCAACATCAACAATGGGAAGAGAAATGCGCGGAGATGGATGGTCAACTCACCACGCATCGCACGTGGCAGATACTGCGGTACCTGATCGATCCCGCCAACACCAAGACCACACACATGCAAGGCATATACAAAATCATACACGCTTACGGGGGAACGGAAGAACAATTCCTACGGGATGCGGAACGCCTTTACATATCCCAAACGCAACCGCAAATATATCCAGACTACTCAGGAGAAAGCAACGCCACCCTAGACGAGGAATTCTCCGTAGCCGAAATCCAGGCGGCCCTCGTAAAGCTGAACACCAAGTCGGCCCCTGGCCCCGATCGAATACCCAATAGGGCACTACGCAATCTCGATTACGGATCGATCGAGAAACTAACAAAATACATTAATGAGTGCTGGGCACACGGCAAGCTACCCCGGCAATGGAAGGAAGCAAATATCACACTGATACCGAAACCCGGCAAGAAATTACAGCTGGAAAACCTGCGCCCCATCTCCCTCACTTCCTGCGTGGGCAAGTTAATGGAGCACGTGTTTCTCAATAGACTCACGGATTACCTCGAGGACAACGACTTATTTCCACACACCATGATTGGGTTCAGAAGACATCTCTCCACGCAAGACGCCCTTCTGCAACTAAAACACCAAATCATAGACAATCCGGGGCGTTCGACGAGAGCCATCCTCGGGCTGGACCTGAAGAGGGCCTTCGATAACGTTCGCCACGATGCCATATTGCGACAAATACAAAATCTAAATCTCGGCCTGCGCACGTACAACTACGTCCGAGACTTCCTCACGGGAAGAACCGCTCGCATGCGAGTGGGGCAACTACAGTCCGAGCAAATCAACATCGGCAGCTCGGGCACCCCGCAAGGCTCGGTGATCTCGCCAATGCTCTTCAACCTCGTCCTGCTGGGGTTGCCCGACCGACTGTTTCAAATCGAAGGACTGCATCACACGCTATACGCGGATGATATTACGATCTGGACGACAACGGGCAGCGACGGAGCGATCGAGCAACGTTTACAACAGGCCATCCAATGCGTAGAAAACTACCTCGAGGGCACGGGACTCGCCTGCTCGGCCGAAAAATCCGAACTGCTGCTGTATAGACCAGTCAGAAAGGGGCGCCCACCTAAATGCTACACCCCCCTGGAAAAGCAAAAGATCCAATTAACGGCATCAAATGGCCTACCCATCCCGATAGTAGAGAAAATCCGGGTACTAGGAATGATGATAGAGCATAAGGGTGGCAATGGCGAAGCACTTCGCAAGATAACGGCAAAGGCCACCAGCACGATGCAGCTCATTCGACGCATCACCAACAAACACGCCGGCATGCGCGAAGGCAGCGTCATCCGACTCATACAAGCCTTCGTCATTTCCCAGATAAGGTACACGGCAGCGTTTCACAACTGGACGGTTGCAGAAAAAAACAAGCTCAACGCGCTCATACGCAAGGCGTACAAATGTGCGTTGGGACTTGCGCCTGGAGTCAGCACCACCAAGCTCTTAGAACTAGGCCTACACAATACGCTCGAAGAACTCGTGGAGGCGCAACAAGTGTCCCAACTTGAACGCCTATCCAAGACCCGCCCGGGCAGACACGTGCTTGAAAATCTCGGCATCACATACCACTCGCAACACGGCGTCAAAGTAGACATTCCAAGACCCATACGCGAGCAACTATACGTACCCCCATTGCCTCGCAACATGCACCCCCAACACCACACCGGGAGGCGTAAAGCCAGGGCACAACAGATGAACAAAAGTTACTCTAACGACAAGGATGCGGTCTTCACCGACGCAGCCCGCTATCGAGACAGGAAGAGTTTCGTGGCAGCAGTTACTAGCCACCGAGGCAACCACCTCACGAGCGTCACCGTGAACACGGCACATGCCGAAGCGGCAGAGGAAGCGGCAATAGCACTGGCCCTCACACAGACCAAAGCTACATACGTGATCTGTGACTCGCAAACGGCAATTCGCAATTTTGCAAATGGGCGCATCTCGCAAGAGGCTTATCAGATACTCCAGCGACATCCCATACACCAGGGAGAGGCCGACGTTGATAACCGAAGGCATTTGCTGTGGATCCCGGCACACACTGGAATGAGCACCCCCAACGAAGCGGCTCACGGCGTTGCTCGAGGCCTGACTCACCGAGCAGCATCGGAGGAAGAGCCCCCGCGGGGTACTGCAAACGTCTGGGCATGGGAGGATCGTATGACCACTTTTCACGACATCACGGCACACTACCAATTACAAAGACGCATATACCCATTCCCTCACGCTATGTTAGACAGGACGCAAGCAGTACACTTCAGACAATTACAAACAGACTCTTACAGAAACCCCAGACTCATGCACGCCATGTATCCAGACATGTACACTACAAACAGATGCACATCGTGTGGCGAGGTTGCCACACTAAATCACATGCTATGGGAGTGTCGGGACCTAACAAACAATTCGGGCAGTGCCGACCCCTCCGTCTCTTCCACCGCCAGCCTCCAGTCACGCTGGATGACCGCACTGCTCAGCTCTGACCTGACAACACAACTCTGGGCCGTCCAGCGAGCCGAGGAAGCCGCTTCGAGACAAGGTCTCGGAACCGCGTCCGCGGCGGGTGCCCAGACCCATTAAAAGACGCCGGACTCAAATCTTGCTGATTTGAAATTAAAGTTTACGCTCTCTCTCTGAATAGCCGCAGGCTCCACCAGGTGTCACCGATCGCTCCGGCATTGGCTACTCGCACCTGCCGGAGAGCATGGCTTTATTTGCGTGTAATAAAAGTTTTTGCGTGGCCGTGTAACGTTTTCGAACACTTTTGGCGCGTTTACGACCTCGTTATGCCAATTCTTATTTCCTAACGATCCATTTTACCATCATTCTTAAGCTTCAGTTGCATGCCGCCGCGATTTCCGACCAGCCACCGCAAGCTATGTAAGGGAAAGTGGGCCAGTCGCCGATGCCGGCAGCACCTTCTTTATCTGGTTACCGGTTTTCAGTGAACTGACTCGGCCCCATCGAATCACTCTCCACTTGAGCGTGCTCCTCGCCTCTTGTCAACCAATCAGATCAGAGAAACAGCTCAGCGTAGGCAATGTTATTCGTTTTTCAAGCAAACAAAAGTGACCTCTTATGAACGAGGAGAGCGTTTGATTGGTCTGTTGAGGCAACACTGCGGGCCACCGGCTGGCGCTTGCGTCGGTGATTTCGCAAATATGACGTCAGGAGATTCCAATAAAAACATATTAGATTAGGTTTACGTTATAGGGACCCACTTATACAAGGAATTGGTTGTATGTCACCAGTTGCTTTCTGTCTTTTGTCGTCGTGCTCTTTCCTCATCAGCATTATTCTCAATTTGCCTTCATACATAAAGTAATGGCCATTATTTGAAGGGGAGGAAAAAGAAACAAGTGAAAGGCAGGGACAACAACCAGGGAAATTCTGGTTTTTCACGGGGGAAGAAATTGAACAAGAGAGCAAGTACTCGTTTTCAGGAATATGCGTCAAGCGATTATTAACAGAAGGTCAATTTTCTTCGGCCACAACAATTTGCTTCATTTCTGCGTTCTTCTGAGAAATCGAGGCCGTATTCTAATCTATACGGCCGGGATACATGCCTTATTTGCAGAATGTATTCATTGGTCCCCGCAAATTTCATGCAGGAATGACTTGAAGGATAGCATATTGGTGAACTGTGTGTGTAGTTGATCAGTGCAAGGTACCTCACGGAAAACTTCAGCTGAAAAAAAGAAATTTCGTTTGTACAACAGCCCTAATAATACGACGGATGTTGACTTCTTTCGTCATGAATTACAGATGTCGGATTCAATAATCCACGGTCCCAATGACGGCGGTGAATGTCACCTCGGTGTATGCAAGAATGGTCGATGTGAATCGGCGTTATACTCAACATGTGCAACATATTATTGAAACTGATGACACGAGCTCACGGCAGGAATACTTCATGTCTAGAATTGTTTTGCCAGAGAAAAGTAGTCGCAATTATCATAATTTTTATCCTGTAGGGCGTAAATTATCCTGTTCATCTCAATAAAAGTCAATTTTCTGCTGTTCTCGTCCATTTTTAAGAAAGACATTGTTTTTCAATGTTCACAGAATTACTCATACATTGCTTTGTCAAACGAAATAATGACAAAGAGTACGTACGAAATGCCTGTAGTCGTTCTCATAACTGTGTATTTGACATTGAGCTTAAACGCAATAACGTATTTGGCACTGCGCAGCATCTTCAAGGACGGCTGAACACTATGGGCCTAATGGCAGATACTCCCAGCAGAAAACGCGTGCTAATAGTAGTACAGTAGTAACAGTAACACTACTAACAGTAGCAGTAAGAGTAAGACCAGTAACAGTAACAGTAACTGTAGTAAGAGTAATCAGTAACAGCAGCAGTAACTGTAGTAAGACTAACCAGTAACAGCAGCAATATTGTTCGAAATGTCTTCGCCGCGTGCTTTCAACACCAAAAGAAATATTTAAAAAAATAGGAATGTTCAAGAACGCTTTCATAATAATTTAAACTTCTTATGGTAATCTCGTTACAATACTTACAATCGCGCTTCCATGACTCAATGTCTTAGACACAGTCGACTACTGTAGGTCTCAGACAATGATAGCGTATATCTCAGATAGTAATAGCACATAGGGCCAGATATTTTTTTCTCTAATTCTTGTAGGGCCACTCTACAAGCAGCGTCCGGTGTATGCATACTTTTGGAGCAGTTTACGATAACTAAGCGGGCGGTGTCAGTTACGCCACTGACCTTCAAAAACGGCTGGTTTCAGCTGCTTTAGATATTCTTATTTTCCAAGGAGATCAGACCAGAACATCTTTCAGAACAGTAGCACAAGCGTTATGGCGACAATTTTAGATAGCGGTTTTAATGCCGTTCCCTTTCTAACTCTTTCTGACACTTTTTTGAATGTTGTTTTGTATAGCATTGCTAATGCTTGACAATCCGTGCCACTATATCTACCACTCACTGAATTTCTTGCACAAGATTTATATGCATAAATTACTCTCAACGTTGCTTTAAAACCTAGTGGGTTCACGACACAAAATTTTCGAGCCTGAAATACGCATCGAAAGTTAAACCATAAGCGCCTCACAGCAACCTTACATAATTTGAGCGTACTTGGTGGCGTAGAAAAGCTATATGAGACCTTTCATATTTCGCAATTTAACCACGAAGCAGAAAGGCGACACTGGGTGGTGACGAAATGAATTTGCACCCAAGGAAACGGCTCTCACGGGCAATAGAAACCAATGTGAAAGGCGACGCTTTCGTGTATAGAAGACACCGGATGTGACTGTAAAAGCTCATAGACGTCATGGCCATTGTGTGTCGCTTTGGTATTGCATTTGCGCCTCGGCAGTTTGTTGCTGCTTTTGATCCTTCAAGTGAAATAATTGCTAGCGTAATTGAACGGTGGCGACTTTGGTGCGCTGTTCGGGGCCAGAGAGTGCCGAGTAATGCGTCCGATATGGTATCGAACTGTTTCAAAGAAGGCGATACAGCAGTGGCCCCCATCTCCATACGTCTCACAGCCTAGCCGAAATAGTTGTCGATGCCAGGGGAAGGGTTCAAGAAGAAGCTTTAGCTCGGGTGCTTCTATCTAAATACATGTAAAAGGAGAATTTGTTTTTCTCGGCCAAAAATGCACTAAATTTGGCGACGTTTGTTGCATTTAACCGAAAAACCTAAAATCTAGTGCCTCGTGGTTTCAAAGCTTCGGTTTGGGTCGTCAATATATTTGTAACTCTGTAACTCGTCAATAAAAAATGATACCACAACTATGTGAATTGCATCTAATAGTACATTTAAAGAGGGCAAAGTTATGTTACAGATGAATCTAAAAAAAATTGAGAGATACAGAAATGCAGCTTTTTTAGAATCCTTGTACACAACGCATGAAGTTCACGTACGATATAAGATGGCACATGATACTTGTCCGCTTTTAATGATCTAGTGGATGCCGTTTACAGAACCGCAATGTTTGCTCTTGATTCATACCTATTATTTTCTGAGCTCCGTGCTGCTACTTTCTTTTTCAAACATTCGAATTTTTTGAAATCTTCTTAACAAAATTCAAGCTTGAAATCGAAATTGCGCTTCCAACGGTCTCTAGAATTTAACTTTCTCTCTCAAATGCAATGAATTTTACTAAAATCAGTCCAGGGGTTACCTCAGAAAAACGTTGTTTGGGTTTTACATTTTTACATTTTTCGGTTTGAATAGGCCGCGTTGGAGTTGGACCTTGGCTAAAGCTTCCTCTTAAAGGCCACCATTTCAGATAGAAAGATATTGGGCCCTCTACTCTCAGTTACCATGAGAAACTGAGAACAGCCAGGACGAATATCTCAAAGGCCTTTTGAGTCATGTGAGCGATGCACCAGGGCCTTCGTGGCTCGGGCTGTGTCGTCATTTCTGTCGAAATAGCCGAGAAAATTTCATATTTGACTAAACGTTTAACTTTATCGAGTTTATTAATTGCTGGAGAGAAACACACGTAGAAAAGACAGAGAAAAAGAAAGAAGTTGCACAAACAGGCGCAGTTACACAAAAGGTGTTACGCTTTCCTGTTTTTGGTATTCCTGCCGACTTTCATCGACAGCATCTATATCAATCTGTCTACGTACATCAAGAAATAACTTTGTTTTACGAATATGCAGATAGCCGTATCCAAAAGCACTTACTTCTCTACTGCTTTCTTCTTGCGTTCTCCCTCTAATTTTGAGATAAGGCATTATCCTCAGCTCTGCCGCCTGCATGCCCACTATAGATGAGAAATTCATTGAACGGTCGTTAGATGCTCTTTTGTAGCGACGACTCGTCGCCTAGCGTTTTGTCAGCGATGTACATTTTTGTGGAACGTTGCCTGCTTCGACGGATAGCCTGAGCTTTTCTCTCTCGTCGTCATTGTCTATCACATAGCTAACGCCCCACTTCTCCTTATTTTACAGTACCGTTGTCTCCCCCGCGGAAAAGGAAACCGTCCCGTGACCTACGGGTAGCACCACGAAGGCGGATCATAGTACGGCTTTAGACGCTGGACATGCACAATTTCGCGTCCTCGACGGCGATGATCCAAACGTAGCTCGAGGGCTTCCACGATATAGTTGACTGGAGCCGTTTTGTTTATGACGCGGTATAGGCCCTGGTACTTCGACGCGAGTTTCAGCGACAGTCCAAGGGTAGGGACTGGAACCCAAAGCTACACCAGTGAGCCAGGAGCATAGTATACAGGACCATGGGAAGTTTCCCGATGGTGCTTCTGGCGTTGCTGGTCTTCTGATGTAAATATACGGGATAGCTTGCGACACTTTTTGGCGTGTGCAGCAGCATCAGATAAGGTAGTGGTTTTCGTGTTGTCCAAGCGGTACGGAAGCTTAGTATCCATTGTGGAAAAAACTTCGCGTCCATACAGGAGAAAGAAGGACGAAAATCCCATGGTAGTCTGCGTGGCGGCATTCCAAGCGTAGGTCAGAAATGGTAGAACTTGGTCCCACTTGCTTTGGTCGGATGCGACATACATGGCCAGCATGTCACCAAGAGTGCGATTAAGGCGCTCGGCCATGCCATTAGTCTGCGGAGAGCCTGGATGACGTCGGAGAGGAAGACGCGGCCTCTATAACTGAGTAATTCCCTGGGAGCTCCGTGGTGAAGGAAGATGTGGCACAGGAGAAACCAGGCGACGTCACGTGCACAAGCGCTGGACAAAAGGGAAGTTTGCGCATAGCGCGTAAGATGGTCGACGGCCACGATTACCCAGCGATTGCCGTCTGATGGTGTTGGCAGAGGTCCATAAGTGTCGATGTCTACTCGATCAAAAGCACGTGCTGGACAAGGCAAAGGCTGCAAAGGAGTGGTGGAACGACGACGGGGATCTTCGTGGCGTTGGCAAACGAGACAGGAGCGCACATAATGACGGATGAAGTGATACATCCCCCGCCAGTAGTAACGAAGGCGCGTATGTCTTCAGAACGCCTGCACGCGCTTTCTTAGGCGCCGTCACTGTCGGCTACACCGCACTGTGCAGGTATGCCACTTGCCGCTATCGACGGCGCATGCGCGGCCAGCGCGCCGAGTACTAGCGGTCACTATAGTCGGATACAACTTTAGAAAAAAAGGGGGCGTTTACTCCTCCGAGGCGAATGCACACGAGCATCCACCAATGGGCGCGCACTCTGGACCGACGTCATGCGCCGGGCGGCCGGTGACTTCGCCGCTTCGGTCATCTGGGCGGGGCCTCCCCTTTTTTCTAAAGTTGTATCCGACTATAGATGTACTTCACATACAAGGGCGAACAACGCGAGGCCGACAAATTGAGATGGCCTTTAGATGCGCGATGAACGGGCAATCTGCTTGGGTGCAGAGTCACGCTCGCTATATTGAATTCTTTATTCCGCGCATGGCATGAACATTGTGGGCACGCGCAATAGCATTCCTGATAAGAAGCTGCGTGCGAATACTGGTCTCACTGGAACGGCTATAGTAAATATTAAGCTATATCCATGGATTCCTAGGATCAGACAGCATGCAGCTTTAGAATAGTGTTTGTTTTATGTACGGTAAGCACAAGCACCTTTGCGTGATGTTACGGAGCTTCCATTCTACTTATTTTAATGTACGGAAACTCAAACGCAAGGATTACGTTGAAAAAGAGGGCACCGTCTGGGGCCTTGCGCCAAACGTACCCAAGCAAACACAATCCCTTAGTACGTATCATGTCGCTGCTATGCGGACGCGTTTGGTTAGGCCTACGTACACCTTAACCGTCGAACGATCTCAGAAAATTGACGCGCTATGCGCTCATAACAGACGTTTTAGGTGCGTTTAGAGGAAGTGAAAGCTCATTTTCAATTGTCACCAGCGATCACCGCGAGTGAAAGCGTAGCCATCACGAGAAATGAAGCTGAAGCGCAAGCCATGGGTGCCTCCATATTCGACAACGCTACTTCTTAGCGTCCGTAAATGTTACGAACGGTAAACTCGCCACATGACACACGTAATCATCTCGCACGTAAACCTCCAAAACCCAATAACGTTCGCTGCATGCGCAGTGAAGACAACGCTATTTTTCCCGTACACCAGGCGACAAAATATTGCGGGGCATGAGATCTGAGAAAAAGCTCAATATCTCTGCAACCTCACAAAGCAGCCTGGTATTTCCATTTCGGGCATCGACTACCCTACGCTAACAACATAGTCGTATACAGTTTTACTGGCTATTGCTACATGCTGCTCGGGAGTTGAACCTTTTCGGAGACACCCGTGGTCCGTAAACGTTTGTCCCCGGGTGTACGTAGTGGGTTTACGTTCGGGTGCAAACGCTATTCTATAACTGCCTAGTGACAAGCATCACCGGTTTACAATCCGTCTCGTCTCGCGCTCCATCAAGGGGTGACAGCAGCGAGACTGTTGGTGGCCCTCATCGCGCATGCGTATAAGCGCATTCGTGATGTTTCTGCTGCAGAGCAGCTGTGGCTTCGTGTGTCGTATAGCGCCCCGTTGAATAGGAGCTTGAGCGCAACTACAAACATTCTTATCGCTCGCAGTGCATCGCCCTTCCGAGGAAACTGCAAATTTTTTTGCGTATGCCAGACAAGCGTTTGATTACGCTTCTAAATCACCACCACCTCTCATCCGCAATCGATACATAGTCCCTTGGCATTGCTAGACACTGCTCCCATAGAACAAGCGATGCCTGGGCGTATGGAACATGCAACATAAAAAAAAATTAATTAATGCTAAAAACGCCGGAAGGTTATCTCGATAGCCTAAATGTTTCATTTGTCGCCTTAGTATTATCTTGTTGGAATTGCCTTGTTCTATAAGAAGTGCAATTGTGACCTATCGCATATTACAAAATCCGTGGAAATGAAAATAACCACAAAAACACAAGTTCATGCAGTTCGAACTATAATTTAAACGCTATAAAACTATTCAACGTCAAGATGCAACATACTACGGAAAATTTGAATATAGTCCCACATCCGCACAGGCATTGGTGCTCCCATAATAACGACCCAAGGCTCAAGTAGGTGCGCCGAACATCAGCTCAGGCAAGAATGCCTCGCCCAATCTATAACACCTTTCTACCGAATCCTCTGGGAGAACATGCAGTGCCTCAGATGTAATCGAAACTCGCTTCTTTGTTTCCGTTGTGTACAGCGGCCACTCTTCACCGTCCACCTTCGGCAGAGACCTGCGAAAATGTTAATGCGGTCATAAAAACCCATGAAATTATTTTTAAAACTGAGCACTATCTCTAATGGTATCATCGTCGCAAAACAAAGTAGTGAGCAGCTTCGTCATTCGATGCCTAAATACTTAGCAAAAAATATTTTTCTGCATTATTGAAGTTCAAAAAATATACTTAAATGTACACGGAAACGCACTTCCTGATTGATAGAGTGATTTTTGCACATCTACCATAAATTTATGCATAGCTTCTAAGAAGAAAATTTGGGTTCAAATGAGGAAGTGTGCATTTGCATCAATGTTTAGGCTGCGTCGAACCTTTGTATTGGACCCTGAAATAAATTCAGAGTTCTTTTTACGCTGGCTGCTCATAAAATTCTTCGAAGTGTAAGTATGCCTTCCCGCACATAGCCACAAGCAAGCCTCTACATTCAGCAAGTGAGACAAGTTTACCTCGCGCTCAAGCGACCGACCCTTCCGAGCTTGTGTAACAAGAGAGATAAGTTCAAACTGCATTTCCCACGGTTGGTGCAGTGCGTGCCACATTTTAGAAGGCGCTTTGCTCGCACACCGCCATGACACCGAGTGGAAGCGCGAAGAGAGCTCTGCTAGAAGGCGCGTTTGTTTGAATGGCAGCTGCTCGGAAAGAGAAAGCAAAAGGAAAATAAAATAAAAATTTTGGAGCCTTAAAAATTCTGCTTACTTTACCCCTGTGTCTGCGGATTGCTCTTCCGATATCTAACAGTGGCATCTTAAAATAAGTTTTTTTTTTTACCTTTGGAATATACTCTGCGCAATAAGCATCAACATGAAACGCGATTACCTCGCTGCTCTGTCTGTAAGTCTCAAGAGGATGTAAGTAACAAGCTGGGATATAGGAAAGAGCTTGCAAAGTATCAGTGATTTTGGTCTGCGGCGCTGCTCTGTCTGCAAGTCTCAAGAGGAAGTAAGTAACAAGCTGGGATATAGGAAAGAGCTTGCAAAGTATCAGTGATTTTGGTCTGCGGCAATTCAAACCCCTATAACTTTCAAACAGTGTGAAATATTTTCTTGTACAGTTTCTCTGTCTTTGAAGTTTGAATTGCTCGAACTCGCGTACATCTGCTAATTTTTTTACTTCATTCCTCGCTTCAACGTAAAGATGGTATAGCTAACTGGGTAAGCGGTATAAGGAGGATGCCACAACGACGGTGGTGACTGCCGTCGTCATTGCAGTAATGGAAACGTAATATAGGCGCACATAGCAAACCCATTTTCAACGTTTTAGGCGGTGCTTCAACAAAATGAACACAATTAAATACACTTTACTTAAGTCCATTGTATACAGTCCAAGACATGAGAAGATAAAAAACAAATTTACATGCGCTCATCATCACTTCAGTCTTATAGTATACGGCGCTTCGCCGGTGCAATATGAGTTCTACGCGCAAGGAAGCCGAGCGGAAGGCTAAGTGTGCAGCACTCGACGGAACTCAAGTGTCCAGTTACAGCGCTGTTGTCTTCTGCCAGAAGCACGCGCTTGCAGATAGTCGATTACTGCACACAGATTTACAATCGCGATTAAAATGCTGCCTTTTATGGAAATGCACCCACGTGGGGTTTGATGCACCCACGTGGGCTTTCCGGCGTAGAATGTGTAGACGCGCGAATAGTGCGTATAGAGGAGAGTGTTTTGTAATTGCTGATTTCTACAGCGATGACGCGTTACGTGTGAATAAAGTGCAATGGCGGTGCCCTGTGGTGCACCTTTTGCACCCTCTAGCGGAGGCGACGCTGGCTCGGTAGAGTGTGTTCCCGCATGCTGAATGTGGGCTACCCAAGGGGTGAGGGCTCCCTGATCGCCTGAACCAACTGTCCATTCCTAGGCTACCTAGAGATTTTCCAGTGGCGCACCTTGAAAGCCAAGGGAGATTGCGTTATTGCCTGACACCGGTGTATTTCATAAAATCTTGGGTGTCCAATGACTCACAAAGGCCGGCACCACTTCAGGATAGAAGCGCGTGAGCTTGTTGCTTGCGCGTGAAACGATCCGTGGTAAACAGAGCCATACCATAACCAAATGCGGCTGCGGTGTAACGCGCGAGCACGCAATGGCGCACACAGCGAAGCCCACAGCTCGCGCGCTCTAGACAGGCAGCATGGCCACTGAATTGTGGTGCCATTGTGGTCCTGCATTTCACTAGTTACTTCACTGCCGCGTACGACGATCGTGCGATTGATTCAAGCGAAGCTCTCACACACACACACACACACACACACACACACACACACACACACACACACACACACACACACACACATATATATATATATATATATATATATATATATATATATATATATATATATATATATATATATATATATATATATTGTGACGCAGCAGTAATCACGGCTTTTATTCCGCGTCAAAAGGTTAGGCGAACCGACCACGCCCACAGCAAGGAGCACACTCGAGAGCCAGCCCCACAAGCGATGATGAAGAAGAACCCCATATGAGCCCCACATGATGATGATCATGTACAGATGACAAAGAATAGCTTACATCTCGCTACACTAATGTCCCCTCGCGCGAGAGCGGCCATCCTGGCCGCAACTCAAAGGGGCGGTGAACGTCTCGTGAAAGGTTTCATACGGGAAACGTGGACAATCTCAGCGGCGCGGCAGCGGCGGTCATTTGGAACAATAACTGGTTCCACGCGATAGTTCACTGGAGAAGTCTGCTCCATGACTTTGTAGGGGCCGATGAACCGAAGCTGAAACTTGTCACACAAGCCAGGAGTACGAACTGGTGTCCGGAGTAGCACTTCCTCGCCAGGGCGGAAGCACACGACGCGATGAGAGGCGTCGTAATGCTGCTTGCGGTCCTGTTGCCGTGCTTCGGTGTTGATGCGGGCGAGCTGGCGACAACGCAGAATGCGGGACACATATTCTTCGCAGGAGGAAGGACATTGATGGACAGTTGGCGCGAAGAAAGAGACGTCAAGACAGGAAGAGGGCGAACGACCATAGACAAGGTAGAATGGCGAGTAACCGGTCGTGCGTTGAACGGCGGTATTATATGCAAAGGTCACGAATGGTAAAATTGCGTCCCAGTTTCTGTGATCCGGGTCAATGTACATGGCTAACATGTCTGACAGCGTGCGATGAAATCGCTCTGTGAGGCCGTTGCTTTGCGGATGGTAACTGGAGGTAGTCTTGTGGGTGGTTCCGGAGGCTCTGAGTACTTCGTCTAGCAGTTGCGAAAGGAATGCTTTTCCACGGTCGCTCAGGAGGACGCGAGGAGCACCGTGACGCAGTATTAAGGATTGAAGTACGAATGCAGCAACTTCAGAGGCTGAGGCAGAACTCACACAAGTTGTTTCGGCGTAGCGTGTCAAGTGATCAACGGCTGTCACAATCCATCGTTTACCGGTGAGAGTCACAGGAAGAGGGCCATATAGGTCAACTCCAAAGACCTCAAATGGTTGCGACGGACATGGAACCGGTTGCAGTTGTCCGCTTGGAGCTGATGTAGGGAGCTTTCGACGCTGACATAGAGCGCAGGAAGCGACATACCTCGCTACACTGGCGGACAATCCAGGCCAGTAGAAGCGCCCTTTGATGTGGTCATAGGTTTTCTGGAAACCAAGGTGACCAGCAGACATGTCGTCGTGAGAAGCCCGCAGGACATGAGCACGTAGAGAGCGTGGCAGAACAGGAACCCAGCGTTGACCGTCAGGGTGATAGACGTGACGGTATAGGACGCGGTTGTCAATCTTAAATTGCGTCAGCTGCCGACGAAGGCGGGCGTTAGGCGGGCGCGAAGCTCCTTGAAGGTGGTCAATGATGCGCCGACAGTAAGAGTCGGCAAGTTGATGAAATTGGAAGGATTTGTTGTCGTGTGGAGGCATCTCGTCGACAGTGGCCAACAAGAAAGCATCTGAGGAGGGATTGAGCGAAAGCTTGTCACGGATGGTAGTTGGAGCTCCATTGCATGGTGTCGTAGGAAGCGGACAGCGATAAAGCGCGTCTGCATCTTGGTGTTTTTTCCCGCACTTGTAGGTAATGGTAAAGTCGTATTCTTGCAAACGAAGAATCCACCGACCAAGTCGTCCAGACAAGGTCTTCAGCGTCGAAAGCCAGCATAATGCATGATGGTCTGTAACGACCGTAAAGTGGCGGCCGTGAAGATAAGGTCGAAACTTTTGCACAGACCAAATGATAGCTAGACATTCCTGCTCCGTGATGGTGTAATTCTTTTCGGCGTTTGTCAGAACGCGACTTGCGTATGCGACGACCCTCTCACCTAAAGTGTCGTCTCGCTGTAGGAGAATGCCACCAATGCCGTGACCACTAGCATCCGTATGCAGGAGGGTAGGAGCAGCTTCATCAAAATGGCGTAGGACTGGTTCAGATGTAAGAGCTTGCTTCAGATGGGTGAACGCAGATTCACATTCGGGAGACCACACAAAGGGAACATTAGAACCCAGTAATTTGTGCAGAGGTGGCGCTATTGAGGCGAAGCCCCGTATGAATCGCCGAAAATAGGAAGCGAGGCCTAAGAAACTACGCAAATCTTTGGTCTTTTCGGGACGAGGGAAGTGCTGAACTGCGGAAACCTTGTCAGGATCAGGACGAATGCCATCTTTGCTCACAATGTGACCTAGAACTTTGATCGTCTTGCTCGCAAAATGGCATTTCTTGGTGTTTAGCTGAAGTCCAGCGTTGGCAAGGCACCTGAGAACGTCATCCAGACGTTGCAGGTGCTGAGAGAAGGTTGACGAGAAAACAACAATATCGTCGAGATAGCACAGGCAAGTCTTCCACTTTAGGCCACGAAGAACGGTGTCAATCATGCGCTCGAACGTTGCGGGCGCATTGCAAAGGCCGAATGGCATGACATTAAACTCGTAGAGTCCATCTGGTGTTGAAAACGCTGTTTTCTCCTTATCGTCCTCATGCATAGGTATCTGCCAGTAGCCTGAACGCAGATCGATGCTGGAGAAGTACTCGGCACCCTGCAGGGAATCCAAGGCATCGTCTATTCGCGGCATAGGGTATACATCCTTGCGTGTGATCTTGTTAAGTGCTCGGTAGTCGACACAAAATCGAACAGAGCCGTCTTTTTTGCGAACCAAAACAACGGGGGAAGACCAAGGGCTAGCAGAGGGGCGTATTATGTTGCGTTGGAGCATGTCGGTGACGTTCTCGTCAATGACTTTCCTCTCGGCTAGCGATACGCGATATGGTCTACGGCGCACGATGGATGTACCATCTGTCTCTATCCGATGCGTCGTAATCGAAGTCTTTCCCAACGAAGATGAATGCGCGTCAAAGGAAGCTTCATGTTTTTGGAGCAAAGCAAGCAATTGTTGTGACTGCGAAGGTGTCAGGTCGGAACTGATGGCAGCTGCAAGAGCTGAAGGAGATGCGGCCCGTCCGGTACAAGGACCTTCAGAGGAAGCTGGTTTAAAGGAAATAACAGATATAGACTCTGATGCAGTGGCGCAAGCCAATGTAGTGCCTTTAGGGATGAGAATCTTTTCGGATGTCGGGTTTGTAGCGTAGAGAAGTGCAGAGCCATCATCAAACCTAACGAGCCCTGATGCAAAGGCTATCCCTCTTGCAAGACAGCGTGCAGATGGTAAGACGAGCACGTCGCCGCAGTCAATCACATCAGACGTGATAGTAACGATGCTTTGATGGTGAGGAGGTAACGCGGTATCTTCTGCAGCACGGAAGTGAAGGGGTGTGTCATCTGCATGAAGTGAATAGGTCGTGTCGGTCATATGGAGAACGCGTTGTCCACAGCAGATGGAGGCGGAGGCCATAGAAAGAAAATCCCATCCCAATATGAGCTGCTGGGCACACGAACTTAGCACTGCAAATTGTACGTGATGTAGAAGTCCATCGATGGAAATACGAGCTGTGCACATGGCGATAGGTCGAATGGAGGCCCCTTGAGCAGCGAGTAGCGTAGGTCCTTCATAGGGGGTCGTAACTTTCCGAAGTCGCGAACACAAATCACGGTGAATGACTGAAACACTAGCACCAGTGTCTATTAAAGCTTCTACTTGTACACCTTCTACTCCAACCAATATCACATTGTACGGACGCGATGGAGGAATTTCTGTCCTGTCGTTCGATGCAGCTTTTCCTCCAAAAGCTGCATAATTTAGTTTTCCGGACGACGCTCGGCGAATTGAGAAGCAGGTCTCAGTGGGGACGTCGAGCGGCGAAGGGGTGACGGCGAGCGGCGTCTCGCAGGACGGTAAGCCGTCTCGGATGCTACAGTAGGCGATGGAGAGCGTCCGCGCGGTGGACCATAAGGACGGCGTTGGTCATGGAAGCTCCCTTGACGTTGGAAAGTAGCTCCGGGCGAAAAGTCATCCCGTTCGTATACGTCATAGCCGCGACGCTCGTCTTGCTGGCGCTTGCGGCAAAAACGCGCTATGTGGCCGCGATAGCCGCAGTAGTAGCAGATGGGACGAGGAGGACGCCACTGCGGATAGCTGGTTTGGGTAGGTGCGCTGGTAGTCATGGAAGCGATGTGAGCAGGTGTTGGTTTTGGAGGCATCGGTGGGACGATGACTGGAGTAGCTGCGGCTACTTGTGCGTACGTCGATGGGGCCCTAGGTGTTAGAGGGTCCGTGTACGCTGCACCAGCCATGGATGCCAATTCCTCCTTGATGACATCTCGCAGATTGGTATCGGAGGCATGAGAAGGCATAGGTCCTGCTGCTAAGCCAAGATACTGGAGCTCTTCTCGAATTATTGCGCGTATCATTGCTCGTAACGTAGGGTCGTTGGCGCTAGTGTTTGCAGTGGTGTCCGGCTGCAACCGTACTGATTCCAGTTCGTCAAGGCGCTGGCAAGTAGCGACGATATCAGCGACGGTAGTGGGGTTCTGGATGGCTAAAGCATTGAAAGCAATGGCGCCGATGCCTTTGAGGATGTGGCGAACCCTGTCTGATTCGGTCATGGCCGTGTGCACGCGTCGACAAAGAGCAAGCACATCCTCGATGTACGACGTATAAGATTCACCGGGTTGTTGCTTGCGAGTGTCGAGCGTCTTTTTTGCGAGGGCAGAACGAACAGCCGGTGTGCCGAAGATTTGGCGGAGCTGCTGTGTGAAAGCACCCCAGTTCGTGAAATCAACCTCATGGTTGAAAAACCAAGTCTTCGCTACGCCTGTCAGATAAAAGGCGACGTGACGCAGCTTGGACGCATCGTCCCAACGGTTAGCCGAACTCACTCGGTCATAGTCGTCCAGCCAATCCTCGACGTCTTCACCGCGAAGTCCAGCAAACAGATGGGGATCACGCTGGTGCCCACTGACAACCCAATATGGAGCGGCTGGGGTAGTCGAGGCCGAGATGGTAGAAGTAGAAGTGCCTGTGGGCTCGTCCTGCGACATGTTGGCGGACAGCTGGCACAATCGGCGACCCGATCGAAGCTCCAGGAGGTTGAGCGGGGAGTCAGAGGACGGGGGACCGAAGAGCACACTCCACCACTTGTGACGCAGCAGTAATCACGGCTTTTATTCCGCGTCAAAAGGTTAGGCGAACCGGCCACGCCCACAGCAAGGAGCACACTCGAGAGCCAGCCCCACAAGCGATGATGAAGAAGAACCCCATATGAGCCCCACATGATGATGATCATGTACAGATGACAAAGAATAGCTTACATCTCGCTACAATATATATATATATATATATGTATTGAACGCGAAGAATGTCTGAAGCTCCTCCTTTTTCTTATCACGGACTTAGTGGGATACAGTACTTAATGACGCAGTGAAGAGTCCAGAAATTATTTGCTTAGTTGTCTTTAGAACAATATTTTGTGTACAGCGGAGAAGTCTTCATGCGTTATAAGTATGAGCCCCTGCTCAACCCAAACAGTGGGAATGACCGAAAGGGATCAGATGCTTTTAACTTCTGAAATTTTTTCTAACTACCCAATTGACAAACCTCATGTGCCGTGTAACATTCATATCCAATAATCACACATGAACCATATAGGATCCAATATACAGACCAATTTTTCGCATTTGTTGTATGATGCAAATGGATATGGAAAATATGGAGAATACGACTTTTTTTTTGTCCAGCATATTTAGTGCTGAGAGAAAGGAACACATCATGGTGGAAATTTGACAGTAGGTTTTCGTTTATAGCGGACGACAGATGAGCGGCCCGCCATCGCAAAAATGGAATAGCAGCCAACGGAAGGAAAACGCAGTCGAAGATGGCAGAGTATTAGCAGATAAGATGAGGTGAAATTTTAGGCAGATTACAGAGTGCACTAACGGAAGGGCCGGGTGACTGGAGGTCGCGACGAGAGGTCGTGCAACACATATAGAGGTATGAAGTGTAGTCTACTGGTGATGACCAGATGAAGTACCTTTACGGAACGTAGTTGAAGCAATATTGCTGTCCCCCCTTTATTTCCATACAAAGTGGTTAAAATGTGCATCAGTGAACTCAGTGCAGGGACTTTAGAGCCCGGTGGCACGGTAGACAAAACCATATAGTTACTCAGTTACGATGGCTGCATTACAGGGGAGTAAAATGTGACGTCAATAAGAAAGGTTGCGTTAATACGAGTTTCAAAGAGCTCTTCAGCGTACAGGTTTAGTAAATGTAGCAAATTTTCCTCCTTGTAATATTTCTTCCGAAGTATATAAATATTGTTAAGGAGCCACCCAAAGTGGCGCCAGTCAGTAGAAGAGGATTTGAAGTGTAGAGGTGGAATCGGTCTTGACAGTTATCTTGTTTATGCATCAATGTCTCTGTTGTATATATTGTAAACAAATTTATATGTGGCTTATGCAACCCAACAAAGTGATGACAGGTGCGGTATACCCACTAGAAACAACGGAGCTTTGCAGTGGGTGTCATCCTGGACCCGACAACATGACGGACGAAACAGGACCCTACATGGCATGTAAGCGTGAAAGTTCCCACAACAGATGGGATCCGACGATTATGTTAGCTAACTTGGTATTCTACTTGCAAGGCACGGTGAAGGTGTCGTTTAACCACGAAGAGGAAGAGCTTAACGACTGGGACATGTGCAAATAGAAGCTGAGGGATTGTTCGGCTTTCCCGCCGGGAAGTAGAGCACCGCTAAGAAAGAACTAGTGACACTCGCCCTGCAGCATACAGGATCATACACTCTTACATCCATGACGTGCTGGTTCTGTGCCGTGAGGCCAACAGCGATTTGGCTGAGTCAGATAAGTTTGGGCCTGTACTGATGGGAATCACTGACGATGCTTTCAACCTGCTCATATGCGAAAATTGTGAAACAGTACGGGACATCATAAAAGGGTGTCAACGCCTTGAGCAGGCCAAGAGCCGTTGCATTGCTACGCCGTTGGCACGTCTGCCGAACACAGCTGCGACATCCTCTCATGACGACAGGCTTGGAGTGCAGCGACCATCATCAGATGACCTGACGAGGAAAGTGCGGCGAGAACTTGAAGCTATGGCTTCTACAGCCATTTTCCCGCCACAGCCACCCAAACAACTTGCCTATAGAGCACCATTTGTGGAGGCAATAGTCTGCGAAGAACTCGCTAATGTTGAAGTTCATTTTGTACGTGCCATTGTCGGTTCGCAGCTGTCTAGCTGCCTCCTGCTTGAGGCCCATTGATTGGTCTGCAGTATCCTGCACGATATAGAAATCGAGCCGAGTGGCGCACCGAAGGCGATCCGTCAATCGATTTTGCCAGCAGGCATAGCGGACACATTTCTCGCCATTTTAACCGCACTGTCTCCTCCCCTCTAAGACCACCATTCACCAGCTATCGCCCCGCACAAGGCGAGCGTCTTACGAGCCTACATTTCACCTCAACAGCCAAACAATGACGCTCGTGCTCCTTAGAACATTCCACCCTCGTCATTCCGATATCACCAGTCCGGTTCCTCACCAGCTCGCCGACCGTCGTCCCTATTGCCGCAGGCTCACAGCCCACCATCCACGATGCAGCCTCGACGGTCATCTCCGGGAAACTAAGCGATGAAGCTCCCAGAGGTGACGCTGTATGGACGACTGGACCGCAAAACCCTCTGATCACTTTGCCGACCAAACAAAACTTGACGTACGTTTTAGTCGATTGCGTCAGTGTCCGAACGCTTACTGACAGTGTCACGCTCGTCTCCGTGATGAGTGCCCAGTTGAACCGACGCCTGCACAAAATTCTCCTACTCGCTTCATCGCTAACCCTCCGCGTCGCTGACGGAGGAACGCCTACCACGCATGGTATGTTCACCGCTCGTATTGGTGTCGCGGGGCGCCTAACGGCTGTTTTGTTTGCCATTTCGGAACAAATCGCTTACGACGTTAAAGTCGGCTTAGTCTCTTTATCGTCCCATTCAGCCTTCTGATTGCGCGTCTATAGTGTCATTCAGCTTGAAATGCCCCGAGACTACTATAGTCCACCAGTCGCACAACCACGGTTATGCTCTCCTGAAGCCTTCCACTTCTCACGTCAAGCCACTACGTACGTTACTCTACAGTCTTTCCCATATGTTCCTGATGGCGTATACGTGCTATGTCTCACCGCTAAAAAACTAGTTGAAAGAAACTTGGCCATTCCCCATACAGTGTTCACTGTTACAGGCAATCAGACTGCGCTCCCTCTCCATAATTTTAACTGCTCTATACAAATTTTTCCCAGAGGTGTGTCTTTCGGGCGACATCTCGCCTGTGAACGATTGCAGTATAACGGCTCTTGATGCCGACATTCCGTCGTCCTCTACAGGAAGCTCCGATTGAGCGATTATCACAGACGAACTCAGCAAGATGATTGCGTCTGATCTTGTTCCGGTACAAGCTGCTGACTTGCGCCATCTCTTGGAAACTTACCGGGAAATTTTGGACCTTGATGGTCCTTTAGCCCAGACATCGGTGGTCGCCTATCGTATTTATAACGAAGCCTCCAATCCGGCACCCCACCATCCGTATAATGTTTCACATGCTGAACAACAAGTGATACGAGAAGTCAATCGGATGTTGACTAAAGGCATTCTCGAGCCATCTTGCAGTCCGTGTCCTTGTCAAAAAGAAGGACGGCAGTTGGCGCTTGTTTGTGGATTATAGACTTCAAAAATCACACGCAAGGATGTGTACCCTCTGCTGCGTATTGGCGACGCCTTCGACTGCTTGCATGGAGCCAAGTACTTTTCATCGGTAGAACTCCGGTCAGGCCATTGGCAAATCTCGGTAGATGACATGGACCGTGAGAAAACGGCCTTCGTAACACCTGACGACCTCTACCAAGTCATGGTTATGCCGTTCCGCATTTGTTGTGCCCCGAAAACATTAAAAAAATGATGGACTCCTTACTTCGCGGCTATATATGGTCCACATGTCTGTGTTATCTAGACGATATCATAATCTTTTCACCTCCAACGTCCTCCAGTCATCCAACGTGTGTATCAGCTGTTCTTGCTGTTTTCTGATGCTCAGGCTTCCAATTGAACTCATCCAAGTGCCACTTTGGTCATCGTAAAATTATTGTTCTTGGCCATCTCGTCAGTGCCGCTGGCGTTCAACCCGATCCTGACAACTTTCCTGCTCTGTCTTCTGCCGCAGACGTAATAGCTTTGCTGGGCTATGCTCGTATTTCCGTCGTTTTACCAAGAACTTTGCCGACACCACCCGCCAGCTCACCGACTTAAGAACGACTTTGCTTTTACATGGGGCCTTGCTCAAATGAAAGCCTTCTCCACCCTCGTACGTTTGCTCACGGCTCCCTCATTGCTGGCTCATTATGATCCATCTGCTACCAGGGAACTTCACACGGATCCCAGTGACCATGGAATTGGGGCTGTGCTTCAGTTGTAGTGTAACGCAGAGCGCGTAATATCTTACGCCAGTCGCGTCCTGTCACCCGTCTAGAGGATCCTTTTAATTGCCGAACGGGAGTATCTGGGCCGTTAGTTTGGGCAGTGGCCAAATTGCGCCCCTACTCGTACGGCCGCACATTTTCTGTGCTTACCGATCACCACGCCTTGTGCTGGATCTCTTCACTTAAAGACCCCACTGGACGATTGGGTAGATGGGCGCCAAGGCTCCAAGAATATTTGTTTGCTGTTTTATTTAAATGAAGCCGTTTGCACAAGGTCGCCGACTGCCTCTGCTGTCATTCTGTCGACCACCTTGAATATGACGCGCACGACACCGACTCCTGCGTCCTGGCCATTTCTGTCTTATCTGCCGGATATACGCACTGAACAACAGCGTGATGACTGCTTAAGTGTTCTCACCGATCATCTCAATTCTGGACATTCGGAGCCTACACTGCACGTGTTCGTGCTCCGCGACGACCTTGTCTACCACCGCAGTTTACGCCCTCAAGCGCCAAACGTTTTAGCTCGTTGTAACATCCCATCTCCAGACGTCAGTTCTTGAGCACTTGCATGACACCCCTACTGCAGGCAACCTCAGCGTTCCGCACACTTACCACCGCGTAGGGAACCGCCTCTACTGGCCATGCCTTTACCGCTTTGTGCATTACTACGGTGCAGCCTCTGCGCTCTGTCAGCGCCTCAAAAAACCTGCTGTGCTGCCCGCTGGACGTATTCATCCCATCGATGTGCCCTCAGAACCATTCGTTCACGTCGGTCTCGATCGTCTCGGCCTATTTCCGACGTCGAAATCTGGCAATAAGTGGGTCGTTGTCGCGTCTGATTACGCGACCCGGTACGCGATTATGCGAGCTTTGCGCGCAAGCTGTGCGAATGAGACAGCAGATTTCCTTTGACATGATGTCAACCGCAATGACGACGCACACCAGCAGCTCCTTACTAATCGCGGCCGCACCTTTTTCTACCCAGTAGTTGAAGGCCTACTTCGCTCCCATTCTGCCGAGCAAAAGCTTGCCACCGCCTACCACCCGCAGATAAACACACTGAAGGAGCGGCTCAATCGCAGGTTGAGAGAAATGCTGCGAATATACGTTTCTGACGACCACAGTGATTCGGACAGCAAGTTACCCTTCCTGACGTTCGCCTATAACTTGTCTCGCCACAAGACCGCTGGCTTTTAACCGTTTTACATTGAGTGCGGCCGCCACCCTTCTTTGCCCTTTGACAAACTGCTTCCGTCCTCAACGAACACTTCCACTAAAAATGCACAAGACGTCTTCGCCCGGGCTCGCACGGCACGCCATATTGCCGGCTCCCGGTTCACTGAGTCTCAGGCCGCGCATAAGATCCGATACGATGGCTGACATTGAGAGGTTCAATTTTCCTCCTGGCTCCGTTGTCCTTCTATTGAAACCATGTCACCACGTAGGCTTGTCTGAAAGCGCTACACAGGCCCTACGCAATATTGCGTGATCTTCGCGATGCGAACTGCGAAATCGCTCCGCTGTACTCGCGTGTGCCCACGGACATTGTGCATATTTCCCGCATGAAGCCTTACTTTGCTGCGAGTTAACCTTCCTTATAGTAGCGCTGAGAGGGTTGCTTTACAGGCGGGGGTTGTGTTACGGAGCAACCGAGGGTGGCACCAGTCATAAGATTTGACGTTTAAAGCTGAACTCGGTTTCGACAGCCATTTTCTTTATACATCGTTGTCTCTCTTGGAAATATTGTAAATACATCTTTATATGTGATTATTATTATATATAATATAGTTTATATGTGAATAACATTAAATTGTGAGGTATCTTCGTATTCTCTCTGCATTTTTTCTCACGTTTCTCAAAGCTACGTACAAGAGAGGCTTCATCAGGAAACAATCAACATTTATAGGCTGCGTTCCTTTCGTGCACATGGACGTTTTAGCGACCTGGTTCCTCAATCTAGAAAAGCTTTGATGTATAACAAGGTTTCTTCCTAAGCTGCAGTGTTTCACATCATGCTTAACCCTAGCAACAATGTGTCATCGAAATATAAATTCCAGAGGAACAACCTTACCGACCACAAGCGCATATAATCATATGCACTATTACGTGTACGAAGGACTGCTGGTCAAGCTGAATGCCACGTTTCTGTGACAGCTAACTGTAGGGAAAACCCAACAGAACAGATGTTCAATAAATTGAGATATTTCATTATATGAATAAGCAGTATATATTCTGTTACTGTAATGTTTTCCAAGACGCATGTTGCAACACGAATCCTACAATTACTCATTTGGTGCTTTATTTTTGTTTATAATGGTTTTGTTGAGCAATGTGACCACAATACCCACCCTAGTTGCTTAGTGTCTACGGTGTTAGGCTGCCAAGCACGAGGTCACAGGATCGAACCCTGGCCAGGGCTGCCGCATTTCAGTGGGGCGAAATACGAAAACACCCGTGTACTTAGATTTAGATGCACGTTAAAAAACCCCAGGCGGTCCAAATTTCCGGAGCACCCCATTAAGGCGTGCCTCACAATCAGATCGTTGTTTTTGCATGTAAAACCCCATATTATAATTTTTAATGTGACCACAAAATCAAAGGTTTATTACTTTGACAACGCAAAAATTAACTTTGGCACATATCAGGTGTCTGACCTGCGCCGCGTTTGTCCGCTAGGAGAACAATTATAGCAAACGCTCATATAATGATGATCCATGTATTACGCTCCCAGTGATGAGAATGAAAGCGTCAAAAGTTTAAAAAGACTAACAATTCAATAAAGTTGCCAGGTATTCAAAGTCAACCTGTGCTTAGATTACGATTCTGCTTCGTTACTGAGCGATATAATGCGCATGTAGAACTGAAAGTTCAGTCTCTTTCTCTTTATATATATACACATGCACTAGCGTGGCTGTGTAAGCCACACACAAATGCGAATTCACGACACTAAAGAAGTAAACAAGTGTAACGCTCAGAGTATTGATGATAAATGTTTCAGTTTACCGAAAAGCGACCAAAAATTAAGAGAAATTCTATTTTTATGCATATACAGAAGGTAGTCATTATCTAAAATAAAATAATCTTTGTTTCTTACATTGAAAGAAACGTTATGCATTAAAAAATTAGGCGCAGACAATTGAGACTGCTTACATGTGGGAATGCGAAAGCATTAGCGTCCCTTTGATGAAATATTTCATTCCGCGCCTTCCTTGTTCGCACATACTCTCGCTTGCATTTTAACTGCGCCTCGCTAATGCCAAGCCAAAACGCGTCAAGCGTATCCACGCCCACGCTTTTCCACGAGGACGTCATAAACGTGACGTGTGCAATGACGCACTAACTAGGCGCGCTTTTAGTCAACCAGACCCGCCGAGCCGCCGTGGTATCGGGGAGACTTGCTCGTCTCGCCCCTGCGCCCCCTCGAAGGCCCCGGATCGAATAGCACCCCGACCGAAATTTACCAATCTTTCTTTTCAGAGCGATTAGTTTGCTATGTTTACAGGAACGTGCGTGAGAAATGTGACATCAATCCGAGCGTTATTTGACGTACTTTTTTCTGTTTGTGCTGTCGGCCATATTTCTCACAATCCTTCGGTCATGCGGACGAATTTTCGCGTAATACGTTCGCATTATTATATACCTTCTCCGTTTATTCTTTTTTTTTTCACGTTGATTTTTGACAGTCTACGACAAGAGACATGGCGAATGATGCCGACGATGATGATAATGATTTATTGGAATCCCCTTTGAAGCTGGGTGGTGACAAATAGCCACTCGGCCGGCTTGAGGTAACCAGATATGCTATACATGCATTTCATTCTAGCATTCATTGTAGAGGTTCGTAATTAGACTTCCGTACAGCTCCGTGCCCGTGGGCACGTTCCCGATGCGTCGACAAGCTTGTGTCTGCACCATGAGGGAATTTAAAAACAGCGGTATTGTTGCGTGCATCAGTGCACCGATTGAGATGCGAAGGATGAAGTAAATCTTCACTCCATTGCGACGGTCCTATGCCTAAAGCGAAGTGGGTGATGATGCTTCGCCTCGGGAAGCCTGTGATATCGCCAATAAAGAATTGTAACGCCCACTTCCTCACCGAAGGCTTTTTTTGGAGCGGCATCAGTTACGAAAATGCCGATCGTTGACATTAAGAAAAAACATAGACATTAAACTTTTACGGCGATCTGACTGCAGTTTACATGAACGGGATGTTCAAGGCGGCACAAGAAGACACAAGCTAACGAGTTCGCGCCCATGCCTTATACGACGTTATGAGGCTGTCCGAACGCCACCGCAAGAGTTGATTATTTGTAAACCCATCAGAAAACCGTGTATGGTTTTCGAGTACCACCATGAAAATGTACGGTGCGTTATTCTGAGAAACGGTCGACTGTGCTAACGTGCAGAGTACCTACGACGTTGTGTACGTCCGTAGGACTCTGATTCGAAGTATTTTTTTGTGTCTCACAATTAAAAAAGCGCGGTAATATTACGGCGGCTTTTCAACATCATACTCTTTGATGCTTTAGGACTTACGCATACTATTAGTTGTTTGAGCAAAAGAAGCAATTATTATTATGTTATGCGATTCCGCTTGCGACGGCCGCATTTCGACGGCGGCGAAATGCTAAAAGACCCGTGTGCCATGCACGAAGCGCACACGTCCTCCTGGATATGCCAGAATGTCGCTTATATTTACGCTGCTCGTGTGACAGCGCTACCTGAAGGCGTAAATTGGTCGCACGAGAGAGAAAGTGACTTCTCTTTCAAGGCTTGGTGGGGCCAGTGTGCATGCGGATCAGGCGCGCGCTCTCCGCAATGTGATTCACGAGACAACTCCCGTACACGGGTTTGCGTACGGTTTCAGGGCACGAAACCTACGTGGATGAACGTTATCTTTCTTCTGCGCTCTCATCCGCGAGGCTGGTCACTCGAACGACTTAGGACTCGCTGTACTGCACGGGTGAACATGCACCTCGTATCGCTGCGCGTTGAGTCGAATGTCTTCGATGAGTTGGCGGACTATTTCTTGTATTTCCGCTGACTGGCAGCGCATATAAAGAAGAATGAAAGTCCCCCTTTTTAATGTGTGCAGCGCAGTGAAGAAGTGTAATGTGTTCGAAAGAGGTAAGCAACCCTACTTGCAGCACGAAATGGACAGTGATCAGTTCGAGCTTACCCGTTCCGGATAAATGTTGCAAGCATCTGCATCATGCGGCTGCTCAGCACCTTCTCTTGCGAGTTTCCGATGTCGTGTTGAATGGGCGTGCCAAATAATAACTCCACGTCCTCCAAGCGGGATGGACCGCTTTGGCCCGCGAACCTTGAAAACGTGGGCTGCGAATATATGCGGCACTCTGGGATGTTAGGACAAGTAAAAATAAAATAGTACGTGACTCGTGCCTTTCAATAAAAATGGGCGCTGCTTAGCTTGTACCGTAATATACGCAATGATACGCAAGCACGTTAAGAGCGCACGCGCACTCCATCTGCTCTTATAAGTGGTCATTTAGGTCATACAATATTGCTCGTTGTTATGCTTCCCTAAAAAAATGCAGGGATTATTTTACCTGATTATAGCAGCCATCGAAGTCAGAGCAGGGGTATCGCGCAAACGTATTGTGTTCAAGTTAACCTCAGTTCGCAACTACATTTTTATGCTTGTGAATATATCTGCAAGTCCAACATCATGAAATGGACACGAATTCCTTCTTATCCGTGCTAAACTCTTATAAGGAAACGCAATCAAAAGCTATCTAAGGAATTAAAAATTTGTTGCTGTCATGTCATCATGCATTGTCTATAAAGTAAATCGGACACTATCAAGCTACTGACTAGATGCTTTTTCTTTTTTTTTTTTCGGCGGAACACTCCTTTTGTTTAATGCGAATATCTTAGGGAACCTTTTAACTGCCTTGTGATCGCGTATTGCGTATAGCTGAAAAAGCAACTTCAACAAAGTGCTGAAACAAGCGACACCCAGCAGTGGGGTCTTTGCAAGGACAAAGCGCCGAATACTAACCGTATTTTTTGTTTACGGGGAATGTCTGTAACCCCTATAGGCACCGGGCAGCCCTCGTAAGGCGCCAGCGGCGTGTCGACGACGTGCCGGCGAACAACGGCGCGAACGCTAAAAGTCAAAACACTAGAATGTGAAGGAGACAACGCAACGAAGGCGATCACGGTGCTTCCAGTGATTTCACAATGGGGGTTTTAAGGACTGATGCAGCGGAAAATGCATTTTTGTGTGTCTGCTTTTTACAAAGGTCGCCACTTGTACGAGGCAGGCCACGTTCACGGTACCAGCTAATTTATTATGAAATGGAAAACTAGTGCGAATTGCGATGCAAATGCGCCCCGCCAACAGAGCTCACCACGGTGAGATAAGACGTGGAGGTCCAGCATGTATATTGCGGATGTTATTTAGCTGTGCACGTTAACATTGTTGTGTGCTTAATCATCTAAATAGGATAAAGAACGAAAAAAATTTACCGGAAATGTATGAAGAACGTCTAAAATACATACCGCTGGGTATGTATCTATGGCGCCGCTGCGTGGGTGTCACTGTGGATATGCCCCAGGGGCCATCGGGCATCTGCCGCTCTACAAAGAACCTTTTTTTTTTTTTGACGTCAACTGGGTTCACTGCAAGTATCAGAGCGACATCACACCTATACGCTGACATTCGCGTAATGCTATTTTTCTTGTCAGGGTTGACGTCAACGTTGAGATTTTTTCAGCTCTAAAAAAGCGCATTCTTGCAAAATATGACCTTCAATATCGCGTTTGCACTTTTTAAAGGCTTTGCATGAGATATATCGAGCAAAAAGGTTCTTGCTCCTACAGAAGCGTTTCTCGAAGACTGTTCTGTTTCTTGCGTTAATATTACAGTGACTAAGTATTTGTCACAACCCAACAAAGATTGCCAGAGTGACAGCAGTGGTTATTAGGGGTAACGCGTAGGCTTGTGCGCGTATTAGTCGGCTCCAATGGCGATGGACAATAGCGCCAACACGACATATATCTCAATGAAACCCTGACTCCGCAGGCACAGGACTGTGCAAGCCATGCCAACTCTCCAACTATACCAGGAAACAACAACCGGTGGCAGTGCAGCAACTTTCTTTTTCTTTCTCTATGTTGCAGCCGAGACTACGGACCCCAGTCGCACTTGTTTTGCTACGTCCCTGCGTGCAGCTCCATACCGAAATTATATTTTCGCTATGCAGGTCAAATGAACATCTTACAATATCTTGGACTTTTTTTATGCGAAGCATATTACTAGAGCTTAACCCAGCTCCTCAGGCGCGGCGGTGTCGCCTTCAATACCACGTGACACCGTGACGTCACGACAGAGGAGAAACGGGACTCCAACTCGCGCCGTCGCTGGCGGCGTCGCGAAGGTATATAAGCAGCTGCCTTTGCCTCTGCTAGACACTCACGAGGTGAGATGCCTCCTGGAGACAGAGCTGCTGGTTGGAATGAGAAGCGAAGGTTGCGGCGTGCTACAGAGACTGTTTCTAGGTCGCTTTGCTACGGCGCAGCGACTACGCGCCCCGCATCGGACGCGGTGAGCGTCGAGCAACGCAGCGTTCGGCGCGACAACGAAATGTGCGCCTGAGCAAGCGCCGCACGCCTGAGCCGACACCGGCTTTTCTGCAACACGAGCTCCTTAACGCTGTCGCGTTAAAATAAAGGCTAGTATGCTTCGCATCCTGGACTTAACCTTAGCTAAGCCACAGCCATTTTTTTTAATGCAAGATTATTTAATAATCAAGAAAACCGTTTCGATGCCGAAATAATTTCGTTTAATGCTGTTCCATGTTTTTGGGTTTTCTGGCGTCCGCATCTCTTTTCCATCGCATTTAAACAAATATGGCGTCCCCGGGTAGCAGCACGTCAACGTCGCCTCCCGACGCACTTCCTCAGCGTTGCGCGACCCCAGCCGCCGCGCATCTGTGGAAAGATTAGTCATAAGAAAATCTATCCACGCCCAGGCCAAGTAAGTCATGTACAACGTTTACGCGCAAGTAAGCAAAAGCGACCCGGAGCTGGGTATCACAGACGCATGTCGGAAAGTGAGCGCGAGCTGGCTGGGGTTGGCGAACGCAATGTGTGCCGGATTAAGCGCGTCGTAGTGTTTGGCACCTCGAAGTCACCGAAGCGCAAACCACCGCGTCTCCCAGACACACACAGCAATGCCAAAAGCGGATGAACAAGACTACTGCACGACACTTTCTCTCGAGCTGCCCTACGAAGAAAAGTGCACCAGTATTTCCCGCGAAATGAAATTCTAACAGCCGCAAAACTTGCTCGAGATTTCACCATGATGACATGGAAATGCCTAAAATGTGTGTACGTACAATGCAAAGGCTGCTCAACGACACTGGGTTTTCTTTTCGCAAACGGAAGAGAAACTGCTCTCCTAGAGAGAAACGTCATCATCATGTGGCGGCGGCAGTACCTGTGCACCATCCGAGAACTTCGCACACAAAAGCGGTATGTACGATAATCCATCCTTTCTGCAAGTTTTATAGTGTATGAACGAATAAGCGATCTTTTATCACCCCTGCATGCGTGAACCTTTTTCCGCAAACAGATTTTTTTCAGACACGCTAAAGACGTGAACTGCTTTTGCCTGTAATTGGTAGCATAAAAGATTGATAGTTCCGATCGAAAGGCGAACCACCGATTGCGATAGCATATTAGTAGATAGCTCAACGAAGTAAGAAGTGTAGTTCTATCAGCCACATAAATTTGTAAACATTCCCATAATAGAATGTGAAGGCGTGACTCAGCGAGGACGTAGAAAGAAACAGACACACAGAGATAGCTCTTTGTTTGTCTGCTTCTTTATACGTCCTTGTTCAGTTGCACTTACACCTTCTATCATGGATTCAAACCAACTGGCCCACTAATGTGTTATAACTAACCTAAGCAGCGCGGCATCACGCGCGCAGAGCTAGACATGAACACATTTCGCTCGATGAGCGCGGAAACTCGCTGTCGAAATTCTGGAGTGCAGGACTCGCGGCAGCAGCAAGCGAATTGACCTTCATGCATCTCTCGCTTCAACGCGAACGAAACGCCGAAAGCACAGTGCATACGAAGCTACCGGCACAACGCGCACTCCGCCATCATCGCAGGTCGCTCGAAGTTTTGAGGCCACGCCGGCGTGCACTTGGGCCACGTCGCAGATCGCTTTCAAGAAGCACGAGCGCCGGTAAGTGTCCCTATGGCGTGCGCCAAAGGCGTTTACTGCGGCGTCCGCAATTCCCGTGGCTAACGCCGTATTAGTCGCCGCGTTTGTCTCCGCTCATTACGGAACGGCGGGCGATGAGGTCATCGAGGCACCCTAGCAGTCGCCGGAGAACGACCCTCCTGCCTTGCCTGACCTCCCTGCCTCGCGCGCGGCAGGAGCGGGACCGCATGCGGGCCGCATTCCTCGCTCGCGCACGCGAGATTGAACCGCGTTCGCCAGCTCACCTACGCACGCTTTCACTCATACGGAACCTACGTCGATGCCGACGGCAGAAATGCGCCTTGAGTGTCCATATCATTGCTATCGCCATGAGAGGCGGTAGCGTTCAAGCTTTCTGTGCTCACAGAAGCGCCGTGTACGCAAACACAAGCGTTGTTGCTTGACAGTTCGATGCGTTGTTTATCCTCGCGGAACAGACATTACCGTTAGCCTTGCAAGTGGCGGCATTTTTTTTTTTTTTGCCGCGTGTCGTGCATCACCACATTCCGGCGCCCACTGTGCAGCTCACGCCAATCACCTGGCCAGCATTTGCACGATGGGCAGATTCATACTCTTTGCTCATTGCGTCTAACGAACAAGCGGTGCCTGAATATTGCTTAATTATGATAACTGAGCAGTGCAAACTCACTGAGTCGTTCGCATGCTTTGAGAAATTGCGTGCTGCGTATTCCTGGCGACATGCTTCAATTCTTTTCATTGTTTGTTTCTTTTTGCAGGCACAGTTATTACCTAGACGACACTTGGGTCAACGCTGAACATACCAAGGGAAAGGTCGGGGAGGACGTGAACGTTGTTACGCGCGAGGATGTATTTCGGGAACGTCTGACAACAGGCCTTCGCGCACCATGCGGCAAAGGTGGCAGGCTGATCCTATTGCACGCCGGTAGCGAGGATGGCTTCGTAAATGGCGCTTGTCTCGTTTTCAGAGCAGCGAAATCAGCTGGTGACCACCACAAAGAAGTGGATGGGCCACGGCTCGATAAGTGGTTCTCTGAGCAGCTTCAACCAAACATCAAACAACGCACAGTTATAGTAATGGACAATTCAACCTACCACAGTGTTCACCGCGAGAAAGTACCGACAGTATCAACAAGAAAGTTTGAAATTAGGTCTTGGCTAACCGAAAAAGTCATCGCGTTTTCTCACGGTCAATAAAAGCCAGAGTTGCTGGAGCTGGTCAACGAACACAAGAACACGTTTCCGACCCATCGTGGGGATGTTGTAGTTAAGGCTGCTGGTCACGATGTCTTGAGGCATCCTCCGTACCGCTGCGACTTGAATTCGATCCAACTGATTTGAAGCCATGTGAAAGGTTATGTAGCTGCTAAGAATACAGCATTCGTCCTTGCAGCTGTCAAAAGGTTGCTGCACGAAAACATAATTTTTATAACTGCAGACAAGCGGCTCAGGGCGTGTTCTCAGCTTCGGAGGATCAAATAGGAACTCTGACAGTGTGATGGCATCACTGACGCATGCCTCCACAGGCTTGAAATTTCGCTCGTATCAGATACGAGCAGCGAGAGAGATGAGTGTTAGTGAGATGAGCGGAATAGAAGAGTCACTGTGAATGTGGACATGGTCGCAGAAACCTCTGCATCACTGTGTTTTGTGGTTGGGATTCTGCCTCAAGCTTTTATTAATCACGCGGTTTATGATACAATTGACCATGAGGTTTTACGTGCCAAAACCACAGCATGATCCCAAGGAACATCATAGAGCTCCATCCTGCAACAATGTGTGGTAATTTAAGTTCTTCCTTTTAATTTTGAAACCTCTCCCTTAGGCTTAACCAAGCGGGCATACGCGAACAAATTCGTTTTTTTTTTTTACGTGCACGAAAATGTATTGTACGGGCGTTTTTACATTTTGCCCACATGAAAAGTTGGCCGCAGTGATCGATTTCGCAAGCTTGCGCTTAGGAGCGCACGGCTGCTTGTCAGTCGTGGTGCGTGCAGGACATCTGCATTTCGATGACGGACAAAGCAGTTTTGGGTATAGTTATGAATATTTCTGGAACGCTGCTATCATGTGGAAAGAAAGTTTGTATAAATACAGACGTTGAATTTGCTCATTGCAACGAAACACGTCGCAAGGCATGTCGCAGTGCCGCATACAGCGCACTGTATCGTAGTATGCATGGCAAAGCGCATAGTCGGAAGGTTTTCCCAAAAATTACAGAAACAGTGTATTTTGCATAAGCGTGAAACTAAAATGGAGTTCGTACTTAAATACAAAGGCGATTTCTTAAAGGTTATGGTTGCTCGCGAACCAACCAATTTTTAAGTATTAATATATATATATATATATATATATATATAGTCATATAATGAGAAGCCAACAAACACTGACACCAAGTACAACATAGGGGAAATTGCATGTGCTTAATAAATGAAATAAAGTAATGATAAATTAATGGAAATTAAAGTGGATGAAAAAACAACTTGCCGCAGGTGGGAACCGAACCCACAACCTTCGCATGTCGCGTGCGATGCTCTACCAATTGAGCTACCGCGGCGGCGTTTCCCCATCCACTTTCTTGGGTATTTATGTGTACTAGTAGAACCCTGGGAGTGTTAGCCAGCGCCCTCACTCACAGACCTTGGCGGCGGACGTGGAACGTCATTTTTGCCGCAGGCGTCACGAGAACGTGATCTTTTCGGGTGAAGGCAACTGGTCAATAAACCCACATATGCTACCTGAAGGCATCAATGTTGCCGGATTCGAGACCCTCGTTATGTAATAAACGAGAAGAAAGGGGGTTAACCGAGGGGCCCGATATTTATTAGTCATATAATGAGAAGCCAACAAACACTGACACCAAGTACAAGTACATACCACGGGCCCTATTACGTAAAACTATTCCGCTATGTTTTTATTCCATTCTCCTGATTGCAGGCACGCGTGCCCGCCGACGCAAGCATCACCCGCAGGATTGTCTGAACAGCCCAATCAAATGCTCCCCTCGTTTATAGGAGGACACTTTTGTTTGCTTTAAAAACGAATAACATTGCCTATACTGAGCGGCTTGTCTTATCTAATTGCCTGGAAAGGAGCGAGGAGCACGCTCAAGTGGAGAGGGTTTCGATAAGGCCGAGCCAGTGCACTGAAAGTCGACAACCGAATGAAAAGGGTGGTGCCAGTGTCTGCGATTGGTCCTCTTTTTGTTACTGGCTGGTGGAAAATCGCAGCGGCAAGCAACAGAAGGTTAAGAACGGCCCTAAAACGAATCCTCAGCAAGGAACAGTTGGCAGAGCGAGGTCGTAAACGTGTTGAAAGTGCTCGAAAACGATACACGGCCACTCAAAATGTTTTATTGTGCACAAATAAACCCACGTTCTCCGGCAGGTGCGAGTAGCCAGTGCCTGAGCCATCAGCGGCAGCCATCTTTTATTTCTTTCGAATCGGTGCAGCTTGCGGCTTTTCAGAAAAAGAAATTCAGTTTTGTTTGGCATATGAATTCATCTTGACGCGTACGCGTTCCTTTGACACGGTGAGTTTTCACGGTTTCGTGACGTCGCGTGAGAGGCACGTGAAGTGGGTGCAGTCCGAAAACATTTGACGAATAGCGAAAGGCTAATGGCGAAAAAGCATCAAATCAGAAATAACCGCTTTTCTTTCGTTCAGGCCAACCAGGCATAATCAATGTGTACACTTCTTATCAGATGGGCAGCTATCACGGTTTTCGTGATGTCAAGTGACAGACAGGCGACGTTGGGGTGGTCCGAAAAAGTTTTCGAGCAATCGTGGAGGACTGATTGCAGAACTGGAATATAAAAGTTTGGAATACATTTACGTTATAGCGCCCCAGCTTTCCATAAATATGTTTCCATATATGTATCGTGAATTTTTGCAGCGCCTTACCACGGCTAATTATATCTACCCCATGCATGCATGAAAACAGTCATCGAAAGAGCCCATTTGCCGAAAGTGCTGGCGCAATCAAAAACCGAAATCTCGAGAAAAGGGTTCGGACTACATGGCGCAGTAATATATGTGTATAGGCTGCGCCCACGTAGCCTTCGCTGGACTACCAAAGAAAGTTGTCGTCACGTGTACAGTCGAGGACCTCTACCAACGAACGCCGCCAGTGTGGAATAACCTGTATAAGGAAGAAATAACTATACCCTTGTTCTTGCGTGAGGTGTGCGCTGCGCGACCTGTACAATGAAGTAACATGTATAACGAAGAATTTCGGAGGCTCCAAGCACTTGGTTATAAAGGCGGATTGCTGTGTTGTACGTATTTAGCACGAGCGGCATATATATACTTCCCATCCCATATAGCACGTGCTAGAGCATTAGTCTGTGCTCTAGCTGCCATTAACCCACTAAAATAAAGACTTTCTTTCCTTGTATCACTAGCGGTGGCGAGTCAGTTTGTCCCATTCTCGCCTCGTGGTAGCTAACACTTTGGGACGCTGTGTTCAACAGCGCCGCCACCTTCAGTGTCGGCTCTCATTCCCCATTCCTTTCCTCGTATCGGAACGTCACGAAAACGCAACGAGACAAAGTACCGCCATCGGGTTCGGCCCAGGTTGTGCCATTTATTTCTGGAGTAAAACATTCGCCGTCAATTACGGTACCACCTATTGCGACATGTATATGTGCTTTCATTTTGCGATATACTGACTGGCGCGAAAGATCTGTCCGGTGCGGCATGTTGCAAATTGACGAAGTGTGGCGCGACCGCCTCGCTAATCTGGATATCGCGAAAGGCAGCGCATGGGTGACTCATCGGCACGAGTGGCAGCAACCGCCGCACACAGACCTTGGCTCATGCAGTGCTTTGTTTCCAGATATGTTATCGGTGGACGCGTTCTCCGCATGCCATCGGAAAACAGACGACGGCGTGCTACTCCGGCGCCACCTCGAAGCGGTCGTCACCGCAGAGCCCGTTTTGTGCGATACAACGGTTTTCTTCTCACGCTTTCTCCATACCCTCCTCCGTTTTCCCCCTCGTGGTACCGCTGCACCCTCTTCCTCGACTTCCTTCATCGCGCTCTCTTCGCTCTTCCCGCTGCGCTCCTTGTTCGCTCTTTCATCCTTTGCTGTACTCGTTCGCTCGGTTACACCGGCGCTGAACGCAGGAACGGGCGCCTATGGGCTGCGCTCTAAAATGATGGACGAAAAGTAGAAGTACGTCTGCCTATTTTGTTTCGTGAGCTATTTTGCTGATAGCACATGTGTCGGTAAGCTCCCTTTTTCTGTCCATTGTAATTATATTGATCTTTACAATGCTTCTTCATTAATAATGTCTTAAAAACTAGTCCAATCATCAGTCATAGTCCATTTAACACAGCGCGACAAGAGCCATCGGTGGCATCAAGTGTGAATGCGTTAGTGAGTTTGCGATTGCCAGAGATGCTCAGCAGAGGGTCATGCGCCGGAAGCAATCAGTTGGGAAGTTCGAGGAAGGAAAATGTACCCTAAGAAGAAGACTGATGCACTGATCAGACGGCAAAATGGCGACCACAATGTGAACGTTCGCCTATGTATTCTAAGCTCCTGACCTGTTACAGCTGCGGAGATGAATACAGACAATTCCCATGGTAGACGAAGCTCTTGCATCTCATCAGCTCCTTCAATAATGTTAGAACTACTAGACCATAGCAAAGCAATGTCGAAAATGCACAGTGCTCAGTGATTGAAACGCGATACTCGGAGCGCGCGGCTGCTACCGTCTTCTTTATTTAGCTCTATAAGTGATCGCCATTGGAATGAACGCAGTCACAATGCGTCACAAAGGTTCTCGCTTTCGCTGTATACCACGATGGATAAGCTCACTGTCCCCAGCGCGTACTGTTGGCGCAAAATTTGCGGATTACCATGCGCTAAAGTATCGCGTTTCAATTGCTGAGCACCGTACGTAATGTTGCCTATTGACCGGGCGTGGCCACTGTTTCCGTCTTTTCATCTGGTGAGGCCGCGATGAAAAACAGTTCAAGTGAATGGCCTCACCAGTTTCAGTCATGTTTCAGTAACTGTTCGTGCACCCAAAAACGCTACATATTTGATCAGATTGGGTTTCACGTGATATTCCGGCATCGCAAACAGAACAAAAAAAGAACGACGGAGCATATTAAATCAACGTAGTTGGCGGCATTGCCGGCTGAGCCGGGCCTGACCGTGACATGCCATTACATTCGTGGCGCCGCCGCATGAAGGCGCCACCAATCCAAACTCATCCTACGCCTGGTGCCTATACGCCTGAAAGCACGCTGCTCCTTTTGATTGCATTTAAACTGCCCTACTTACGAAATGTGCTTGGAAAGGTGAGTACTTATGATGCGTCGGAGCATGGGCAGCATCAATAAGAAGCCATCGAAACTTGTCGCTATGCAAACGAAGGGAGGCGCACCTGTGCTTCATAATTATAGCCATATTGCAATAAGAAGTGCCGCCCGCCTATGTGCTAAGCATATATCACGTAACCTGTAGTTTGAAGCTTGTAGCTGCCGAAATACATCTTATTTTTCCAAGTGATGTGTCTGGTATCGTAAGGCTCAAGACGAGGGCTAAAAATCACGCGAAGTACCAAAAGCAATGATGTCCGACAGATGTTACCACTTATTCACTATAATTTTCCATAGACCAATTAGGTAAGTATGCAGAATGTGTCAGATGAGCACAAAAAAAGCTGAACCTGCGACGTTTGCATCATTGCGTCTGCTTTTTCGTTTTAGTGAAGCGCACTATTATAAAAAAATTAGAAATTAAACTCGGTGAAACAACAAATAGCAGCAGGTAAAAAGTGAATAACCATATTCCGTATTATACGCGTGTTATTTGACATGTAACTCTTCCCTTACAACGGCAATAGAAGTCAGCTCACGGTTGACCCACGAACACCGCGTCCATTTTCAAGACTCGTGGCACCCTTACGGACTTGTTGCGAGATATTACTTGTGTAACGTAATAAAAAGTTTGTAAACAGGGATAAGGTGTTTCAGAAAGGCTGGCCAACGTTTCTATTAGAGGACCTATCTTCGTCAAAGGCGGCCTCGTCATCCTTGGCATGTTAGTTTGAAAGGGTTAGTGCAGTGAGATCACGTGCAGTTATTGTCGGTGGCGGTTGGTTATAAAGGGAGAGATTTCGGAGGTAATGAGTGCTGTCGCCAGACGTCTGTGAGCGTCGTTCCCAAGACGAGAGGACAGGAGCGGGAGAGTGGGAAGGCGGGGAGAAAAGCAAGAAAAGGAGAGAAAAAACCGGGGGGGAGGGCACCAACACGAAAAAAAGGCAGAACAAGAAAAAAAAGAAGGGGGGCATGGAGGGCGTTGGGGAAGCGAGAGGTTTGGGAGCACCAGGGGTATCGTTGGCGGCATATTTTTTTGTGGTATTAGAAGAGCCGGTCAGGCGGTCAGTGCGCGTGTAACTCAAAAGACCCCCCCCCCCCATCGGAAAAAAAAATAGAAAAAAAAAGCATGAGTTGAAAGAGTGACTTCAGCGGCATAGCAGGAATGCGCAGAGTAATTCTGAAGTAGTTAAAATGGCGACAAGGAGTTTGGGTGCAATGTAAGTGGAATGCAGCGGCATGGTCTTTCAAGGGACGTGAGCGTTAGTTGCTCAGCGTAGGTGTCGTTACGGCGGCATACAGAAATGGTGATACCGACTGTGGCTGAGACACCGAAAATGTATACTGACGTCGGGGACTTCGGAATGTGTTGGTGAGGGTGTTTCGAAAACATATAATAAAAAACCGACAAAAGAAGGAGAACAGAGAGGGGGTGAACAGAAACGGTATAATGAATAGGAAGGTGACATGCGCACAAGCGGGCAGGGGAAAAGGGGGGCGTACAGCTGATATAAACGTAAAAAAATGAATGGGTATGGTAAATTGAGTAGTAGGTAGGAAAAAATTTTCGAAATGGAGGAACAGGTGAGGTTAAGAATTAAGGTTAGCTGGTGGCCTAATGTGTTTTGTGCCTTGGTTGATGATATCAGAATTTGAGATTTAAGTTACCGCTTTTAAAGATTCCAAGTTTCCACGTGTCAAATTAATTCCCGTTGGGTGTAGGCAATTAAACTTCTGTATGAGGTATGAGTTATGTAACGTAAGGGGTACACATTAATTTTCTTAGTACTTTTTTTTCACGTGAGCAAGCAGTATTTAAGTGGCGTGCGGGCGGTCACAGGGTGCTCACGCCCGCACGCTAAAAACAATCTAAACGTCGTAAGCGGAGTGCACTCGCAGAAGAGTGCAATTCGATCAGAGTGCGTTCATGGAACACACTTTGCTGGTCGAGTGCCTAGCCTCGCCGCGCGCGGCTTCAATGATACAAAATGTAATGCATAGAAAAAAGACACAGAAATTCATTCGTGAACGGCTTTTAACAAAATAATCAGAACAGAACTCGCTGATATTCGGTCTACGCCATCACTACGCAATCATCTTTTTCTGGATTGGCTAGGCTTTCGTATTGGCTGGGCTTGACCTGCAATACTGTTATGGTAAAAATATTTTTTTGTTGAGTAAATACACATTGAAATTGTTTTTAGTTATGATACAACTAAAGCAATCGTGTTTTAGAAGGTTTTATATTTTAGTCTACATCTTCAAAAAACACGGTTTTAGCCTGTCACCCCCGCCCCCCCCCTTTTTTTTTGTGCTGTGAGTGCGCTCTGTTTTCGCGTTTAGCACCGCATAGCTTTAAGCGTCACTCGAGGTCCCTTAGTGCACTCCGTTTAAGTGCACTTAACTTGCCCGCTTGACAGGGGTATAATTTAGCGTAAAACACGTTAGGGTGGCGCAGCGTGTTGTCCCAGCGGTTAGGCCGTGCGGATTTTTGTTTGCGTCTCGGCCGCGTTAGGTTCAACCAAAGTTGGGTTAGCTTAGCATAAGATATGTTACGGTGGGGTGGCGTCTTCTTAAAGCGGTTATGCCTTGAGGATTACTGTCGTCTCGTTTGGGCCACGCTTGCTTACGTTAACGCTAGGTTTGGTTAGCGTAAGAGGCGTTAGGGTAGCGCGACGTATTCTCATAGCAGGTGCAGGGGTGTCGAGCGCCATCGGCGGCCTTTGAGCCACTTGCGTTCAAGCGCGTTTGCTGAGGCGCTCTGACTTCTAGATTTTCAATATATATCGTCCGGCCTCGACTACGGTCGCTACTACTCCCACGGAAACATATGTGATGTTATTTCCAAGGTACATCGCTGTAAAGCACGAGCGAACTCCGGTCCAGCACGACTGACTTATAAAGAGCGCACAGCACTCCGCAATGCCGGCACGCCTAGAGACAAACGTATGCAACGCGCGCTAACGAACCTCCTCCGCAGTGGACTCATTCATATACTCAATCAGCAAAAGCCCCCAGATTTTCTCTCTCGTACCTACGCACAAACGGCATGCGATCTTTCATATGAACGTCTCGTCGATAAACGAATCTCGCTACCTTTTACTTTTTTTCAGAAACCTAACAGCAACTATCATGCAGGCTGGCCGTCAAATTACCGCCGTTTCGGTTGCCGAGGCAACCGGTGGCATGTGTTGCTCGCGTTCAGCCGCGCGCCTGACCACGGTGTAGGAAAAATAAGTTAGGTGATGACACTACGGCCGCCGCAGCGTCCAGATTGTGTTCACCACTTACGCTGTTTACATTTCCCAGCGACAGGTGGTGCTATTAGCCGGAGGCTCACTGATTCGCACTTGGTAGATAATCGCTGCTGAGCCTTGCTCGTTTGTCGCTTTTGGTATCGGCGTATGAAGAAAACTATCTACATGGATGAATTCGTCGGGCTTCTGCATTAACCAGATGATTATCTAAGTGGATGTGCAGCTGATTTCTCACCGACGTCATTGTAATAGCTCCGATAGATAGCATACGTTGAAGTCTGTATGTTGATCGTATTTTATATTTACTCCCGCCAATGTCTTAGCAAATTAAAGCAAAGAAAAACAAACTTCCTCAAAGCGCCTTGAACCATTGCATCTCGAAGCTTACACATGCGCTTGCTTAAAAACTTCCCTAAACAATCGACCCCTGCTCAGTCTATCGCTTAGTGTTTAGACGATGGCGGCTGTACTTTGCGACAGTGCGGCAGGTCGTGTACAGTGCAACTTCATGAAGCGCATGTCACACGGTTAAATCAAGCGCAGCTCCTAAAGCAGTATATTTCGTGCTCCTTTTGTCGATGAATGTGCATAATATTTCTGCCCTACTCTGTCATTTCGACAGTACTATAGGTGCTCTTACATTAGGAAAAAAAACATGCCTATTTATTAGTGAGCGTGATGGGCTGTACAGTGCTCTTGCCGCATAGAATGTTAAGAACGGCACGCTGAAACAAGGGTTGTACATATACTGTATTCTGCCACACAGCTATACATTACATGGCACAAATTGTTCGCAACATGTATCGACCAGAAATATAACAAAAATTAGTGTATTCTGCAAATTTGATAAGAAAATTTACCATGAACAAAGTTTTGCTAGCTTCTTTTTCTTTTTGAGCTTGTTTTTTCATGTTCATGCTTACGGCCTTACAGTGCTGCCTTATACTCATTCTTAAGAAATAGTGCAGAATGTGTGCAATGATCTCTTATTTGTGCTCAACACATCGAAAAGTCAAGCTTTTTGTGTCGAGCACGTGTTTCACCTTTTCCTTGCTTACAGACCTACTGTCCGCATTTTTCTTGCAAAGTAGTCCTCAGCTACTCCCTACAGCCCAACGAGCTTCAAGATGGGGTGTATCAGTTCATATCTGCTGTTTGTGTTAGTCAGGGATGCTTCAGCATTGCTGTTTGCCTAAATGGTAAAAGCACATCGGCAACGATAGCAAGTGGTGTCATTCATTAAATTTAGGCTCTAGAATCCAACCGGGTAGCAGGGTATTGCAGTGGACAAATTTTAATATATAATTTCCGTTTACTGTGACAACATTCTCACATTAACAGTTCCCAACAAGAATCAGTTCATCATGCATTTTTTTTTTACCTGATCGATCAAGTTCATGCGGATCCTGGAAAAGCGACACATGCTCCCTCCAAGTCCGGCACCCCGACTTCCGATTTGGGACAAAATATTTTTGCCCACTTTGAAGAGCAGCCAGCCTCCGCGCAGCTAACTTGCTCTCAGCATCACATGCGGCGGTGCGGTATATGTTGAGTGACTCCCAGAGTACGAATCAGCCGAACAAATGCACTCACAGGGCTCACAGGCACAACACAACACTTCCTGAAAACACAGACACGCCTTCAAGGCACGCACGAGAACAAGTTTCTGTAAGTGTACATCAGCATGTACACGACGTGCATTCACAGCTGCTGCTCGGGCAGTGCGGGCCCAGGGCTTCTTCTACTCCCACACAATAGGGGCTCCTAACATGGATGAATGAATGGATGTTATGAGCGTCCCCTTTGGAAGGGGGCGGTGGGTTGCGCCACCAAGCTTTTGCTATTGTAATGCCTAATGTCCTACCTTGGTTAAAAAAAGGAAAAGAAAACCACGAAGAACTCCCGCAACCAAATTCCTGGCCCCCTACTGTGAGCTTCGCTTTTGTACGTCTCGGTTTTTGTCGTTTTCCTACTTTTCTTCCACCAATGTTCCAATTGCCTCTTACTAATCTCTATTGCGGATATGTTTACTTTTCCCCTGCTCTCGCTGAGCCCAACGGCATCAAGGAGGCCAATGGGGCCTAAATCGACCGCTGGGCAGATGTCTTCACATTCTAAGGAATCATGGACCAGGTTTACCGCAACAAGCACATTCTTCTTCTTCCTTCTTATATCTCGCTTTATAGGTGCGTGTTCTAAGGCATCCCGATCTAGCTTCCAAAAGTAATCAGCTTCCCTTTCAGTTATCATAAATTGTTTCTTTCCTGATTTCGTTTATTCCTCTCTCTTAAGTAGTTACTCATGGCAGGTTTCCTTTCCATTGCCGGCAGCCATGAGATTATTTCGGCCTCTCTGACTTCTCGCTTGTCGTTCTTCGTTGCAGTGTTGCTCACAATACAGGCTATATACTTAATCGTAAGCTTCCTAGTTCTTTTTTTCCACTGTGAATCATTGTTATTCCTCTACAAATATCTGAACCCTGATATATAGCCCATTGACTTTCTTCCATATTCCTGAGTCGTTTCTCATAATTTTACTGTGAGCTTCCCTCACTTCAAAACTTCCACAGCCCATATCACCCTGCACAGCTCCATTTGTACTCTTCCCGTGAGCGACCAATGCGAGGTGACCCACTGACTTTTGGTTCACATCGAGTCCTGATTGGACCCCTGATTTAAAGGAAACAACTCCATTTACAAAAATAAGTCCTGAAACCATTACACCTTTCCACATACCTCGGAGCAGCTCCTACCTATTGTATCTCCATAACGTTGTGCTTCATTATGGTTGCATAGCACAGGTTCCCGTACAATAACTCCATCTCTATTCTTGCGGAAGAGCTACTGCTGATATAATGTCATCTCCGAACACAATCTGTCCGCACTCTCTCTATACGGGGAGCAGCGAGTGTCAGCACTTAACATATTCTTACACCGTGTGCCTGGCACAAGTTGTGCTAAAAAGTACTAGAATGCGGTAATGGGTCAAACGGAGATCATGGCAAGCGGCGAGAGTTAAGCAAAAAACGCTGAAATTTGTGGCGCCACTGCATTTGCCTTTTTCTAAAGTTCCGGCCAATCCACTGGTGACCCGGCCCAACCGCGCACAGTGGCGGCCATAAGGTTTCCTACAACATAACAGTATATATATATATATATATATATATATATATATATATATATATATATATATATATATATATATATATATATATATATATATATATATATATATATATACATATATATATATATATATATATATATAGAGAGAGAGAGAGAGAGAGAGAGTTTCCTATAAAGAAGAAGTCGCCGCAGGTGGGGAATGATCCCAACTGGGCTGCGCGATCGTTCTCCATCTGCGGCAAGTTGGTTGTTCATCCATTTTCATTTCGATTACTTTATCGTTTCTTTATTTCATTCATTAAGGATGAGTAATTTCCTCTATGTTGTCCTTGGTGTCAGCATTTATTGGCTTCTTATGACATTCCGAATTCAAGCTAACATAAACCATGTGTTTTGGTTTATTCACCCAGGGGACCTGGAAAACCAACTGCGTCTCAGGCGTTATGACGCATAAACATAGGAAACAAAGACGGCTTCGCATTACAAAAACAAGAAGCCGAAGTTTCGTTTTAGAAGTATCCATGATTTAAAGCAGTGTCCATGAAAGGCGTTTGTAAAATAAGTAAGAAGGGACGATTTGCTGGAAGATGAGAAGCTCTGTAAGGAGTCAACACCATTTTTTTTTCTAAATATAAATGATGGCTGGCTCATTCTTCAAGCAATCTGCAAATTAGCACGCATATTGTGTCCTGGCACAGTTGCATATGTGGCACCCTTAAAATCACTGCGTTTACGGTTGAATAGTCGCTCACAAGGCACGTGGTAGTGCCATATGTAAACGAGCCTTTTGTAATCTCAATGAACATGCATACTCGTGTCGCGGCAACAACCGATAACTTTACGATATGTAGCTTTATTTATTGCAACGGGTACATATAGTCTCTTCGCTGAAAATTTCTCGAGTAATTCTTAATATTTTCCCATTTACGCTGGTTCTGAAGCAGCAAGGATTTTTTTTTTCATTTGTGATCGAAAAACGCACATATAGAAAAGGTGGAATACGTTCTCGTATATCCACTCTTTAGCTATGGTCGAGCGAAGTATCTCTAGGTTCGGCGAAATGACCGGCCCTGGTGGATTAGTAGGTTTGTGGTTGCACTGCTAAGCCCAAGGGCGTGGTACCAAATCCCAACCACGGCGGCCGCGTTCCATTTGAGGAAAATACAAAACACTCGTTAACATGGCACCACATGCTAGTTAAAGAAAGCCTGGCGGTCAAAATTAATCTGGTGTGCCGCAGTACGGCATGCGACATAATCATACTGTGATTTTGGCATTCCAGACCCAACCATTTCATTTTTTCGGCAAAATGGAAGTACTCCTAAGCGTGTTCGCATTTATATTTCATAAAGAGGGAATATCTCATTAATACGCTCACTGCGACAGTAGAACTGCTTATTTGGCTAAACAAGTGTACATATTTTTTGCGTCAGGCTACGCACGGTAATATTCAATGACGGGAGCTTGTTCTTTACGTTATTCTTGCCGTGCTTTACGCGTTGAGTAATAAGTGTACATAATATCCGCAAAGCATTCGCATCACTAAAATATTGACTGCTTTGAGCGGGATGCTGCATTGTAAAGGATTTCTTCTGAACGCGGCAGTAGCAGCACCTTATAGTCGAACCGGTAGACGTAAACTCGGTTTCCCCTGGCGCTCAGGTGGAGGGCAAAACTCAGCACCGGGCACTCGAAGAACACGTCCCCGAGCAGTAGGTGGGCCCAGGACAGGTTCATGCCGCGTTGCGCTGTCCACGTTCCAGACGCGTACTGCTCTACCAGCTTGCCGGACTCGTTCACGCCGTACGAGGTGAGCAGCTCTTGTACGGCGCCGCGCATGTAGGAGTCCGAGGCATCGCCATCGCGCTCCAAGATCTCGACGAGTGGCGAACCCTCGTTGTAGACTGTACCCAGTATGACCTGAAAGTTTGAGCGACGCTAGTGTAAGGACCCTGAATGATTGTAGGCGCATGTAGACCCTGATAATATGAGATGTATTTTTATTTAGCCTGCATTATTTTCCCATTGTTACCACGAATGACGATGCGAAAGACATTTGGGCCATGCAAATAACACTTGTGTAAAGAGTTGTGTGTTCGCTTGAGCGAAGGAAGGCAGTTGACATTCAAAGTGTTTTACTGCTAGGAGAAAAAAAAAGCACGTCGTATTCGTGACTGTCTACAGCCAGTCGACGGCACATGTTCAATATTCTAGAATTCGCGCATGGCATTCTACATAGGTACTGCTGTCTCTTTGTCGTTTCTCATTGTCACGTTTGCACAAAGCAGGTGCCAGTAAGGTGTTGTGGGCTCGGACTGTGCATGAAGAAATCAAGGAAAATACTACCCTAGCTGTGCATAACTAATATGTGGCCACAGGAAAATTTACCTAACAAATAATCGGAACGCATGATGTGTTTACACTAGATAATTGGCTTGGAAATACGTGTAACATAAAGTGAAAATTAATGGATAGGCAGGTAGTATTAGTGGTAGCAAACGTACTGCTTTTGCATAACGTACGGGGTGCATGGAAAATTGCAGTATGACAGCCGCTGGCCCTCTACACAAACCAAAACAGGATAGCTTTCAGTAGTGTAGCCTAACTCCAATGCTTTCTCCATCTGCCCTCATTTACCGGCGCTGTCTGCAAAGAAATTGTGTACCAGTTTGCAATATTCTGTGGCTAAAACACCTACATAATCTACATTGTGCATAATAAATAATGAGCCCAATGCACACGCTACGACTAACACAAGGAAGTTTGTACGGAGACGAGGCGCAGGGCATGCTTTCCACATTCTGGCTGAATGTGCCATTGTAACGCATGAGACATGACTGTGATCACATCAGAGAGTCAACCATATCACATGGCTGCACATTTCAGTTCTGAAGTGGCAATTACTTAAGATCATTCGGAAATGAACAGCGATGTAGACGTGATTGCTGAGGAGGTATACTTTTTAATTACACATGCTCTCAAGGAAATAAATATCAAGACTGTTTTAATAAAATATCCATCTGCAACTGAAAATATGAAGGAATATTGAAAAAATAGAAAACATATAAAAACCTAGCAATGACGTGATGACATCTGATGGCGCGTACTGCATAATTTTCGCGTACTCAGGTAATATTCATTAGTAGAAACACAGCATAGTCTATTATAAAATTTTGAAAGGTTAATGTTAGCACTTTTGCTGGGCAACAACGACCCGAACAGAACAGAATACTTTGAAATCCGTGACTCCGCGCTGAGGCACCAGAGCTGGGATTTCTTCAGCCGATATGCAAAGCCTACAACTGGCCTTTCTCACACTCCTCGTTGGCCTAGCCAAGATGACGTGCATCGCGCAAAAACTTTGTGTGAACATGCGGGATGGTGAAATCATAATTGCAGCCCTCCATTGAACGCAACCTCGAAACTTTCGAACTGTTTGTGCCAGCGTTAAATTCACAACAAATAAAAGCATTTATCACGTTTCGGAAGATGAATTCGTTCAAAACTATATTCTGGCAAACATCAAAGCAATAGGTTTATTAACAGAAGCTAAAATGAAGGCATTCATTTCATTATATAGCTTTCATTCATCACGAGAAAGCATTTGATTCACTCGAAACATCAGCAGTCATGCAGGCATTACGGAATCAGGGTGTGGACTAGCCGTATGTAAAAACACTGAAAGATATTTATAGCGGCTCCACAGCCACCGTAGTCCCCATGAAGAAAGCAACAAAATATCAATAAAGAAAGGCGTCAGGCAGGGAGATACGATCTCTCCAATGCTATTCATAGCGTGTATTCACTGACCTGGAGAGGCCAAACGGAAGGGTGGGTCTAAAAATTATTCTGCAGAAAACTAAAGTAATGTTTAACTTCTCAGAAGAGAACAGCAGTTTACGATAGGTAGCGAGGAACTGGAAGTGGTAAGGGAAGACATCTACTTAGGGCAGGTAGTGAACGAGGATCCGGATCACGAGACTGAAATAATCAGAAGAATAAGAATGGGCTGCGGTGCGTTTGGTAGGCATTCTCAGATCATAAAAAGCATGTTGCCATTATCACTCAAGAGAAAAGTTTATAACAGCTGTGTTTTACCAGTACTCACCTACGGGGCAGAAACCTGGAGGCTTACCGAAAGGGTGATGCTTAAATTGAGTACGACTCAACGAGCTACGGAAAGAAGAATGATGGCTGCAACGTTAACGGATAAGAAGAAAGCAGATTGTGTGAGGGAAGAAACGCGAATTAATGACATCTTAGTTGAAATCAAGAAAAAGAAATGGGGCCTGGGCAGGACACGTGATGAGGAGGGATGGTAACCGATGGTCACTAAGAGTTACGGGCTGAATTCCAAGAGAAGGGAAGCGTAGCAGGGGGCGGCGGAAAGTTAGGTGGGCGGATGGGATTAAGAAATTTGCAGTGACAGCATGGCCATAATTAGCTCATGGCCGTGTAGTTGGAGAAGTATGGGAGAGGCCTTTGCCCTGCAGTGGGCGTAGCAAGGCTGATGATGACGATGAAAATAGAGGCCAATGTTGCATTTATTTATTTTTTATTTTATTTTTTATTTTGCGCAGCAACTTTAACGCCAGTATGTCAGCGTTCCGGCATAGATTTCAAAGTTGGTTGTCAAATTTTGGCAGTTTCTTGGAATACATGTTTTGAATCTCTCGTATTTCTGTCTTTGACTCCTCTAGAATACATTAAACTGGTGTATATTGATACAAAAATTAACTAAGCATGAGCAGATTCCTCAAAAGGCGTCCTTGCCACCCGTCTTTTTTCCTTACTTCTTTTTCAGTCGTTTTGGGCCTGCCTACCAAACTCTAAATGTCGTTTACAGCAAACATGGAACTTGGAGCGTCACTTTCTTTTCGCGGTCTTATGCCGCGAAATTGACTAAAATGTGGTTTTGACAGAGTACTGTATAAGCCTAAACGAATTCACTGCTTCCGTTCGCTGTCCTTCTACGGAGGACGGAGGAGTATTCATTGCCACACCAATACATTTCCCACGCTATACGTGACACGTGCTTCCTTCGCGGTGACATTCTAGCGTTCTGTTTGGTGTGTCCTCTGCCTACATCACTTTATGAGGAAGTGCCGCTGTTAGCCAGCATACGCAGTCGCGACGCCCACCTGCTTCTCGATGATGTTGAAGCGGCGCGCCATGTGCCACGGAGCCTGTGGCAGCAGTCGGGATTCGTAGTTTGGCCCAAAGGGAAAGTGCCGTCCCGCTTCGAGCACCGTTTGCAGCGGCAGCTCGGTGAAGCAGCTCGAAGAGCTCTGGTTCTGGCCGCAGCCCACGGCCTCGGCGAAGGCGGCCGGGCTCGCGGAGTAAACCCTGTACGTTTAGAGGACTGTGATATACGCGAAGAACGGCACATTCTGAACGTCAGCGTGCTGGAGCTAAGTATCTATACATATTAGGGCAAATCGAGCGCAGCGCCGAAAATGGGGCACAGAAAGACACGTACACGCCGCCGACTTCTAAGAATATCTATCGGTGTTATCAACACCACATGGAAACAAACATAGTCATATCAAACAAGAGGATGGAAATCTCACTTGAAAGGCTTCGTGTCAACGATTATACATTAAACTCTCAGAGGTATTTCATTTGCGTGATCACAACTAGTGTCGAAGGAACAGGCGGATAACTAACATAGAATCTATCGCACTTCCTAATGATGCCTCCTTCAACAATTGTGCGAGATTCGATGGCTTCCTTGTGTTTCGGCGCACGCCTCTATATATGCAGTGTTAGCTCTACCAAATAGCATTGTTGGAATTCTGCACCGTGGGTGTCTTTTTTGATGCGGAAGCATCAGATGGCCCATTGAGCGAAAAATCCGGTGTCTGTAGCAGCAAAACGACAGCTCAATTCTCACTGGCTGCGATGCCACGTCACATGCGCGCCTCACGGAGCAGAGTGGGTGGGAGGGAACGCTCACTGAAGCGCTGGCGCGCCAGGTATTGCATGAGGGGAGAGGACATCACTACGACGCACATCACCATCGCTTTCGCTATCGCAAGCTTGACTCGTCCGCGCGTTCCTTGTCCGCCTGGGTAATCGCTATAATGACATTATATATAAGGAAAAGGAGCAAATTGGAAAGAAACAACGTTCTGGCTAATGAGTTTTGGACCTACGATCCCAGGCTCAAAAGCCGAGTGTTTTACCTGCTCGGCTGAAACTAGAGAGCAGCACTGTGCACTCTGCTTTGCGATGTAGTGCTACTTGAACCAAAATTTCCATTGCCAAGCCCAGTGTGACTAAAGCGGCTGCGTCTAAATCGCCGCGGCTTACTTACAAGCGTTCCCGTTAGATTCCATGGCAGTCGGGAACGATAGCATGACGTCACAGATCCAAGTGCACCGGCCTTGCGATATATATAGCAGGCGTTGGCCAAGCGTCTCAACGCGCTTGCTTGCCCGCGACGAGTGTATTACGTGAAGGACCTTCTACAAGCTTTCATTTAGACATTGATGCTTTCGCATTAACTACTCGTAAGTGGTTAGGTGTCCTCAAATTTTTTTCCTTTCTCCATCATTGAAACTGTTTTCGATTTTCCGTGATAAACCAACTCGCCAATGCATGCATACCATTGTCGATAATGAGGTCACCACCATAATATTATTTATACATGTATACAAAGGACGAGATGTACCAGACAGGCGTGTACGTATTTTCATATCTTTCTGACGTCTTTAGTGTAAGAAACGGCCTCTGTAATGCATTGGCTCACAATCTACCGAGATCAGTTTAATTTTGTACATCAGTAAGCTGCGGTTATCAGCGGGTTGGTTCTGCGTTTTTTTTTTTAAATCTTCGCGTTTACCTTACAAGAAACACGACATCGATCATATTTGTAATTAAGATCCTCTCGTGTTCCCAGTGTTATGTGCTACGTGCTGTTTATCATAAGATTATTGCTGCACATACTAGAGTGAGTCAACAGGTAAATTCATAATGTCACGAGCGCGCCTTGAAGTTCCCAATGGCCGTGACGCCACGTCAAGAGCGCGCGAGCACAGTAGAAAGTCCTGCCTGATCTGGCGCTTTTCCTCTTGCCGGAACACTGAATGCCGTGACACTAGAACCGCCGCTACAAACACGCGTGCGAGCTCCCCGTGATGTTAGCAGTTGAAAAGCAGCGCGTAGTCACTAATTTGGGTTTTGGGTAGACACAGTAGCGGATATACTTACTCAGACACAGTCCTACTCATGAGTCTCAGTATAAGTAAGTACGGCTAACTGAAATTTTGGTGGGCATGAGTCTGAGCGAGGTTTGCTCAGTAGAACTTTGACTTCTCTCAGTCTGACTAAGCCCAGATGAGTGGAATTTTTGCGAGTATGAGCTCGAGTGATCCCTATGCAAACGACATTTTGTGAGTGACACAAAGTGAGTCCGTTTATCCTCCTGACCTATCCAAAAAAAGGACCGTGCCTCAAGCCACATGAGGACCTGGCGTTAGTAATGGGTATTTTTTGGTTCAACCTGCAATATAAGTACACCGAAGAAAGATAGTTTTATCCATACCTTATCTGTTGTCTAATAGCTTTGCCTAACATATCAGCATCAGCGGCAGTGACAGATTATGTGATGTCGAGTGGAGCCAAGGCTACATGAGGGAAATAAAAACTAATAAATTAAAAGACGCACCTGTATCCTTTAACTTCGGCCCACTGTCCGCGATTCCCAGGTAAAACGTCGGCAAGTGCCGGCTTCGGCATGCAGCACATTGGCGGTGACGTTCTAGCGGCTGTTCTCGATATCTCGGCAAAAAGGTTTGTCGAATGCTAGAAAATGCGCAAATTTCATGAAGCACGTACGGCTAAACCCATCTGTAACGTCCCCCCCCCCCCCCCCCGCCTCCCTTTGTGTTTTTTCTGGGTATCGAAATACACGACTGCCATGTTTATGTTTTGCGAACACGTTTGGAGTGCAGGTTGCTTATATTCAAGTTCGCGAGATGAGTACCGCAGAGTTATTATACAGGCATCGCATGTGTCCAGTGATAAAACTATACCGCGACTGTTCGGCTACCTTGTCAATGACCTTAGGGTAAGTATTGCATGACGATTGAAAATGATTTTTGACATGTCCTGGTACGACCCAGCTTACCTACGGAAGGGGGACTCGCTGTGCAGGAGCAGACGTTGCGTTCGCCAGCGCCACACCGGATTGGTGCTGACGAGGTGTGCGCCAATGGACCACGCGCCAGTGGCAGCGCCCATGAACACCGTGTTGTTCCAGTCACCGCCGAACAGCTCCACATGCTCCTGCACCCACTTTACCACCATTTCCTGGTCGTGCAGTGCCAGGTTGCCCGGCATCTCGTGGCCGTCTGCAACCGTCAATGCCACCAATTTGCAATGATCAAATTTCCGGATACGAATAGTGTTCACTTTTTTGTTGATGCACCGGCGAAATTAACACTAGCCATGTGCTCGGGACACGTGCCTAATAAAGAACTGTCCTTCTGCCACAATGCAACTGTCTGATAAATTGATTACGGAATGACATAGATAGTGACAAAAAAAATAAGAGATCAAAAGCAGAGAGTTTAAAAAGGCTAGCAGTCCGGTTAGCAACCATGCACTGCAGGAATAGAGAAAGGGTAGAAAAGATGTGGCGAAATAAATGAGTAAATAAAACAGTCTGCCCGCACATACACAAAAAAGGCATGGCAACAATGAATGTCTCTGATACACTCCGGATACCTAAAAAGCAAAAAGCCAAAAAAATCGCGGTCGATTGCGGTACTTTCTAATGCGAAACTTGAACGCAGCTCTATGCGTGTTTTCATTTCGGGATATATCTGCTGGCGCAGAGAATTTGTCTCGTGCGGCACGCTTCAAACGGAGGGAAGTGTGGCGTGACTGTGTCGCTAGCCTGGAGATCGCGACAGCAAGCGCGTGGGTGACGCGCGGCCGCGATTACCAGCAGCCACCACCGACGTACCTCCCATTAGATGCGCGCTAATCTGGCGCCATCTAGTAGCCATAGACGACGCACTATGCTTGTCGTCTCACCCTTTCGTCATACCCCCCTGCTCCACTTTCCGCCTCATGGTTACGCTGCACCTTCCTCCTTCGTTTCCCTCCTCGCGTCTTTCATTCCCCTCTGTGGTCCACGCTCGCTCTTTGAGCTTTCACTGTGTTCGCTCGCTCGGTTCTGCCGATGTCCACTCCAGCCACGGGAATGCGCGCCTAAGAGCTGTGCTCTAAAACGTTGTTTGTCTCTTTGTTGCAAATAATTATTTTAATTCGCTTAAGGTACCCTGGCTCACGCCGGCTGGAACCAAGACTCAAGGAAGCTCGTACTTGAAACATTAGCGGTCAAATATAGAGCGTCGGGAAACCCTAGAAAGTGCCTACCGTTATTTATCCCCACCACGGTAGATAGGTGATCTTCTACCGTCAATTTTTTGGCAGTTTATTTTTGTCCATGTTACAACTAGTTAATATATGATTATAGTGATGTCCAAGCAGCTATCACATAAACCGCTAAAACTTGACAGCCCCCTTAGTCGAAGGTCATTTTCTTGAAAAAAAATTAAATTATGAAATTTTACGTGCCAAAACCACCTTTTTAATTACGAGGCACGCCGTATTGGGGGACTCTGGAAATTTCGACCACCTGGGGTTCTTTAACGTGCACCTAAATCTAAGTACACGGGTGTTATCATATTTTACCCCCATCAAAACGCGACCTCGTGCTCAGCAGTTCAACACCATAGCCACGAGCAACCACGGCGGGTGTCACGTTCTCATTGCAGAAACTTTCTTTGGCGAGTACCACAGAAAACTCTCTCTATCATAGAAAAAGTGTAATGCCTTGTATCGACAGAAAAATATGTGATCTGCGAAGATGTTTTGTCGTTATATTTTGTAAATATAGATTATTTAGATTATTGATTAGAGATTATGTACCTTTCGTAGTGATAAGCAACAACTGAAACAAAAAATTTATTATAGAGAATACCAATATAATCAGATTTATACATAGGAATAGGGATCATAGGGCTCCATGGAAAATGATTCGCGAAGCCTATACTACGGGGGGGGGAGGTGGAACTGAAATTTGGAGGTGGGCCTACCGAAATTTGTTGGTGGGCCAAATTGAACTTTGTGGTTGGACCTACTTGAAATTTGGGTGTGGCCCATGAAATGTGGGGGTTGGCCAAAGAAAACTTTAGGGGCCTTGGGGCTGGGTCACCATGAAATTTGGGGGTGAACAAACTTGAAGTTTAGGAGTAAGCCAAAATAAATTTTGGGGTGTGCACTCAAATTTCCGGGCGAGCCAAGTTCACATTTGCCGTCCGCCAACCGAAATATGAGGTTAGGCGAAATTGAAATGTGGGGGTGGGCCAACTAAAGTTTGGGGGTGGGCCAACCTAAACTTGAGGGCGTGCCAACAATAAATTTGGCCGGGGGCCAGCCTAAATTTAGTGGTGGGCCCACTGAAGTTCTATCATCATCCTATTTTCAGTCCACTGCAGGACGAAGGCCTCTCCCTGCGATCTCGAATTATCCCTGTCCTGCCCTAACTGATTCTATCTAGCGCGTGTAAATTTCCTAATTTTATCGGCCCAGCTAGTATTCTTAAGTCCTCGACTGCGATTCACTTATTTTGGGACCCGTTCTACAACCCTAATGGTCGACCGGTTATCTAACCTACGCATTACATGGCCTGCCCAGCTCTATTTTTTTCTTTTAATGTCAATTAGAATATTGCCTTTCCCCGTTTGCTCTATGATCCACACCGCCATCATCCTGTATCCTTAACGTTACGCCTTGATGGTCCAAGGCGTAACGCTGACTGGTGGTCCTGGGAAGGTCTTCTGTAGTAGTTCACTTAGTGGACTGTACATTTCGGCCGGTGCTGATTGGCTGGGGCCATTCGTATCATCCTTGCTCGTACAGCTGCATCCAATCAGCAGCAGCCGAAATGGACAGTCCACTAGGTGGACTATTACAGAATACCCCCCTGAACTCTTGTTCCTTTGCCCGGCTATTCATCCCTATCTTTGTCTGTTGCATATTAATCTTCAACCCCACTCTAATCTCTATTTTAACGTCCTGAATGATTTGCTATAACTCGTCCCCAGTGTTGCTGAATAGAAAAACCTCATTGGCAAACCGAAGATTGCTGAGATATTCACCTTGGATCCTTACTCCTAAGCCTTCCCAGTTTAATAGCTTGAATACTGCGTCCAGGCACGCAGTCATTAGCATTGAAGAGATTGTGTATCCCTGTCTGGCCCCTTTGTTTACGAGTATCTTCCTACTTTTCTTGTGTGGAATTAAGGTAGCTGCGGAATCTCTGTAGATATATTCGAGCATATTTACGTAAGTGGTCTGTGCTCCTTGATTACACAATACCTCTATGACTGCTGGTATCTCTACTCAATCAAATGCCCTTCCGTAATACATAAAAGCCATATAGAAAGGCTGCTTGTACTCTGCAGATATCTCAATTACTGATTGATGACATGGAAGCAATCTATTGCAGAGTATCCCTTTCTAAAGGCAGCCTGTTCCATGGTTGACTGAAGTGCACTGTTGCCCTTATTCTATTGAAAATTATCTTGGTGAATATTTTATATAATACTGGAAGTAAGCGAATGGGCCTATAATTTTCAATTCTTTACCATCTCCGTTTTTGAGGAAAAGTTTAATGCTGGCATTTATTCCAGCTCTCTGGGACCCTTGAAGTCGATAGATAGTTCGTATAAAGGGCTGCCAGTTTTCCAAGCGCTATGTTTCCTCCATCTTTGATTAAATTGGCTGTTCTTCCATCTTCCCCTGCTGCTTTTCTCCGTTTCATATCTTGCAAAGCTCTTGTAACTTCATCGCTAGTGATAGGAGGAACTTTTGTAAACTGTTCATTATTACTTTGAATGGAGATATCGTGGCTTTTCTGGGTACTGTACAGGTGAGTATAAAACTATTCCGCTGCTTTTACTATATTTTCGAGATTGCTGATGATATTACCTTGCTTATATTTCAATGCGTACATCTTGGTTTCTCTAATGTTAAGTTTCAATCTCACTTATTTCAGGCTGCGTCTACTTTTTGCGGCTGCTTTAGTCTTTGTCACATCATAATATCGAATATGCCCTAATTTCTGCATGTTGATCAGTTTTGACAGTTCCGCGGCTTCTATCTCAAATCTTGAGCTACAAATGTTCATTCTTTGTCGTTTCTCTATTACATCCTTTGTTCCTTGGGAAACCTTACCTACTGGTTCTCTGGACGCCTTACCCTACTTCAAATGCTGCCTTTGAAGCCAGCCTAGTTAAAGTTTAATTCTTTACCTTTATGTCATCTTGACCTCTGTTCTAAGCTGCATATCTTTTTCAAGTACGAGCCTGAATCCGTCCCCTTTTTCCCTCACTGCGTCTAGGCTTGCCTGTTTCTTCCTGACCAGTTTTACTCTTTTTCTCGTCAAAGTGAGGTGAATGCTAGACCTCACTATCCTGTGATCACTGCACGTTACCTTACCTAACACTTCTACATCCTGCACTATGCTGTTATTGGCAGAAAGCACGAAATCTAATTTCTTGTTTCACCATTAGGGCTTTTCCAGGTCCTATTTCTGTTGCTACGCTTCCTGAAGAAGATGTTCATTGTTTGAAGCTCATTCCATTCCGCGAATCCTAGCTGCGTCCCTCCCATAGCGTACGTAGAATCGACCCTGTAGTTGTCAACTGCTTGTTCACCAGCCTGCTTTTCTCCTACTTTTGCATTAAGGTCGCCCATTACTACAGTATACTGAGTTTTTCTTTTCTCATCGCTAATTCAACATCTTCATAAAACTGATATATTTCACCATCATCTTGACTAAAGGTTGGAGCGTAGACGTACCACTTTTCTTCTTTAACTCTTAAGTTTTCTTACGACTACTGCTGCCCTATCATTAATGCTGTAGAATTTGTCACTGTTGCCCTCTATGTCCTTATAGATTTGGAATTCTACCCTGTAGATTTGGGAGTCCTCTATAGCAGAGGACGTGGCCGTTAGTCAGCAGTGTATAAGCCTCACGAGTTCTTCCATCCTCACTAAGGCCAATGAGATCCCAAACAATGCCTGATAGTTCCTCAAAACGTCCTGCTAAGCTAGCTTCACCCCACAGAGCTTGCATGTTAAACGTTTCCAGGGAAACGTTTAAAAACATTAGTGGCTTTAGAAACATTAGAAACATTAGTGGCTTGTCCGGCTCGAGAGATTCTTTGCACCGCCTGCAGCGTTACACGTCGGACCACCGCCTTGCTCAGGTGTCTGTAGCTGCTGCGAAGTGAGGGCCATTGGTTGATTGAATGAGTCATATGAGAGGCAGTGGCATAATACTCCACCAAGCAGGACAATTCCTGTTAAGGTGAGGGAGTGTCTTTGGTTGAAGCTTAGTGGCTGTTCCTAATTTGGTTGTATCTAGATTAGTATAGCCCCAGTGGCTCTCGGCATCTTTCGCTTGTGTGAGGTTCCACACCAAGCCTGGAGGAGGAGGTGAATTCATGCTTGCCACTCTCAGATTTAAAAAGAAAAAAAAACTCTTGTCATATGAGGTTCGAAGTTCTGACTATGGCAATGAAGTAACCGACATAGCTCAGTCAGATAACCCTTTAGGCGGCGAAGATAACCTTATGGCGGAGAAGTCAAGCCCGGAGGATCTTACATTGGGATGGGGCAGCTGAAATTTAGTGGTGGGCAACCTGGAACATTGGGGCAGACTTACACATACTTCGACAACCCAAGTTGTAGTTTCTGCATACTTCTGTTTTTGCAAATGGATCATATATTTAACATAGACTACCTTCAGAAACAGGCATGAAGCCGCTTGGGTCTTCTGTCGTATTACACATCCCTCAGAACACTTTTTCGCGCTTGTCTCACTGTCATTGTGGTGTGATGAATGACGCTTCAGATGTTTCAACGTACTATTTACGATCAGTGTTGAAACTCCACCTTGAATAAATTCGTGACCACAATCTCAGCTAACGTCTTCCTCCGTGCGAGTCCGTGGATTGGCGCGCATGTGTTCATGTAACATGGCGACGGTAACTTTTCTTATTTCTGCCGGGAAATGCCTACGATGTCCCACTTAACTGCGTTTCTTGTATTGTGGACAGTTTCTGGCGATGATGCATGTAATCTGATACTTTCTTTTATGGCTTATTCCTACTAACACTTCTTTAAGTGCAGTTTTCGCTGTTTAACAGAAAACTTTACTTCAATGTTCCTATTTTTCTCTTGAAATATGTGTGAAACGCAGAAATTTTGCAACTAGGCCGAAGCTGCACCAATTTGAGTGAGAATTTATTCGACATGAAAGAGAAACGTGAGTTATACAGACTGCCACTGTCAGGATCTCAATTTTGTGTCTCTATTTGTTTGGGAAAATTCCCAGAAATTGGTAAGTTCGAAAATACTGAAGCGGGAAATTTACGAATCCCTAACTCTACGCTAGAAATATTTATCACAATTTTGCAAACTGTAGCGATGAGACATTCTGAAACTGGAAAGAAAAGTGAGATTAAGTTAACAGTTTCTGTAAATTTCTAACGCGGCCTTCAAAAATTTTGCAGAAGTTCTATATGCGAACCGGAGGAAGAAGAAGAAGTCGCCAGTGGGAGCGGAAGCTTCTCGGCTCCATCGATTTATGAGTGTTTCCGCAGTTTTTTTTGCGTCCTACACACGAAAGCGGCATATCATCTGAAAGATCAAGTCATCGCGAACCCAAGGATACCAACTTTTTGGGTGAGCGTGAACTTTGCGTGTTTTTACGGCACGAAAATCGCACGAGTCCCGTGTGAGCGAGGCCAGGCCTAACGACGGTTGGGCCTGGCGCATCCTTCGTTGGACTCGGGGTTTGAACGAAATACCACCGAGATGGAGATAGACGAGGCAGGAACTGGGGAGACCCCGGATAACGGGCCCAACGACGCAAAACGCGTTTCCGTGGGAGAAGACGCTGAACGCGTTGCGGACGGTTGGATCGAGGTTACACACAGAAGAAGGCACCGCACGAACGCTACCCAGATGGCGGGAAAGGACGACACCCGCTCGCGAAGCCCGATGCACCGAGGCGGCCGAAGCATAGTGAACAAAGTTCTACGAGCAAGTAGGATGCCCAGACTACCCAGGCATGATATCAAGATAATTCTTCGACCGAAAGACGGGCTGAATATAAGGAACACGTGCGGGACGAGTCTCGACGAGGCGATACGCAAAGAAGCGGTAGTGGGAGACGACGAGATGATCACGATCTGTCCCAATGCCATGCAAAACATCCTATTGATAAGCACACCGGACGAGACAACTGCGACGAAAATCGCTAAGATCAAGGTTTTGACGATTAACGGGAAGAGGCACGAGACCAACGCGTACGTTTCGGCGCCCGAGCAAATGGCAAAAGGGATTATCCGCAACATTCCCCTGATGTATACGCAAGACCAGCTCATGCATGCTCTGGTGAACTCGAGAAACCCCTCTTTAACATACGCCAAGCGGCTCGGCAGTACTACCACCGTGATATTGCTGTATGAGGGAAACAGAGTCCCCACATGGGCTTACTTCAATAGCATCATGATAAGAGTATCATTGTATCGGAAACAGATTGACTTTTGCAAAGAGTGCGGCAGGCTCGGCCACCGACCCGACGTATGCCCTAGACCGGAGATCAAACTATGCCCGGCCTGCGGGTCGAAGAACCCGAGCATCGAACACGAGTGCACGCCCAAGTGCCGGATCTGCGGCGAGCCGCACCCCACGGCCGACCGAATGTGCAAGGCCAAATATAAGTTGCCTCACATAGTGAAAGAGAGGAGGTGGCGCGCGAGAAGCAGAGAAGAAAAGGAACACACATTGGAAGAAGGAAAGACCCCTCAGCGGACCCTATCACCATCGGGGTACAGTATGGCGCAGGGAAAAGGCCCAAGTCGCTCGAGATCCGGATCCCTCTCGCCGATAAGAAGACGTAGTCGAAGTCGTAACAGACCTAAGAACAGAAGTCGAAGCCGGAGTCGGAGTGGAAGCCGCAACCGAAACCGAAACCGCCCCATGCCAGACGGCGTGCGGGCCACACATGGCGAGATACAGACAGGGCCGCGCAAGGTCACCTGGTCCGACATAGTCGCGGAAAGAAATGGATACTCCGTAGAGAGCACCCCCCTTTCTGGCAGCACGAGGGAAGCCCCCGACTCCCTCCTGGCGGCGAGGATGGAGAAAATGGAGCGAGAGAATAAGGAACTTCGAGAAGAGCTGGGCAGGGCCAGAAAGCAGAACGAACAATCAGCGAGGAAAATCGACCAGCTACAACAGACACTCAACGAAATCTTGAAGGGCATGAGAGAATCCCCTCATGAGAGGATCTCCTCCTTCACCTCCCGCGAGGCCGCCGAGCGAGGCGATGCGACCGCGACAGGAGGCGAAGTAGGCCAGATGGACATGTGTTGCGGTGAAGAAAAGCGCCGGCAGCGGCGGGCTCCAAGCGCAAGGGCACAAGCGATACGCCACCTACGGAAGACACTTTGGACCACGCACAAGCACTGAAGAGACCCAGGTCAGGAGCCAGAAAGATAGACGCGATCGAAGAGATGGTGAACAAACTGACGGATAAGACGGAGCGAATGTTTGACATACTCCTGACAAGGCTGAACGACTCTGACGCGGGACGGAACGCGCAGTACGCAGCGGTTAACACCCAACTCGCGGCCATGAATAAGCGAATCGAAGATCTGGAACACGGGACGATGCAGCTGCAGCGACATCAACATCACCATCACCTGCCTGGAAGGGCCGGGGTACCATCGTCACGAGCGGCAAACGAACCGACCATCCTCGCCTGCGACAACAACGCCAATACCACCCGCACCGGGGCAGGAGGGACGCACGGACAGTTGTGTCCCCCCAACACCTCTGCATAACAATCATGGCTGTGTCCCGCAAGTCCGACAATAGACGCATAGTCTGGCAGTGGAATTGCAGGGGCTTCAAAAACAAGAAAGCAACGATGGTGCAATACATGAAAACGCTTGCCAATAACAAACTTCCTGTCGTGATTGCCTTGCAAGAACCTTTCGATCGGGCCCAGCTCCCGGGTTATGTGACGTGCGGTCCCCCCGACGAATCCATGGGGAGCGACGTCAGGGTGTGCACCCTGGTTAAGCGCGGGACGGCCTTCATCGAACGCGAACTCGGGCTCAACGAAGAGTCGGTCATAGACCATGTACTGATCGAAGTCGTGCCGAGTATTGGAAGTAGGAAAACCAGCCTTTTCGTGCTCAACGTATATAGCGCTCCCTCTCAAAGATACCGCACTTACACTTTCGATGCCCTCTTTCGCGAAGCGATGGCCAAGGCCACGTCTAGTCCCTTGCTGATATGCGGAGACTTCAATGCGCCGCACACGCAATGGGGATACGGAGCCGACTCGCCGAAAGGGAACAGGCTAGCCGGACTAATTGACGAGCTCGGCCTGACTGTACTCAACGAACCTGCTTCGCACACCAGGATCGGACAGGGAGTGTGCCGCGACACGTCCCCCGACCTCTCCGTCTGGTCAGGCGCGGGCGTGGTCACTTGGTCGAACTCCTTCGAGGACCTGGGGAGTGACCACAGGATCCTGTCCGTGACCGTGGGAGAGGATGAAAGCGAAGAGGGCGTCTGCCGCAAGGCGAGAATCGTAGACTGGGACAGATTCCGGAAAAATAGAGAGCAAGACAAGAAGGAGGGCCCGATCGAAGACATCAGCGAATGGTGCAGAGTACTACTCGCGGACGTAGAGAAAGCCACCGATGAGGTCGAATGGACGGACTGGCGACAAGAACCATCCAAAGAAGAGGCAGACAGGTCCCGCGGAGCCGTGGGCGACGGCGCTCCCCAACCGTCCAGAGTGGACAGCCGGCTGGCACATCTTGTTGCGGCCAAGAAATCCATGCAACGGAGAGCGAGTAGGCAAAAACTCAACAGGAAGATACGCAAGAAGATCGCAGAAATCAACCGGGAGATCGAGACGCATTGCGCCCGCCTGTGCGAGCAAGAATGGCAGGAGCTGTGCGACACGATGAACGGGAACATGAGCGCTGGACGCACCTGGAAGATTCTCAGGCACCTGCTCAACCCGGCAAGCACCAGAACGGCGACCCGTACAGAGATGGCCAAGCTGCGACACAAGTACAAGGACGACCCAGAGGCTTTCGCGGAAGAGATCGTGCAGACGCACCTCGCACGCCCGGAAGGGCAGAGTCACCCAGAGTACTGCGGGGCTCCCAACGAGGAGCTGGACGCGGACTTTTCCGTGCAGGAAATTAGAACGGTCCTCCAGCTACTGAAGACCAACTCGGCGCCCGGTCCTGACAGGATCACCAACAAAATCCTGAGGAACCTGAACGGCGACGCCATCGAGAAGCTCTGCGAGTACATCAACGCGTGCTGGAAGGAAGGCCAAATTCCACAAGAGTGGAAGACCGCGGACGTTATACTGATACCAAAGCCGGGCAAACCGCTGGAGGTCCGAAACATGAGGCCGATCTCCCTCACGTCCTGCGTCAGGAAAGTGATGGAGCATGCCTGCCTTAACAGGGTGACGACGCTGCTCGAGAAGCAGGACGCCTTCGGCACCCACATCATCGGTTTCCGGAAGGGACTTTCCACGCAGGGCGCCATGCTGCAGATCAAGGAACAGGTCGTGAACGCTCCGAGCACACACGTGCGCGCCCTACTCGGGCTAGACCTCAAGAGCGCCTTCGACACTGTGAAGCACATGGCCATACTGGATAAGATCAGCCGACTTGATCTCGGGGCGAGGTTCCACCGATATGTCAGCAGCTTCCTGAATGGGCGCGAGGCGACAGTCAAGATCGACGGGGCTTCACCACGAACGGTCCGAATGGGCGGTGCGGGAACGCCGCAGGGCTCCGTACTCTCCCCCATGCTTTTCAACCTCGTCATGATCGGCCTGCCGGAGCGCCTTGACGCGATAGAGGGCATCAATCATACTATATACGCAGATGACGTGACGGTGTGGACCACGGAGAACACGAGCGTCGGCGAAATGGAAGACCGACTGCATCGGGCCGTCCGGGAGGTGGAGCGGCACCTCGAAGACACGGGACTCGTCTGCTCACCCGACAAGTCGGAGATCCTGCTCCACAGGCCGCGCAAGAAAGGGCCCCTTCCGCAGGCCGTGCTAGACGCTCGTCGTTTGGGCGTCCGCGTCACGACGAGGGAGGGGACCCGAATACCGACGGTGTCCAAGTTGCGAGTGCTCGGCCTGTGGCTGGAAGAGAACGGTGCAAACCGCGAGCTGGTTGCCCGACAAGAGGAACGGAATGAAAGAACACAACGTCACGAGGCTGATACAGGCTTACGCGCTGAGCCACATATCGTACGTCGCTGCATATGCCGACTGGAACAGGAGCGAAACGGACAGGCTGAACGTGGCGATCCGCAGGGCGTTCAAGACCGCCCTGGGAGTACCCCAGTACACGCCAACCCACAGGCTCCTCGAGTTGGGCGTACACAACACGCTCGAGGAGATCGCCAAGGCGCAGAGAATCGCGCAGCTGGAGAGGCTGTCGAGCACCGTAACGGGCAGACGAATCCTAGACTTGCTCGGGATTCGATACCACGAGGCGCGTGGACTGAAAGAATCACTGCTGCCGGAAGTCAGGGACGCCATACAGACGGAAAACATGCCGAAGAATATGCACCCGCTGCATGATGTGCAAAGACGTGTACGCAGGGCGGTAGCGATCCTCGAGAAGCATGGAAGACAAGAAGGCGTCCTCTTCGTCGATGCAGCCAGGTACCCGCGGCCAGTCGGTGACTCTGATGGCGACGAGGAACGTCGACCACCACCGCCGCTACAAGGGAATGTGCGAGACGAACCGCCGTTACCAGTACCACCACCACTACTGCTACTACGACAAAAACGGCAGCAGCAACAACGGCAACGTCGACACGGCCGGCCGACGGCGGCGGCGCCCGCCTTCTCCATGGCAGTCGTAGATACAAAGGGAACGATCCGAGTCACGGCATCAGCGAGGCTGCCGTCGGCCGAAGCAGCGGAAGAGATGGCCATAGCCCTTGCGGTACTCCACGGAGGTGCGGAGGATAACCTGGTCATCAGCGACTCCAAATCAGCGATTCGGAATTACACCAAAGGTTGGGTGTCCGCGGATGTGGCACGCATGCTCAACGCCCGGGCCGGGGACTTCGGATCCGGCACGATTACAAACAAGTCCCTCAAGTGGTTCCCCGCGCACGTCGGGGAGCTTGGCAGTAACAACAACAACAGCCACGATAATAATGACACCAACAATGCTAACGGCCGAAGACGCAACGACACTCCACCCAACCACAACGAGCGCGCCCACCTCGTCGCGAGGCAGCTTACCCGCCGCGACGCGGTCACTCAGAGGGCAGCCGCTGCCGTTGCTGTGCGGGACCCCAGCGGAGGAGTGACGGCGACGGCGGCTGCCATTCCGTCTGGCGCGGCCGCTGTTGTTACCAATACAACACAAATCGCGGCGGACGGAGCTGGGAATCACGAGGACGCCGCCTGCGATGTCAGGGAGTTTCCGGCAACGTACCGGGAGGTGCTTGGTCACTATATGAAAGAAAGAAGAAAATATCCACAACCCCACGGGCGCCTAGACAGGTCCCAGGCGGTTGACCTGAGACGATTGCAGACGGGCACTTTCACCAACCCCTACCACCTGCACCGCCTGTGGCCCGCGCTGCACCCGTCGCCCGGCTGCCCGTGGTGCGAGCACGAACGGGCCGATATGGCCCATGTGCTTTGGGAGTGCCGACGCCACGTGGAACAAGGACAAAGAGGAAGGGGGAATACAACAGCAGAACCCTCTGAAGCGGGGCGCCTCGCTGAGAGATGGCAAGCCGCCCTCCTCAGCGAGGCACCCGAAGACCAGGAGTGGGCCGTCCAGCGGGCCAGGGCCGTTGCCGAGGATCTCAAAAGATTTTCCTCGGGCGATGGACCCCTGGCAGCCTAGCCCCGGGCACTAACATCAACAACCGTTGGACAAATAAAGTTTATTCCTATCCTATCCTATATGCGAACCGCATGGTACATTCTCCAGGGCAAAGTATATTGTACACACTTTGCCCACTTTAAGTTTCTCAACAGGTGCAATGGGCCTAAATTATATATTGCGGCATTGTAAAATTGTAATCATTGTTCTTTAGTTACATTACCTTCCGTAATGTTCAGTAATCTTTTTAAGGAATCGATAGATAAAATATGAAATCTACCTGCTGGTTTCGGTAGATCTTAACATATATTGTTAAGTGGGGTACACCACATGAATATCGGTGCACTGGATGCTGAGAAAGTTTCGCCACTCTCATGTAGCTCAGGTATGAGGAAGCTTCAGGAGCTCCGAAGTTTATTGCAGTGTATTTTACCCATAAGAATCATCTTTAATTTCAAGGTGAGAGTTGTGTGCGTAGTGTTTGTTCAGGTGTTCGCGTGGTTTGAGTGTGAATTATTCCGTGCAGAAACAGCACGCCTGTGATGGAAATGTTTGTAGATGTTTATTAGGGAGTTCTATTGTACATGACTCGAACGCTCTTCGCGCTAAGCTGACTGAACGATTGCCAGAACGTGACGTTTCGACTAATACGCTAAAGCCCGGTGCGCGACCAAGGTATACTGGTGTAGCTCTATTGGTGTCAGCGAAACTTAATGCGACTCTACTTGCGGGTCAGCAATGCTTCCTTCCTCGTGGTGTAAACGGCATGTTTAAAAGAGGTGGCCGTCTTTTCCTGCTTCACGGACTTTCCATGCTTTTACGGAAAGCGTTGTAGGACGGGCAACTCGCGACGGCAAAATGAAGACAGGTCCACTTGTCGAAATGTTGCCTCCTGCTTTCACCTTGTTCTAGTTTTGCTCATCGTCTTGAATGTCCATCTCCCGCCTTCCCCGTGTTTTCCCTAGAAGTCGAGAAGAACATAGGTGAAGCAATAAGAGGTGTGAAGGAGGAGTTACATGCGAACTCAATTTGATGCAGTGGGCGATAAAGTCCGGAGCAAGAGTCATCGACGTGGGCGCAGTATAACGAACCGCATGTCAAGTGCGTAGTAGCGTGAAATGTTATTTCAGTACATTATCACAGTAGTACAGTTATCGCTCAGCCGGCGTGTGACTAGCCTGCAGTATCTGCATATTTTTAAGGTTGTCGCGAATTATTTTCCTGTACATTCTTGTCTGATTCGATTGTACGCATGGGGTTTGCAATAAATATCACTATCATACGGAGATAGAGCGCAGGCTCACAGGGGCAGGTATATTTCATCGCTGACTTTGACGATCAGGTATAATGGTTCATGGTTCCTGCCACAATCTTTTGCTGCTAGAAATAGTGTTCGGAACGAGAAGCCAAACAGTGTGGCCCAGTTTACCCACTTGGTTATTCTGACAGTGTTAGAGCGTTTGTCTTCTAGTGAAATTGAAGGACTTTGTGCTATGGCTGGCTGTGTCACAAAGGTCACATGGTCACAGCAACTTCAAAAACATAGTGTACGCCTATCTGTCGTGTTCCTTGGAAGGTCGCGTGGCCCCTAAAAGCTTTTGTAGTAATTTATTTCCTCACCTTTGTGGAAGAAACCAAGGACGCCTAGACGGAAGTTCGGAGCCACCACGACAAGGTTTTCAGAGGCAGCGAGCAGGGAGCCGTCGAAGCGTTGGTTGCTGCCTGTCTGGAAGCCCTCGGCGTAGAGGAACACTAGGACAGGCTGTTTCTCGCAGCCACCGCCAGCCGTGGTCTCAGCGCAAGGCGTCCACACATTGAGGTGCAAGCACTCCTCGGCTCCGTCCCAGCCTTCGTTGCTGCCCGAGAACCAATCCTTTTGTGGACACGGCGGGCAATCCAGAGTAGCCTGCACCACGGATCCGTTTTCGGAGGCCACCACGGGAAGCCTGCGGCCGTTGAAGGCAGGTGACATTCAACTACTTTCAATTGTTCGTTTCTTGTCCGTTTCCGTACTTTCTTTGCTAACGATGCAACCCGCTTTCTCTCCGTGGCTCTAGAACCTTCATTTGGGTCCAGGGAAAAATCCATAGGTTCCCACAATTATTCCGCAATCCACATCCCCTTCTGTACACACACGCACGCACATGCAAACTGGCGCGCGAACGAACAGACACACAACCATACGCACCCTCCTATTGTCTTGCTTGATGAGGATAAATCTCGGCTGCCCACAATCAACTGAACAGGATACAAAACTGCTCAGGTTGGTATAGGTTTATTGCTAACCACGTAATTCCCTTCATTTTCAGTGCGCTTTTAACATTAACCAAGAATCAGTCAGCATTTAGGAAGAAGTGGACTTGCGTTTTGGTTGGATTCGCCCACAGTGTGAACACCTTTAAGTGCACGTTGTAGAACAACTCGAGGGCAGATCTTTAAAATACGGTGCTATCCTCACATATTTTTGTTAAAATCACATACATTAGCACCTTACTAGCGATGTGTTATAATGGGGTCTCTGATCCATGAAAAAGGTGATCTTGGAGTCCTGCAAGCACATGGACTACTTCGGTTTCCAAGCGTGATTAAGAATCAGCGAGGAGGACGTGGACGAACTTATTGGAATATTTGCTCAAGTGCCATGACTCTGCGCGCAGTTTAGAACTACAGCAGGAAAACTTCACCAGTTAAGGAATCAATAGCGTTTTTGTGTCAAGAAGGGCGTTCGAGTTCAAGAAATGTTGTAGTGCACGTCCTATTTATTACCCGGAAATTCAAACTATTTTAGCGGCTTCGTGCTCATAACTTAGTAATACCAGAAACATAATAATACTTTGGCTGATGCCTGCCGATTCTGGCCACCACTTTGGCATCAATACGATTTAGAATTAGCTAGGAGTTGCACTGTTTGCAGGCTGTGCTTGTTGTGACCCGATATGTATATCATTAGCTTTTAATTAAGTGTACGCGGTCAGGTTTTTTCAAATAATTCTGTATTGGTACACCTCTCTGGAAACCGCACATCCGCTAGTCTACAGATAAACAGAAGTGTTTTGTGCACTTCCATTGCATATATGCGCAAGAAACCAAGAAAGTCTTACCACGAAACTTGAAAACATTTATAGCAACGAACAATTATTTAAGTTCGTTAGTATGTGGCGCTCAATTTTATAAGGGTACCTTCATTTTACCGATAAATCACCTGTTTGAAATTTTATTTCGCCTAAAGAACCTTCCGCAAATACGTATGTCTAGAAGAAGCCTGCAGTGAAAAACGGGACATGGCAGAGATGACGGTGCTTAGTCTCGTCCTTTCTTGTCCTCGTTCGTCACGCCTTTTTCCGCCACGAAACAAACATTTTTCGCCGCTCACCTGAAGCGCAACTGATGCAGGGGTGGTTGCGCGTACGGGATGCCAAGAAAGGTGTAGATTCGATGGCTAGCTGCGTACGACCGGTAGCCGCGCACCGAGCTTCCACTTTTGGTGCGAACTTCCACATGATTCGCCTACATCGTGAGCACGACGAAATGAGAAGCTTGTGAACAAACGTTATCTTTATCTTTGCTTTTTGGGTACGAAAAAAGCAATGAACGGCAGCGAATGGTGCCGCTCATGACGCACAGTTGTGCGTCAATTCCTAAGGAGAAGAAACGAGGTGGCGGTGCTGCAATTTAT